>NC_137470.1:112063358-112663358 GCF_964235325.1 Thermobia domestica
ATATTGATTAACGGTTACAAAGATTGGACCAAGAGTATAAAGTATCCATCTCCCATGTCATGGGTTGGCATTGTCAGGGCGTTTTTACATTCAAATTTTGAAATTGATTAATATATATACACTTAGGGAGGCCCTCCAGAATTACAAAGTTAAGAATAAATGCAGTAAATATGGAAATATTATAAATTCTCGAACAATCAAGGAAGCACAGTGAAAGAAAGTTCACCTCTGGTACAAGAAGTACTGGTTCGCTTCCCGGTCAAGCGAGTTTGTGGTGGAAAACGTCCCGTCAGTGAATTTCTCGGGGTACCCGCATTCTCATTGAACCAAATTCTTCCATAATCATTCATTTGCATTTACCATTTGTCTCCTTTAGTCCACGGGACGTAATCATGGGACACTGAATTACTAATTTCAGTTTTTTGCACAATCAAACAAAGCTACTTGTTCTTCATATTGAATGAAAAAAAACTAATTTAAGACGAAAGAAGCAAAACAAGGAATTTCCTTCCATTATATCCAAGGTATATTTAGTATTACACACTAAAGAGCTATATTGCACAATAAATAGCAAAGACGATACCACAAATATCTACCATACTAACAACTCTAACAGTACTAACCGAGTTTATCACTGTTTCCCGCATTTATTGGAAATGTTTTGTCACGTGCTGTGTAATCACTCTACCTACTTCCTATCAACTGCTTTACCCGGTCCTACGAAGACAAATTAACTATAAAACGAGATGAGAGGCACTGATGTTATTGTAATTTCTTTGTTTGAGGTGCGTTGTATATACATATTTCATTTCTATATATTTTTAGAACACGATAAAAATCTGTATATGTAACGTTCTATTTCGTACAAATGTTTAACAATACAATTTGTCATGGCGTATACTTTGACACTAATATTCAGAGAACTGCGAATTTTACCAAACCTCTTATATAAATATAAATTATATAAATAAATCATCAGCGATTTCAAATAAGATGATTTTTTAATAAAAAAAAACAAAAATAAAAAACTATATATATATATTCAGACGTGCGCCCCCGCTCAATAGAATCTGTAACTTCTCCTGAGATTCTGATGAATTTTATATTGGAGCAACCTCTTTTTTATTTAAAGAAAAGCATAACGAAAATGTACGTATGTGCACCTCGGTTTACGAAAACCATGGATTCATCCCTGAGATATTCTCAAAATGTATATGGAACATTCGTAAAGAATTCTCTTTCAAGCAAAATAATAATAACAGTAAATCGAAACCAATCAATGTGTTACGAAAATACACTTCAGCATACATAAATATGCAATCATGTAGTGCATTAACGACACATTGCATTTTAGACCATTCAAGCCTATACATGCTCGAGTGTATTACTTCATATGTTTTTTTTTAAGAAAAAATAGAAGGAGAAAGAAGAAAAATTTAGTGAGCAATATTGGCTTGTTCAAGCTTCAAAGTTGTTTCATATGAAGTGATATTGTTGTTAATTTTGCTATTGTAAATATATTCCTTTGAATTCACTTAGTTTAAGCATTTTCGTACAAATGTTTAACAATAAGTTACATTACGTTTGTATAACTGTTTGCACTAAAATTTTCAATCCGATGAAGATCACTACAAATATGAGTGAAGTTCGCGTGTGAGACACCAGCGAGCAAGCGCTTGTTAAAAGTCCATATGCTACCTAGATGACGTCATGCGCCAGACAGACAAGGATTTATCACCTCATTAATGCACATTCTAGTCTTTCCGCCATGCCAAAGGTAAGCGCCCTACCACTGAGCCACCGTGCCTTCTGCGATGTTGTATTGTTGAAACTATTACACAATTATTATTAATATATATCAGATTGATTAATACTGTAAATAGATAAATAAAATATCAAGATATATATATATATATATATATATATATATATATATATATATATATATATATATATGTGTGTGTGTGTGTGTTTGTGTCTGGAAAGAGAGAGAGAGAGAGAGAAAGGAAAGGGGCAAGAGTACGCGAATTTCAATTAAACTTATATATTTTAGTAAAAAATCGTTACAACGGATATTTTACATAGAACACAGAACTTGAACTCTGCTTTACGAAATGTGAACTCAACTTTTATATACCTCTGTCCTTGGAGGAACTATAATTCGTAAATTGAAAACATTCAAATTCGTACTCTTGCCCCTGTATATGGGGCAAGAGTACGAAATCAAAGGGGCAAGAGTACGCACCCAAAGGAACATTAACAATTATCACAGATAAAGGTGCTTACTCCTTCATATGATGTGCATTGTTCATGTCACCATTCATTGCATCTTGCGCACTTGATCCAGTCTTTTATTGTGGGATCACTGTAGATAATATTGCATAATGGACACTCGTACACTACTTTCTCACTGACCTGAGGATTTGCCTTTGGTTGTTGTTTTCCTGGTGCAAGTTGATGTTTGTCTTTGCTCTTTGGAGATCGCCGTTTCAGAATTAAGTTCTGCTTGAAAGGAGAGGATGTTAGAATCTCTGATTAACCTCGAGAAGATCAAGATTTACTGGTTGAGGGCAGTCGGAGGAGGACTGACAACCACCAAAGGAGTGCATGATGTGGACGGTCTGCATGGGCTCCTGCTTACCTTCAGTGAAGATCCAACTTACTGGTTGAAGGTTTGGTAACCAGTGAACGAGCAACCGGCAGAAGAGTGTTTGATGTGGACAATCCACATGAGCTCCTGCTTGCTTCTAGTGAGGATCTAGCGTTACAGGTTGAAGGTTTGGTAACAAATGGAGAAGGACGAGCAACTGGCAAAGGGGTGCCGCATGGACTCCTTTTTACTTCCAGTGAATCATCCGATGAAAGATTTTAGGCTCTATTTAGGTCTGCTGCTTGATTCATTGCTTCAGAAATGCTTTCATCTTCAGAGCTGGCTTCTACATTTAAGTCTACGACATCCACAGTAGAAGGAAGAAAATCTTCTTCAATGAACACATCTGGATTCAGTGGGACAATTCCAGATTCTTCAAGGTTGGATACTGCACTGTCAATGGTTGCAGCTTTGTAGTAAGCCTCAGTGAACAAAGTCGCAATTTGTAATTGTGTAATTTGGCGGAATGGATGATTCCCCATCCATTTATCACATACTGTTGAATGCCAGGATTTCAGCGAGTCAAAAAAGGAGCGATCTAACGATTTCAAATTATGGTTGGTATGGGGTGGTAAACTCAACATCACTATCCCATTTTGCCTGCAGAAATCAATTGCCTCGATTGAAATGTGCGAGTTCTGATTGTCAACAAGTAACAATACTTTTTTCGTGACCGGATTTGATCGCACATGTTGGTGTAAATAGTGCAGCCATCCTATGAAAAGTTGAGAGTTGATGAACCAGAATCAGACACCATTCACACAGAACCCAGCGACGATCCATCGAGTAATTCTTGTTTCATTCGTTTTCTGGGAAATACCAACGCAGGTGGAATAAATGAACCAGATGCACTCCCGCAGGAAACAGCTGTGATGTTAACTCCAAAATCACTTATTCAGTTTTATTCACAACTGATTTTTAGACGACTTTTGGAACTTTGTGAGGAACCGTATTTATGCCAGTTTCTTACATGTTGTAGATATCCCGTGGAGGAAAACCATTTTATCTTACAAGATCTTGTAGAATTGAGAAAGAAAAAGTTCAACTTGTGGCTTGCTAAAACCATGAGCTGTCCCCAGACCACTCTTTGAAGGCTGTCGCAAAGCAATAGTCATATGTCTACTACGGAAAGACTCTGTCCAATCTCTTCCTGTCATTCGATTCACATGGCTAAAGGGATGGGGCAACTGGGTACGTTCTGCAAAATTGTACACCATTCTTCTTAGATCTTCTAAAGTTGAGCCACAGAAGAATTGATCTAGTAATGTGATATATTCCACTAATTCTTTCTCCATTTCTTCGGTAAATAGGCCTATTGGCTTTATTGTACCCAAAGACGTTGGAGGTTCTCTCGAAAATAAAAAGGAAAGAAAATCCTTAATTCTCCTCATATCAGTAATGGGAATACATAGAATACAAAAAAAAAAAAAAAAAATCAGATAATATTTGAAGACCATTTATAAAAATATATTTCCAACTCCAGCTTATTCCATCAGTTACAAAATAATTGTCACCCACGAGGGTAACTTGAAAACTTCTCGACCTACCCTTGATGAAGTTAATTATTGTCAAATGTTATATCTTTATAGGATCCCATATCAAACATTGGACTAACACCGCCTTATGCAGCGTCGTTTTGACGTATGATTAGTGTCATATTACAGGCTTGACTTGTACAGGAAACATATGGTAGTCGAACTTTTTTAGTATGGCACTAATCACGCGTCAGAATGACTGCATGAGGCCAATTGAATTTTATTACTGAAGACTACTGACATTTAAGATAAAAGAGGACAAAGTGTAGCATTTCTGAAACCTGAATAAAATAAGCAAGCGTGATGTTCTTCAATAACTGCAGATTTAACTACCTCAGACGGTTATCTGTTTCGAAAACTCAAACACCACCTTACAAGGTTCGTGACACAGTTGTCCCGCCCCTTTCGGGACCAAATCTAGTAGACATTGTAGACCTTGACTCCCGATGTGAGGAATGGGTTGGCATTCGCCAGACTAAAGCCTGCTTTAGCAGTAACCGCCGTTGGAACGTCGCCAAGCAGTCCGCCAAGGCCGACCGGCATGCCTGTGGCTACAGAGAAATTGACCATAGAGTTAGTTTGTGAAAGCGTTGTTTTGTGCTGTTTCGCGCTGGTTCTTGCTGTTTCTTTGCAAGTGTGTGTTTTAACGCTGTTTTAGTCGTATGGCTACGGCTGGAAAGAGAGTTTTGTGTTACATTGGACTGTTTGTGTTTGGACTGATTGCGTGGACTCTGCATCCTGTGAGTGTGGATCAAGAGTGACTGATTATAGTGGACTCTCCTTTAAGCGTAACATGTTTGACAGATAGACTTGTGCGGGATCCCGAATAAGCGACATGGCTACCCGAGTGACGAATAAAATCAATCCTGCGAACATTATTCACCTCCTCCAGGAGCGCCTGCGCACACGGGAATTTGCGCAGACACGACCGAATCAACAGGAAATCGAACTGGCTAATATTATTTGGGACACGGTCTTGGCTGCAAACTGCAGTGATGTTTATGATGTTGAAGTCATGGAAACATTGGACATTGGATCTGTTGGGCGTGACAATGATGAGAATTTCCAAATTGTGGTTGACGATTCGCATACCGCAGCAACTTCTGTCGATTCTCCATACAAGTCAAGCCCTACAAAGCGGCGTAGAGCATCTGGTGAAGGTCCTACTGCCAAGCAAAAGTTCAAAGCCATTTCCTTGAGGACGAACGATTTTCACCAAGACAAGAAAACTTGGAAAACTGTCAAGTACGTCATGTCAAAATGCTCGTTCCTTGGCAGTAATGAAGACTCGGCTCGGAAATCACTAAACCGTTGGCTCGAAGCACATCAAAGAGGAGGTAGTCGGGAGGAAAAGCTGCGAGATGTCTACGAGCATGTTTATGACAAGTTCATTAAAGCCAGAGACAACCGCGAAATTATCCATGACACCCGAATCAAGTACTGGGCAAATGCAAGAGCGAAAGAACTCGGTGGTATTCCGAATTTCAAAGCAAGCGACCGCCGGATTCAAAGATTCAAGCGCACCTACGACTTGACATCACGTAAAATCACGAAAATCATCACACGTTCAAAGTTGGTCAAAGAACCTAAACGAACCGAGGAATTGGAAGCATTCCGAGTGCGGGTCAGTGGCAAGATCGAGCGGTACGGTGTCGATAGCGTTTTCAACATGGATCAGTCTGGTTTTCAACTGGAAATGCACACAGGGCATCAAAGGCACAGGGCGTACTTTGGCAATCAAAGGTTTACGGCACATCGAAGTCGGTGTCCAAAACGTTGATTCTACAAAGCACAGTTACACAATTCAACCGATTCTGTGTGCTAATGGAACTTTACATCCAATATTATTCATCGTACTCAAGGAAACATCTGGCAAAATTCCTGCCAATCCAAGACCACCCCTCGCAACATTTGCAAATCTTTACGTTGTCGCCTCAAAGTCCGGGAAAATGACCAAGGAGCTCCTGGAAAAGTGGTGCAAAGATGTTTACCCCAACGCAGCACCTCGAGATCGAGTGTCTTGTCTAATCATCGACTCGTGGAAGCCATACGCGGACTTTGATAGCATGTTTCCGACTGGAATGACTGTTGACATCCAACAAGTTCCCGAAGGATGTACGGACGAAGGACAGCCGCTTGATGTTCGCCACTTCCGTCAACGTAAAGTTTTCCAACGATACATCGAGGACCACATCTTGTGCGACGAGCCTGACATTGATTTGAAACAGCGGAATCAAATAATGAAACGGCAATCTTTAATACATCATCAACTGTGCTCTCCTAGATTTCGTGAAATGAATCGATCTGCTTGGACAAAGGCTGGCTTCGACGTCGGCGATGCTGGGGCATTCATCATTCCCAAAAAGTTCTGCTTCGATCAAATTACAGGTGAATGTTTCACTTGTGATGTAGCTACTTTTATTGTATGTGCTTGGTATAAAAAGAACTTGTGTTTCAGACATTTTTATTATGATCATCATTACCATGACAATCTTGAAGATTATGTCGAGTGAGAATTACTGGATGAAATCCTGTACTCATTTTCTTTGCAACCGAAAATAAATGGTTTATGTTAGGCCCAGAGTAACCAAAATGGTCGTGTTGGTTAGATATAGTGTACTACATCCTATGAAACCTACATTGTTAACTCGCGCCTTTTAGAGGTCGAGAAGGAAGGGTTAGAACTTTTCCGCATTTATTCTTGCTCCACCTGAACCGGAAGTCGGACGGGGTCAAATTGGAGGTTACATTACTGTACTCATAGAGTATTATTTGCGGATATATAGAAATGAACCCTAACCACCCTGGGGAGGTCAGAATCGAACAGTTCTACAAAAGTTCCAACGACGTTTACTCCTAAACCAGGCTTTAGTCTGGCGAATGCCAACCCATTCCGCGCATCGGGGATCAAGGTCTACAATGTCAACTAGGTTTGGTCCCAAAAGGGGCGGGACAACTGTGTCGCGAACCTTGTTAGATACTGTTATGCAAAGAGTGGTATTTATAATAACAATTTATCCCTCGTACATAAGAAAATATCAGGATTCTTCAGAATTCTTGACGTTAGAGGCTACATATGGGAATAAGTACTCGTAAAGTTTGCCTCACTGTCTATTACAACGGTATCTACATTCGTTTTTGATTTGTTAAATCTAAATCAAATTGCATTTTTTTTCATAGAAAAGAAGGGGCAAGAGTACACACGCGTATCCTTGCCCGTTGGTATCTGCGTACCCTTGCCCTCTCACTACATAATGGACTTTCCCGTGATGTTGCACAGACAACCGTTGGAAGAATGTAAATTTACTCCATCCTGTCAAACAATGGATATGTTAGAAACTAACGCTTTACAGTACTTTGAAATCGTTAAAAAAATGTGTGTTATTCCTTAACTACTTATTTTCCAATATTATATCAAACTATTAGAAAAATACAAATACTTGCCTAGATAGCTTGTACAGTAGTTTTCTGCAGCACACTCAATCTTGTTTAGGTTCTAGTCGCCATTAATATCAAACTCCACACGACCCATTATTGCCATACGTGAATATATTCCCCTGATTTTAGGGAATCGTATTCTTGCCCCCCTGTACACTCTCTCTCTCTCTCTCTCTCTCTCTCTATATATATATATATATATATATATATATATATATATATATATATATATATATATTCGTTCTCAGGAGGTCATTAAAATGTAATATTCAGTTGCGTCAACCTTCTTGGAAGCATCTGGATAGCACTACTTAATCACTCTGGGTATACAAACATTGATTATCCTTTAACTACATTCTTAGTAGAAACACAGAAGAAAGTTATGCTGACATGGATTAACACTTGTAGAATCTTCACGTATTCCGTTGCAGAGTTTCATTTGCAAATAGGGTACTTCGTGGCTTGCAAACTCAGACGCTGAAAGAGAGTTGACAAGAAAATCCCTAAACAAATTAAAATGAAATATGTTGCATGAAGCTTTCCCGCAATGCACGCTGCACCTGAGACAGGCAGTTGGTCAAAATGGGAATTTACGGTCAAATGTGGCTAATGCGAGAATTCCGAAACAGATTTATATTCTCTCGCGTTCGACTTCAATGAGGAAGCACTATGTCTCCAGATGCAAAATGAAGCTGTGGTGTCTATGGACCTACATTATATCTGCTGTTCGTCTTGACAATTTAGAACAATAGATATTTCACAAACTTATAAATGTACCATTTGTTTTCACTTTGTATTTGTTTGGGTGAAACACATTCACAGACAAATGTAAGTTTCTCAATCGCAAAAAACAATGTAGTTCATTGATTTTTAACGCAATTTTTAAATAAAATTGTGAGGGGCTCAGTGGTACAGCACTTATATGTTGAGTGTGGGGTCCCTGGTTCGATCTTCGGCCAAGGAAATTTCTGGTGGAGAACATCGTGACCGTGGGTTTTCTCGGGGTATTCCCGTTTCCTCTCACTTTCTCATTAAACCAATTCTCCCACCATTCATCCGCCTTAATCGTCTCCCTTAGCCTAAAGGGCATAAACGTGGAATGTTTAAACTGAACGAAAGATTTAATGAAAACACAAAGATACTATTGATTTTCCTTTAATAAAACCACAAAGATACTATTGATTTTCCTTTAATAAAACCACAAAGATACTATTCATTTTCCTTTAATAAAACCACAAAGATACTATTGATTTTCCTTTAATAAAACCACAAAAATACTATTGATTTTTCTTTAGTAAAAATACAAAGATACTATTTGTCGTTCCCGGTCGACGAATCTCATCCGATCCTAACAAAAGTTGGCATGCATATATACTTTGGCAAGCTTAGTAGGCATATGGAATATTATGGTGTAAAAGCTTTTATTTTTGAGTTATTGGCCATCGAAGTAGAGGTTCGGACTTTGTCAAATGTTCGTAAAGAATAATAAATCTAGATACGATCGACGGAATTTATTTTTTTGTTGCCCGCCATTTTAAGTGAAACGACGATTAGTTAAACCAAGAACGTTTCTTTTGTCTCCAATGGCGAACATACATTTTATCGTTTATCTTTCATAACATTGAGATCATTGGTTAGGTGAACTGTGGATTAGGCCAACCGATGCGCCACACCAAGAAATTAAGACTCTAAGAATAATTCAAGTAACCCCCTTGAAAGTTACCATGCATTCTTGTCCCAGTGTTCTGAGTGGGACTGGTTTATACTGGACTGTCACCCCAGGTAATTATACATATATATAAGGATTTCGTAATGCAACAAATTTAAACTTGTGTCAGCGTTATGAAGTACTCTGTCTCTCTATGGCCTATAGAACCCGGAAGTTCAATGCCCTGTTCACAAAAGCTCTTCATTGGGATTTGTCCTTAGCCAAATGATTCAGTTTCTACTTTGTATTCCTATTTTTGCGAGATCCGTCTTAATATTGTCCTCTCATCTGCGCCTAGCGATTGGTCTTCCACTTAAGACGTTTATACCCTTCCTATTTTCCACAATTTCGGCTACATGACCTACCCATCCGAGCCTTCTATAGTTGATGACCCTCACAATGTTTGATAAACGGTATAAATTATGCAGTTCCTCGTTATGAAGTTTCCGCCGTTCCCTTTTCCCGTTTTTTTTTTGGGGGGGGGGCGAATATTCGTTTCAGGATTTTATTCTCAAATACTTTCAGTTTGCGTTCTTCTCTTACAGTAAGCGACCATGTTTCGCAACCATACAGCACAGCAGGTATGATTATCGTTTTGTATGTTTTAAGCTTCGCGATGTAGCACTCCATAACGTTTTAAATTACATGTCGGAATAATTAGAAAATCCTTGAATAAATAGCAGTAGGATTCACTCTTATGGACAACTAGCAGCGTTCACCCCGCTTCGCTGGGGTCACCCCGGAACGCAATAAACCTTGTTAATTAGATAATTTTTACTTTTTCGCTTTCAAGTGATATGATAAAAACCATAGTAGATTGCAGTAAATGTTAACATTATATCGCCTGTCATTTATGTTAACCCGCCCCGCTTCGCTGCGGTCACCCCAACCCGCCCCGCTTCGCTGCGGTCATCCCGGAACGCAATAAACTTTGTTACTTAGATAATTTTTACTTTTTCGCTTTCAAGTGATTTATAGCGCCTGTCAGTTATGTTAACCCGCCGAGTCACAGGGTCATGCGGGTTGCATATAAATACGTTTATTTTTATACCTATGATGAACTAATAACAAAGGATTTGTACGTATGGACACCTGAATGGTCAATTATCTCAAGACACTGGTAATTGAAAATTAAAGTGATATGATAAAAACCATCTAGGGTCCACATCCTAACAACCCCCCAAAAATGAAAGAAATCGGTTCAGCCGTATTAGCGTGATGAGCGAACAAAGGATTTTTTGTACGTATTGACACCTGATTGGTCAATTATCTCAAGACACTGGTAATTGAAAATTAAAGTGATATGATAAAAACCATCTAGGGTCCAAATCCTAACAACCCCCCAAAAATGAAAGAAATCGGTTCAGCCGTATTAGCGTGATGAGCGGACAAAGGATTTTGTGCGTTCTCTTTTATATATATAGATAAAAGAAAAAAAGTCAGTAAACTCTCGATGTGCAAAAAGAAAGTTATTTCTTTTAAATAAATAGACGAAGATTACGTCAATGGAATCAAAGTGAACCAGAGGCAAACAATGGTACTGTTTACATTTTCACAACTAACAGACAATCTAAAAGCATTCTTTTTCCAAACAAAGACATAAAACCTCATCAATCTACAAAATCTGGTTTACTCTGAGAGTTCAGCGTCTCCCACGAAAAGACAAAATATTTCAAAACATTCTATTTATAAGTATGAAGGTGAAATCAGACATGGATTCTTTTAGATTTTTGATTGTAAGATACCAAACGGCTGCATCATTACTTTAACCAGAGAACCCTCTGTGGTTTAATTCTATCTGACAGGTTAAGATACAATTACAAGGTATATTGATTTTCACAGAACAATAATTTTTTGAAGTGTTTCGAGGAAAATTTAAAAGAGTAGATATTACACAGGCCTGTGAAGATTTTGCGGCATAGAATATGCTATGACAGATTAAGCAAATCTAATGCTCTGATTACAAAACCATTAGTTATCTCGTCTTATCATGTACAGATTTTGTAGTATCGATGCATTTATATGTACGTTATATTACAAGCACTGCTCTCATCAACATACGCAAAACAGTAATTGAAACATTTCAAAATGCTTTTTTCTTGTACTCTATTTTTTTATTAGCATAAATTCGTTCGTTCGAGGCCAATTCAAAATACCTTACTTTGCTTTCTGTCATAACAGCGCCCCTACTTCTTCAACCATTCACACAATGATTTCTGAAGATTTTTTCGGAGGAAGGATTCAATAAGCGGGGAGTGAATACTGCAAATATATAATAATCCACATTAAGCACGATCGGAGATGTGGTCTCGGGGGGAATTGCCCCCGGGTCAACCCTAAAATCACTGTATATCAATACCTTGAAAACTGCCGCGTCATCTCCTTTATAGCTTGTGTCTTCTAGGTGCTTGAGTGTTCGTTCTCTTGCTGTGGCTCCCTGAAGAGGATATGAACATTGCATGGAATCAGAAGATGGTGCGTGAACAATCCGAACACTTTTTGTTACACATATTTGACTATAAGAGTTTCATTGACCACTTAGGAAAAATCTGTGAACCGAGAAACTAGCATCTATTTATCGACTCAAACAAAATTAGTTTAAAGACAGGGTTCGAATCAACAAGGGAGTAAGTAGTGCAAGGAAGATTTACCCCCTTTTGTCAAATAATTTCCCCAGCTCTTCAAAAATGCATTTCTTTCTTGCAAGGAAAATATTTTCGGACATTTCATATAGCCTATATCTTACATTACTGTGTTTAAAAAAAAAAAGGGTCAACTAGTCTTATACTGTACTGCATAAATGCCGGAAACAATAAGACGACTGATTGTTTGTGCGAATTACAAAGACTGAACAGACTTTATATATAGAAACAGTAAGTACGCCAGAAATTTTTACTTGGGGGGGTGTTCAAAATAAAAGGGGGGTGCTCTCAGAATAGTGATATACATTTTTAAACAAACTCAAAGAGAACAGTATATTTTGTTACGCAACTATTGCAATACTATTATTATTATTATTATTATTATTATTATTATTATTATTATTATTATTACTACTACTACTACTACTACTACTAATAATAATAATAATAATAATATCAGCTCTTCGCAGTGGTAGGTTCAATAAAGTAAGTTCACACATTTGAGCATTTATTATTATTATTAAACTAAGTAATACAGTGAAACCTTTCACCCGGACATCGGTGGAACAGATTATTTGTCCGTAAATGAGAGATGTCCCTAAAAGGAAGGGTTCTCTCTCATAACACATCACACATATTTATGGCATGGAAGAATAAGAAAGTTTGTCCTATTATGAAGGTGTCCACTATTGAGAGATGCCCGTTAAGAGAGGTTTCACTGTATTAGGAATTAACCACCACTATTTTACCCAGTAGTTACATATGAATTGATTACATACGAATTATTGTAATCATTTTGAAGAATTCTGCCATTATTTCAATTTATTCACCCCAAGCAAGTTTTAGTGGGTGATTTTTTTCCAAAATGTTAATTGGGAAAAAATTCTCTCGTCCCATACTGAAATCACATTCGTTTAGTAATTAATACTGTACATAGTACGAATTTTATTATTTTAATATTCTATCCTTGTTGTTAACGTTAATTGTTGTAATATTTGATCTCAACCTCCGTTCCTGCCCCTCCTTGGCTACGTTATTGACTCTGAATATCTCTCATAAGAAAATTATTCATTGATTTAGTTGTTTTCCAGAAATCCAGTTTTTCAATTTACAAGTTTTTGTATCATCTGTTTTGTCTTTTTTAATGTGCCCTAATTTTAATAATCACAGAACTCATAGTGGTCTGGTCTCTTGTAAATACTTGAAAACTGACCAAAAATGGCCAAAAGCACACGAAAAAGTGAGCAAAAAGTGACCAAAATCTCATCATGCTTCTCTTTTCCTTTGTCAATTTCTGCATCGCATCTCTCTTTGTTTGTTGTTTTGTTTCATCTTTTCTTCTTTACTTCTTTTTGAACTTCCTCCTTTCTTAGGTTTTCTAAGTATGCTTTGTAGTTACGGTAAGCTGACTTAGCAGATGTAAAAAGCTTCTAAGTAAGTGGAACCAGCTCTGGACTATTTCCGAATTTCTTCATCATAGATATTATATTTAACTTAGCATTAAGAGTTCTCAAAAACGTGAAATATTCAAATTCATCAGCTACTCTTAAGAAAAACACACAAGAAGCATAACACAAGACGAACATGATGAACCTCACAAACGCACACACACAACCTTGAACGGAGCGTTAACTATTAAGAGAGAAAACTAAAAGATTATTATAATAGAAGAAAGAGTAGACACAGAAGGGTTCTCAACCCCACCTTGAGAAATTAAGCATCCACCAACCGTCCACTGCACTTTAGAAAGAATAAAAGCTAAAGTGAGAATAAAGCTGACTGTTTCACATGTGACAGAAAGTACTGAAGCTTTCAGAAGAGTAATGAGTAACAAGTTTCAGCCTTTTTCCATTTGTTTTTATACTTTTCTTAGAAAACTGCCAATGCAAAACATAAATCACACGAAAAAATCACTTTACCTCTCAAAAAAGTAACTTTTAGTGACAAATTTGAAAAAAAAAAGTTACTTTTAGTGACCAACTTGAAAAAAAGTAAATTTTAGTTAAAGAAGTGACTCGCTATGAGCCCTGTTCCGCTCAATGAATTTACATGAATAAAAATATACTTTACAAAAAATTAAGCTAGCGCCAAATGCGTTCCCGCATAACACTAGACTCAGTTTAAAAAATATATAATTCTTACTTCGATTAATCTCTTCATTTCTAGAAACGTTTTTGCTACACCCTTCTAACGCCCGTCCGTTGAAACACACTTGCAGAGCAGGCTCGAAACCAGCCACAGAGCTTTGGGGGCCATGAATATGTTAGGAGGGGCCAAGACATTAAAAATTCTCTTACAAATATCTAAATTGTGCATTTTGTATTGAAGTCTGGAGAGGACATGAAAAATTTAGGGAGAGCCAGGCCCTCCCTAGGCCCCCCCTGATTGCGAGCCTGTTGCAGAGTAGCACTTACCAACTGAATCTGGTACTATATTGTCACATTTTTCTTTATTGAGGAGGAGGTAGGTGAATGACCGCTCAAGACGTTGCCAATTTCAGTCATCTGCATCTGTCCATCAATCTCTTTTGTCGGAAACGACCGCGGAGCTCAGGAGGGTAGGTATGAGCAGGTCTGTTTCGTCAATTGTTTTGATGGGAATACCGTCCGAAACAATGAGGTCGTGTGGTTCTCGAAGCTGTACATGAGAACGAGGTCGCTTCAAATTTTGAAGCGAAATAAATAAATAAGAATATTGCCTTATTTCCTAAACGCTAAACCTTTTTAAACTTGATATAATAAATAACCTATGATACTGATTGATACAATTGGATTTGGGGAATCCTTTTCCATCCAGGGGTGTGGGTAAAGAAATTTGGAGGGGTGTTAGGGGGGTGTTGGGGGTGTGTAGATTACTCCCTGTATAGAAAGTATCGATCTGCAGTATGCGGCAAAACAAACAGTACTAAAATCATATCGTTGACATTTATTTATTTATTTATTTATTTATTTGTTGTACAACATAATGAAACATAAGAAATGTTGTCAAATAGATGTCAACTAAACGTTACTCAACACGTATTGTAAACTTAAGAAGATTCGTTCCTGCATATCAGGTGTTCAAAATGTTGCCAATACTTAGTGCACACTCTTCATAACGGTCCTATAGATCGATGGACACGCTAGTGAACACGGGTTGCTGGAACAACTGAACAAGGGGTTATCTGTTCGGAAAATTGCTTCCTTCAGCATACTCCATACGTGGGCGTCTGGAGCTCTGAGGCCAGGGGAGTGGGAAGGATATGGAAAATCCACTTCACTGGAAATCAAGTGATATCCAAACTCTCGTGGGCAGGACAACTCACTCAGTTGCAATGTGGGCGGTAGCCCCTTCTTTCTTCATCCATTGTTATTGTAACGAAAGATTTTTGGTGCGGCAAAAACCGCGCAAATGATGCAAGAATGGATCAATAATCAACTGGTGATCAATGTAGTGATCAAGGTAAGAATACGCATGACTTTCATAACCGAACCATATGTTACTGAAGAAGACTTCATGTTCATATGCCAGAGCTCCAGAGCAATACAGTAGACGTGAGCACTCATCTCCTCCAGTGATATGCTGTTTCACACCATATGAGCGGAAAAAGTGCTCGTCAATAAACACTTCCTCCTCTGTTGTAAGTAGCATTACCTTTGCACCAACTTCACACTACGCTAGACCACAGGAGTGAGCACACGTGTGGCGCTCACAGCTCATACCATGTTGCATCTGCGCGCCATCCGTACGCGAATTTCAGTACTGTTTGTTTTGCCGCATATTGTATTCCATTTCGATCACCCTTGTCCTGTGCAGTCTGTTTTGTTTGTAGAATCCAGAAAGGAAGTTTTGCATGTCCATCTGTTGTCAATCCCGATGTAGATATGTACAATACAGCCACCTAAAACATACCGGTCAATGTACTAAGAAATATTATTGATTTATTTGTATCTCGAAAAATAAGGGTAGTTCAAAACTGCTTCCTGCAAAACTGCTCTAACAAATTTGTTTATATTTCATAAATCAATACTCCATGAACAACTGTATAACAATACAGTATAAGTCGTTTTCTTAGGAAAATTCTCAAGGAGTAGTAAATATATAAAGGAGGTTTTGGAAAACCAAATTCCTTGGAAACGGATAACTGAATTATCAAAGCGAAACGCTTAGCTGATGACTTTCAGGGGCGGCTTTAGGATTTTAATTGTTGGTAGGCCTGCTCTTTCACTTATGGATACATATAAACATTTCATTGATTAATGACAGTAGGAAATTACTTTTACAATAGTGGTTGATGCTATTTGTTAAATAATTATCTACCATTAATATAGATAGTGGAAAATATATTTACTCTTTATTGTATCTTTTAGCTTTTATTTATTTTCCAAATTTTTGAGTAAGCCCGTGCCTACCCAGCCTACCCGCTAAAGCCGCCACTGATGGCTTTAGTTAACGGATAAGTTTATTTGAAACTAATTACTTGAAACTAAGCGAAATGGATGTGGCGGAGTTTGATACTAGACGCCTCAAATATGAAGTGAGGACATACCTTCTGTTTATGTTCTATATTTCTTGATGTTTTGATGTTTGTATAATTCAAGTTCTGTAGATGACACACTTCAGCATTCTTAACTAAGCTTATAACGTTAAAGTTTAGGCCAGCTCCAAGCTTGGATACAGAGTCCTCTTTCTATGGTCTAACGCAGCGTTTCCCAACCGGTGTGCCGCGAGGAAATCGAAACAAATTATTAATTCTATAGGAACCAAATTACAAGACATAAGGGAAAATGTATATTTTTATTTCACATTACTATGAACCTCTATTATAAATCTACAATTTCTGTTTCATACTGTGTTACTTTACTGTACATTTTTAATGTTGAAAAACGTATTTATTATTGTCATGACCATTATTGCTCCTTTATTGTTGCAGACTATTTCATAATTTGAAATTTTAACATATCATTCAATAAATTCAACAAAGCAAACATGTATACAAATTACCTACATTTGTGTTTTAAAAGTATAGGAGATTTGTTTATTTATTCGTTATTTAGTGATCTTCCCTTTTAGTTAAAGGTTAGATACAGTTTTTGAAAAAGAAAGTGGAGTTTTAAAACCCGAGTCCTATATTTCATTGCAATTGTTTTCTATTTTAAAATTAGAATAACAAATATGCATAATGATTTACCACGGGGGAAAATTAGTGATCGAGCTTTCTTCTCTGTAAGAAGGAGATAAGTAATCACATAAAAATACAACGGTATTTTATATTTATAAATAATAGTTATATATATATATATTGGTGTGCCGCGAGAATTCAAGTTACACCTGTAGTGTGCCGCAAGTTGAAAAAGATTGGGAAACGCTGGTCTCACGTCACACAGTGGTCGAAATAGCATAAAAGCTGGACAAAACTCCAAAAATGAACTCTATCACTGGAACGAACGTCTATTGTCTCTTAGTAGAGGAATGTACACTCTACATAGAACAGATCTCTTTTTCATCCTGGCGTCATTCGTTCTTGAGAAAGCACCTATCGAAAGTGGATAATTGGCCGTCCTTGTAAAAATGCTTTTCGTGAGTTGTAGTATGGTGCACCTGTTACTCTTAAGTATGTTGATAGTTATGAAAAGCTAAATATTGGTATTGTTGTTAAGAACAATATCAATCCTTTAAGGCCAATAGCAGGTCTCTGAGACACTTCGTATGCGCACTGGGGGCATTTTTTACAACACTATATTCAAAATCAATACTTTCTTATACATTTGTAGACTTTAAAAGCTTTCCTAGCAAGTCTAAGGTTCCATTCTCATTTTAATATTTTCTGTGGTTTCTCACTTAATGATTTCTGTTAGAATTAGCGGCTACTACCTGCTACCTGGCAAAATAGGCGAGCATCAATGAGTCTGGGTGCACGCTCAATGCTCACAGAGACTAACTGCCAGTCCCGTTGTGTCGTGTCGTCTTGCAACCTAGACAAGTCCTCGCGCACATGGTAAATCACTGGAGGATATACTATACCCGTTGATCCTTTTTCAATAGAGATGCCAGCTCTATTGGAAGCTCAGAAGCTCAGAAATCTTGAAACAGACTTCCGCAGGTATCGCGAGAAATGATGCCGGAAAAACTCTAGGCAAGATACAAACCTAAACTTGCACAATATATATATATTGTCATCGACTGACCCGATAATTTCATTGTTCAGACCCAGTATGCCCCAAATCATAACAATATGCCGAACGAAATGTTACAACTTTTAAATAGCCATTGCCAATCTCATGTATGGGCACCAGAGACTATTGAAAGTGATTAATTTCACAATCGAATTTTGTGATTTTTGTTGTACTTGATTGGACAACTTCCATTTGTTTTGTTTTCAAATATGCATGTTGCGATATAATTTCGTTTCTGTAAATATTTCTTACATGGACTGACTTTTGGTTAAATTCATTATTTATGTTTGTGTAATTTTTCGTTCCTGTCCAAAAACATGTTTATTTTGCTTATAATGAGATTTTTACTCTGCAATTTTAATAAGAATAATATTACCATAAGTTCTTCTTTTTCATAACGACCCAAGATGGTATTTGTAAACCTAATTTTGAAAATGTCGACTTTTTTCACCACCTACATAGGAGTAGTAGGCCCCCCGTATGGCGAACCGAGTCAGCAAAAATTTTCTCGATTCTGATTGGCTGAGAGAGGTCACGTGACTTTAGGCCCCGCCCACGCGGGAAATTCAAATTTTTCAGGTCACGTGGTATGACGTCATGAGTCACCCGCGGGGAAATCCCTCACTCTAGATTTTTGAAATTTGTTCCCTTTTATGGCTAAGATGAGTGATTCTGATTGGTTGACAGCTGTCACGTGATCTTAGACCCCTGGGATATTTGAAAATTCGTTCCCTTTTACGGTAAGATGAATCCTTTGGTACCACGATGTTGATTGGCTGATAGAGGTCACGTGATCTTAGGCTTTGGGACTTTTTTTTAAAATTCGTTCCCTTTTATGGGTAAGATGAGTGGATTGGTACCTTGAATTTGATTGGTTGATAGCGGTCACATGATCTTAGACCCTGGGATTTTGAAATTTGGATATCCTCTTTGATGAGTACTTTGGTACTACGATACTGATTGGCTGATAGAGGTTACATGATCTTAGACCCGCTACACGGTGAACAGGTCACATGGTATGACGTCATGTTTTACCCTTGCGGGGAAATCCATTACTAATTCGTTTCCTTTTACGGGTAAGATAAGTGCTTTGGTACCTTGATTCTGATTGGATGATAGAGATCACGTGATTTTAGGTCCTAGGATTTTTGAAATTAGGGTGTCCTTTCTGATGTATACTTTGGTATCTCGATTCTGATTGGTTGATAGAGGTCACATGATTTTAGACCCGCCACACGGTGAACAGATTACATGGGAAAACCCCCTCACTCATTTGTTTCCTTTTACAGGTAAGATGAATGTTTTGGTACATCAATTTTGATTGGTTGATAGAAGTCACATGATCTTAGCCCCCCCACAGCCCATGAGTGAAATATAGAGCGATATGTCGGTGATCACCCTAGACCTGGATTTTAGAATTTAGTTCCCTTTTTATGGTTATGCGTAAAGTTCCCATGAAGGGTTCAACCTCCTCCTTAAATAACCCTTTTTTGGTATCATGATATTGTACTGAAGTTTACATTAAATATTATCGTTCTCTTTGACAGATAAGATGATTACCAGCTTTTTCACCTTGATGGAGATCTTGTCCTTGAATTAGTAGCCTATGTCTCTGGAAGTAACAATGGTGAAAGAGGGGTGTCGCTTGTAGATTTCTTATAACGCATTGTTGTGAGTTTAAGAGATTTTTTTAAACGCTCAGTAAGCGCTTCATTAATGGAAACAGTGTTGCCAGATTTGTCTTACCTAAACTGCTCCGATTCTTTTCGAAACGGTTCCGCAGAGTGCAAGAATTTTCAAAACTAAAAATTTTCAAACTAAAAAATTTTCGAACTAAAAAATTTTAAACAAAAATTTTCAAACAAAAAATTTTCGAACTAAAAATTTTGAAACAAAAATTTCAAAAAAAAATTCGAACTAAAAAATTTAAACAAATTTTTCGAACAAAAAATTTTAAACTAAAAACTTTCGAACCAAATTTTCAAATCAAAAAAATTTTCGAACTAAAAGGAATTTAAAAAATTTTCGAACCCAAAAAAATTTCGAACTAAAAAATTAAACAAAAATTTTTCGAACGAAAAAATATTTTAAACTAAAAAACTTTCGAACTAAATTTTCAAACCAAAAAATTTTCGAACTAAAAATTTAAAAAAAAATTTCGAACCAATTTTTAAAAACAAGTTTTGAACTAAATATGTAAACCACATTTGAAAGTTTTCAAATCAATTTTTGAACTAAATTAAAAACCAAATTTTGGACACTAAAAATTCTTTAATTAATTTTTCGAACAAATCATGTAAACCAAATCTTGGATATATTTTTCACCTTAAATTTTCAAGATTACCATGATTTGAAAACAAGTGTTCAGGGTTTCAAGAAATAATAAAACATATTTTTTTTTCAACTTGTATTTTAACGAAAGGTATGTGCTCTTCTCATACAAGGTGATTAACATAATAAATACAGGATCTAGTTAATGAATATGTTGGACGTGTCATCATCTTCGAATCTTGTAGACGTATCCTGTAAAGAAAAAGAAGAAACAACAAATTATTTAAGATTTTTTTTTCTGAAACAATAAAAACGAGTCAATATTGATAAGAGAGAAATAAAACTTACTCGTAAATGATGGATCTGTTTAGGCTCATCTTCCTCCTCGGGTACGAGATGACAGCATTTCAACCACTGATGAATGTTTATGAACTCTTCTGGGTACTGCATTTTTCTTGGTGTTGCTGCTTTATGGTCAAGATTCCCCCTTAGGTACGAGATGACACCATTTCTTCCACTGATGGTGTTGGTGGTGATTTATGAACTCTTCTGGGTACTGCGTTTTTTTCTTCTTGGTGTTGGTTTTGTGATTAAGGAGAAAAAAAAGGAAAAGGAAAAAAGAAATTACGGCCTTATTGGGTGTTTACAGTTTTTTCTTCTTCATCTTCTTTTTCCAGTTCCATCTTCTGTTTTTTAACGTACCCGTACGGAACCGTATCATAGGAATTGAGTTCTTTAAATCGACGTTTTGTGTACTGGATGCTTACATTTTTTCTTCTTTGCGTGTGACGATGGTATGGTCTTTGGTCCTGCATATTTTATGGGGGATAGTGATGGTGACTTGTCCACGGCATTGATTTGTTATCATTTCTTTTAGCGTGTTGAAATTTAATTGTTGTCCTGCATTGTAGTTTAATGTAAATCCTCTAATTTTACATATGTAACTGGTGACGTTGGTATCCGGATTGTATATTTCTAGGCTGTAATTTTTCGGCCCTCCACTGACAAATGTCTTGATGTATGCTCGTTGGCCATAAGACTCCATCTCATCCGATAAGCATCCCAAGTACGTTGAAGGTTCAATGGTTGGCTCCCCGGGCTTTTCTGTAAATATCACAGAATCCGTGTCGAAATATAAAACACGTTCCTGCAACATTTCCAGGTACTTGTACAGTTCCAGACGTGCCTGACATGTTGTAAATGCACCTAACACGACATTGGTGTTTCGGTTTTGAACAGGCACATGTTCATTGTACTCCCAGAACGCATACAACATCGTATCATTGATGGGTACAATTTGATGGAGTTTAATGTCGGGGGAAGTGAGTTTTTCATAAAATTCTTCTGGCCGATCAATAATTGTGGTCTGGCTAAAGTTTGATCGTTGCGAAAGTTTTCCCCATAGAGCGTTCACACAAAGCTTAGATAAACTTCTTCGTGCCGGATTATTTTCAATTTTGGACGGATCCAATGCAATACCTTCACGCTCCAGGACGGTTTGTATGAATTTTGATTTGTCTTCTTCGGTGACACAGGAACTGGGCCAGCCAGACGCTTCCATTTTCGATTTTAAAAATGTATTGATATATTCCGTGAACAAGCCACCTGTTTTCGTGATGGGATCATATTGTTCAATGTCATAATTCCAAATTTCAAAAATTTCCACCGGTTGATATCCTAATTCTATTGCCTTCTGTATTTCATATGATACCCATGTTCCAGTGAGGCATCGCTCCTGGTCATTGTGTGTACACGTTGCTGTAGGGTCTGGGTTCATTTCTTCGGCACAAGCAGCACACAGTGGAAACAGTAGTTTCTTGTTGCATCGGTAAGGCAGGAGACCATGATAAAGATGTTGACTTGGTAATATCGTCATTTTGATCAGACCATTGACTTTATTTATTGATGGTATATTTTCATCACCCTGTAGATAAATTCTAGGATGTCCTACAGGGTATTTAGCACACTTATTGATGTAAGGATAAAGCGAAACAATATCGAAATATTTTATTACTTCCCCCGCTTTTTCGTCGACTTGGTGGTACAATTTCACGCAATTGGTCCTTCCTCCAAAAAAGCTATCTCTTGGATTTAATGGTCTGCGGTTCATGTACGGGTGATTTTTCAGATACGTCGCCATTGCAGGATTTTGTTTTAAGAACTGATTAAATTCGCACTCCCACATTTCATGTACAATGTACCCCAATTCACGCAGTCTTGCATTTTTGCGTTGCGTTCGTTCATAACGGAATTCCATGGTGTCTTCTGGATTGGCATAGATGGGCTGATTACGGCCAGTAGTAATACATACTTTACACCCGTGATAAAAGCAGCCGGCATGTTCGTAGATGTGCTCCTCTAACGTCTCAGGATCTTGGTAGTAGCCATCAACATGGAATCCCGCAATAAACACTTCTTTTTGTCGGGCCGCATGTAAGATGTTTTCCTTCGCTTTTTTCAATGTAGGCCAGTCATTGCATTGCAGCGATCGATTGGGTACTTCTCCACCGATAGCCATGTGCCGGTAGAATTCCAATAGTGTTGGGTTTAAGGAAATTCCGGCGGAATACTAAATTGGAAGCACTGGCAATCGTGATCGTCTCCAAGAAGGGATTCACTTTGGTTTCTACTTCAAATGACGTCATAAACGAAACGCATGCTTGTCGCAGTACATTGACATCTTGAATACAATACTTGATAATTTCTTTCTGGAAATCAAACGTGTCATTACGATGATCGTTGTACCAATGCATGAACTTGTTCCTGTCTTCGACGGCCATTTCATCTGCACCATAATACTTTGTTTCTGGAAGTGGTCCAATATATGATTGATTCTCCTTGGTGTTGAAGAAATGCGGGAAGTATCCTTTGGTTGCGGGTAAATTGAACGCTTTTGACAATTTGCTTAATGCCATAGGTAGGAAGTTCAACGAGTCAATGAACGTCAAATTATTCAAGGTTAAACTCTATCTTGGTCCCATTTAATATGACGTCAGGTCTCCATTGGCATTGTTCGACCATAGCCTTTAGGATAAAATGTCCATCGTAGCCTTTCGAGTTATGAGCAAGACAGAAAATCCTATTTATATTGGGACGACGTTCCCGCAAGTATTGGAGAAAATCATAAACTGGATCGTCTCCTTGGAAAATATGTTGGCGCTGACCACACGTACTGCAAGACTGCTGGATATTATCGTTTTCAACACATGCATAACATACTTGTTGTGCAACCAATAAATTTGGAACGTGTACATACATATTATCGCCAATATTCGTGTCCTGCATAGATTCTATATCATAGAATATCAATAAGGCTTTCTTTGCGTGCATGAGCGAAGGAACACCAGGTTTCAAACACTGTCGATCAGGAAGCATAAAACATTGATGGGATCCTGGAACAATCTTCTTACAAACATTGCAAAAGATCTCATTACAGTCATGAATGCGTTGTCCACTTCGTACAAAAGAATAAACTCTGTAGCATCTAGTACATTGCTTCACCATTTTGCATACAGGTTCCCCACGATGATATGGAGCATTACGATGATTGTTAAAACATTCCTCGCCGTAAAATTGACGATTGCAGTCGTTGCACTGCACTAGCGTTTGATTCTTGTCACATAGAGGTCTCTGTAAGCATTTGGAACATGTTACAGGACAATTTTTCACATGTTCATTACGTTTACTATACTTTTTATGGCACGCTTCACAGTAGAATTTGGTTGCAAAACAAGCAGTTAAAGATTGGATGATGTCAAAGTGTCCAGCCAAACAAATCAAATTTATGGGAGTGCGATTTTCGTCGTTGGGCCCCTCGTACATGATATCACGGCCTGTGAAACTGGTATACACAGTAATTTTATATTCTTTGAGGTATGCCTGGAATTGTCGTATTTCATTTACACTGGCACCATGATCCAAATTGACTCCTGCATTTGCACATAGCGCATCGACTTTATCGTCCACAATACATTTCGATTGATCTTTATACTGCTTATGTCGTTTTACATCTACATTCTTGTATTTTCTCAGACCAATAGCAATAACAAGGGCGTACGCCAAGCACCTTGAATCTTGATTTTTTACACGTACAATCCCTCGCTTGCAACGTAATAATCCTTCATTTTGAAGTACTCCTTGCCGCAAACCGCCATAGCCACGTGGAATATCCACACGATGGAAATGAACCGTGAATGGTTCGTGCAGGAGAAATGCATTGTTACTTTGTAAAACTCTTTCAAAGGAGGCCCACATCGTTTCCAGTGTCAAGTTTCGGGCTTGGCGAAAACTCACCCAAAATGGTTTATTCGTGTTGCGTGGTGATATTACCGATAAACCAACCATCGCCTCATCGTCGACATTGGCTAACAAATGGTCCAGCATTGCTTGGAAACTGTTATGTACATACTGTATGATATCGGTTCCTACGGGTGGTGCGTTGAATTGAATTTCGAGCATTCTACCTTCAATGTTAAATCGTCTATAATGACGAGTGATTTCATTGCAAACAGTAAAACCCGATTCGGCCATGGTTAAAAATGAAAACAAACAAACAGGTACGGTAAAACAAATATGTAATGGGAAAAAAGGAATTGAGCAGCGTGAATTTACTACAAAAGAAAAGAAGAAAGAAAAATCTTAATCATCTGATAAACAGGAAATCATAACATTCACGATAAATTCTTAACTAAGCAACTCTTGTAAAGGTCCTGAGTTTGATTCCCTGGCGGTGGCGTTCAGAATCTCATTATGAAAGCACGTGTACTAGAAATCAAAGTTTTTTTAAATAATTATGTTACTGAAATGAGTGTTTTATTGTCGTCAAACTCGAGACCATTACATCAGCATGTAACTGACCTATCATTCTATAGTGATAAAAAGAATGCATGAAATGAATGAATGTTTTAACAGTGCTGAGATGTGACAAAGTACGCGTAAGCATTTTTTCCACTCACAACGACCTTTAAATGATGCGTTTGCAAGTTGAAGAGACTCATCGAACATTAACGTTACGCATACGTAATTGTCGAAACAAAATCTGTATAGTGTATTTTTTTATTATTGTGACTAAGCGGTTAGTGTACATGGTTCGGACGTGGAAGTCCCTGGTTCAATCCTCGGTGGGTTTGCTTTCCACGTCGGGGGCATGTCAAGCCTTTTCTGTAATTTAATATTCTCACGCGTTATCATACATTCTTTTCAAAACTAAGCTAAATGGTTGACGTACACACCTCATAATACATAAACGTACATAAATCGTCTATAATGACGAGTGATTTCATTACAAACAGTAAAACCCGATTCGATCATGGTTAAAAATGAAAACAAACAAACAGGTACAATTACGGTAAAACAAATATGTAATGGGAAAAAAGGAATTGAGCAGCGTGAATTTACTACAAAAGAAAAGAAGAAAGAAAAATCTTAATAACCTGATAAACAGGAAATCATAACATTCATGATAAATTCTTAACTAAGTAATTCATGTAAAGGTCCTGAGTTTGATTCCCTGGCGGTGGCGTTCAGAATCTCATTATTAAAGCACGTGTACTAGAAATTAAAGTTTTTTAAAAAAAATAATTATGTTACTGAAATGTGTATTTTATTGCTGTCAAACTCGAGACCATTGCATCAGCATGTAACTGACCTATCATTCTATAGTGATAAAAAGAATGCATGAAATGAATGAATGTTTCAACAGTACTGAGATGTGATAAAGCACGCGTAAGCATTTTTTCTACTCACAACGACCTTTAAATGATGCGTTTGCAAGTTGAAGAGATTCACCGAACATTAACGTAACACATACGTAATTGTCAAAACAAAATCTGTATAGCGTAAATCTTTTAACCAAATATTCATGCACTCTTTTTTATTTAAGCGGTTAGCGTACATGCTTCGGATGTGGAAGGTCCTGGTTCAATCCTCGGTGGGGTTTGCTTTCACACATCGGATCGCTGTCAAACCTTTTCTGAAATTTAATATTCTCATGCGTTATCATACATTCTTTTCAAAACTAAGCTAAATGGTTGACGTACACACCTCTGGCCCAGGTTCAATCCCGGGTGATTGCTTGAATATCACGTTAAGCTGAAGGAGACGGTAAACTAAAATAATGGTTTCAAAGGGTATCGAACCATATTATTCTCAGGCATAGTTTCTGAAATTTTGTAATGTATTCTTTTCAAAACTAAGCGCACACATCTTTGACCATGGTTCAATTCCCGACGGGAGTTCACATTCAACATTAAGCTGAAGGGACGTTAAACCATATCATTTATCGTGCTTACTTCTAATGTGTGGAGGTTCCTGATTCGTACTCCCACTTTCCCATTCCACTAATTCTTTCATAGTCTAAATATTTCGTACTAAAAGTAAAACAGTGTATTCGTGATCCGCCCACAAATATAAAATAAAAATGATTTTGGAATCTTGTGTGAAAAATAAAATCTCACTGAACTTACCTCAAATTCAATGAACAAAAAGTCGGTGCAGTAAAACTTCTTAATGAAGACACTTTTAAAAAACAAACCTTCTCACTCGATAGTTGAGAGCGATGTAGGATTTGAAAAATGAAATTTAGATTTTTATTTAGGTCGCTGCGAAAACGATGTCATCATCAACCAATCAGAAACGAGGAAATTTATAAAATGACATCACAACGAACCAATCAAAACGCTCGCTGCTTTTGTCATGAATCACGAACCAAAACGATGTGTAACAATCGATCGTGACGTCATTCACGTTTCTCAATAGTTACAACATCTAGTATCGCAATTCCGATGCCAATTCCCTTCTGCCAGGATCATGTCACTACTTGTCGTAACTGTGACGACATTTCATTTTCCTCATATTCCATACGAGAATGTCAATGTTTGCTTTTTTCATGAATCATGCTGACACGTTCGTAGTAAAACAAAAGTAATGCGATCCGCTGACGTTTGCATTTTCAATCATATGTACTTCTATGTCTACACACAAAGAAGTCTATCAGCATTTTATTTTAATCCATGAACGGAAGCGTTACACTGTCAGATTTATTTTCTTAAAGTATATGTGTATCCTTTTCAAGAACCATGGTTCGAAACCCACCAAGCACGATTAAAACCGAATTCATTCATAGCTAAACGGTTAGCATACACATCTTTGGTTTGAAAGACCTGAGTTCGATTCCTGGAGAAACATTTCTTAGGATTTTTCTAAAACTTGGTTTAAATTTCTAGTTCGAAAATTTTAAAAGTTTAGTTCGATAAAAAGTTTGATTTGAAAATTTTTAGATGTGATTTACATCTTTAGTTCGAAACTTTTGTTTTTAAAAAATGTTTTAGTTCGACAAAATTTTGTTTCAATTTTTTTAGTTCGAAATTTTTTTTTGGGTTCGAAATTTTTTTGTTTGAAACTTTTTTGTTTCAAAATTTTTAGTTCGAAAATTTTTTGTTTGAAAATTTTTGTTTAAAATTTTTTAGTTCGAAAAAATTTTTAGTTTAAAATTTCTTGCACTCTGCGGAACCGTTTCGAAAAGAATCGGAGCAGTTTAGGTAAGAAAAAATCTGGCAACACTGTTTCCATTAATGAAGCGCTTACTGAGCGTTTAAAAAATCGCTTAAAATCACAACAATGCGTTATAAGAAATCTACAAGCGACACCCCTCTTTCACCATTGTTACTTCCAGAGACATAAGCTACTAATTCAAGGACAGGATCTCCATACGTAAACATATAAGGCGGTCTGTCTCTTCATCAAGGTAAGAAAGCTGGTAATCATCTTATCTGTCAAAGAGAACGATAATATTTAATGTAAACTTCAGTACAATATCATGATACCAAAAAAGGGTTATTTAAGGAGGAGGTTGAACCCTTCATGGGAACTTTACACATAACCATAAAAAGGGAACTAAATTCTAAAATCCAGGTCTAGGGTGATCACCGACATATCGCTCTATATTTCACTCATGGGCTGTGGGGGGGCTAAGATCATGTGACTTCTATCAACCAATCAAAATTGATGTACCAAAACATTCATCTTACCTGTAAAAGGAAACAAATGAGTGAGGGGGTTTTCCATGTAATCTGTTCACCGTGTGGTGGGTCTAAAATCATGTGACCTCTATCAACCAATCAGAATCGAGATACCAAAGTATACATCAGAAAGGACACCCTAATTTCAAAAATCCTAGGACCTAAAATCACGTGATCTCTATCATCCAATCAGAATCAAGGTACCAAAGCACTTATCTTACCCGTAAAAGGAAACGAATTAGTGATGGATTTCTCCGCAAGGGTAAAACATGACGTCATACCATGTGACCTGTTCACCGTGTAGCGGGTCTAAGATCATGTAACCTCTATCAGCCAATCAGTATCGTAGTACCAAAGTACTCATCAAAGAGGATATCAAAAATTTCAAAATCCCAGGGTCTAAGATCATGTGACCGCTATCAACCAATCAAATTCAAGGTACCAAACCACTCATCTTACCCGTAAAAGAGAACGAATTTTAAAAAAAAGTCCCAAAGCCTAAGATCACGTGACCTCTATCAGCCAATCAACATCGTGGTACCAAAGGATTCATCTTACCGTAAAAGGGAACGAATTTTCAAATATCCCAGGGGTCTAAGATCACGTGACAGCTGTCAACCAATCAGAATCACTCATCTTAGCCATAAAAGGGAACAAATTTCAAAAATCTAGAGTGAGGGATTTCCCCGCGGGGTGACTCATGACGTCATACCACGTGACCTGAAAAATTTGAATTTCCCGCGTGGGCAGTGCCTAAAGTCACGTGACCTCTCTCAGCCAATCAGAATCGAGAAAATTTTTGCTGACTCGGTTCGCCATACGGGGGGCCTACTACTATAGGCAACCCGCATCACTAGCCTTAAACGGTAATATTATTCACATTAAAGCCAAATAATCGCAAATAGCCTAATGTGCCTTAAAAAAAAAAAAAAAACTCTATTGACAAAAACGAGCTTTCAGTACGCCCGCAACCAGTTTCGCCGCATTTTCTCGTCATTCCGACCACTATGCGTCGCAATCCATGACTAACAGAATCCAAGCCGTTTTGTTCTTCGACATGCTGAGGTCATGCGATTACTGTACTCGTAGTAAAATGTAGGAGGTTACGATGGTTCAGTGGCTAGCCCTTCTCACTGGTCTAATAGCTAGCGTCTTTGGTGTACGGGCTTCTGGATTCGATTTCCGGTGGGAGAGAGTTTGGAATTTTAACTGTTATTGATGTCTCTGTGTTTGTGTCCCTGTCTTAATCGAGTTACTGGAAGAACTGAAGTACAACGAGTAATAAATTGTAAAAATTAAGTTCTTGAGGAAGTTCGGTAAATCGGTTAACTTTTTTTAAAACAATAAAAAAGGGGTAGAGCGCTTATCACTGGTACATGTGGCCCCTGCTTCGATCCTCGGTCAAGTAAGTTTGTGGCGGACAGCATCGTACTCGTAGGTTTTTTTTTCTCGGGATACTCCCGTTTCCTCCCACTTTCTCATTCCACCAATAATTCCATCATTCACTTGCGTTAATCATCGCCTCCCTTAGCCTAACAGACATAACCGTGGGACGTTAAACTCTAAGATTCATTTTCATTTTTTTCACAGTGAAGTACGTGTACACTCATGTCCAAAATTATTGTCGCATATCTATAAGTATGTTCTTGAAGGAATATAATTTGATAACGAATTCGTCCGGTATTTCTTATAATGTTAGTACGTGTATAATCGGCAAAGACATGTATGTGGCAAACATGTCAAAAGAGCAGTTAATAAGAGCAATATCACGAAAAAACAAACTTTTTTTGCCCATTTAGCAACATTTTGTTCTACTCATTTTAATTTTCATATTTATAATTCTTTTCCTATTAAATTTATCACAAATATATATTTCCCGATTATACGCATAGTATCAGTATTAAAAGTACCCTGCAAAATCATTATCAAATTATATTCTTACAAGAAGACAGTCATAGATATGCGAAAATCATTTTGGACATGAGTGTACTTACAGGAATATACTTATATTATCATGTTTGTCAATTCAGGAACCTACACAATGACGTTGTGTATGACAGTTGACTTCGGTACGTGAAAACAAATTCAAAGACAGAATCACAAAGCAGTTTTTACGTATAAAGAAATCTTAAGTTATTCATAACACAAGTTTGAATTATCCGAAGTTTCCTTTCACTTACCTTTGCAAGTCTTTTTGAAGAGTAATGAGCTAAAAGTGTAATCACGGACAAAAGTTTAATAAGGGGACCGCGGTGGCTCAGTGGTAGAACGTTCACCTCTGGCCCGTGTGGCGTACCTGCTTCGATCCCAGCTCGCGCCAAGTGGATTTTGTCGTGAACAAACAACGTGTGCATGGGTTTTCTCGGGGTTCTCTCGTTTCCTCCCACTTTCTTCATTCCACAAATTCATTCATTTCTCATCATCACTGTCTTCTTTAGCCCATACGGCATAACCGTGAGACGAAGGTTTCATTCCATTTTTTTGAAAGTTTAATAAAACGTAGACTGTGACCTACTTCATCATGCATATCAAAATAATAATATACTTTATACATATGGTGGACCGTTACCTAAGATTATATATATATTCGCAATCATATCTGTATCCATTTTCCATTCTTTAGGTTTCTGTATCATCACATTCTTTCGTACATTATATAGCAAGTGAATTGATATAGAAAAAAAGGGGGGAAGAGAGCGCAATATATATGAAGCTGTTTCCACCCTTTACCTCTCGCTCCTCTAAAACATTTTTGGGAAGAAAAACTTTCCTCGTTTTATAGAATACGAGAATTTCATGCTCGATAACGACACCAGCTTTTGTCTCTCAATTGGATTTAGACAGAGTGAAACACAATAGGAGACGGTTTCTGCGTCTTTTCATTTTGCCCCTGACAGCTGCTCATTTCCGTTTGCCTAGATTCGAGATTGTACAATATATTATAAAAAGAGTGGAAATAAAAACTCTCCTCTCTCTCTCTCTTTTTTTTTAACTAAATAATATATATATCAAAATCAGAGTGAATAACAACTCTGGAGAATATTAACGCTAGGTATACAGAAATGTGCAATGATGTTACGGAAAGACATCTATTACCTTCTACTTTACTTTTCCTTCCTTGAAATATATTTACTGTTAAACCTGTATTGCGCAGTTAATTTATACTTACCACAACATTATACTAAGTACTAGCAGATTGCCCGTTCTTGGCACGGAGAGAATACGTTTCATTTTGAACATAAAGAACAATGGGGGTTAAATTTGGATTTAAACGGCATCGAAAGTGTCACTGTTTGTCTCAGAAACCCCGAAAATTGTGGATTCGACACTAATATCTGTCATTTTCGATTATATATATATATATATATATATATATATATATATATATATATATATATATATATATATATATATATATATATATATATATATATGTAGGATGGTAAGAAACTAGTTGAACAAACTTCGGGAGCTGATTCCCGACACCGACACCAGGAAAAAATCCTCTGGAACTTTGGTCATTGAGGGATAGTTTCGGCGATATAAGGTGCCGAAAGCGTGGGAAGGCTGTAATTCATAAGCAACGCAACGTAGAGAGTGTGGTTTAGACCATAACAGTCGAAGTCATACCTGTTCGATTGCAAAATGTATGTTTCAAACCTCCGCAAGATGTGTGCGAGGGATTCCTCAAAGGAATGTACGGATTCCCTATAACCTGGCAAACAATTTCTTTAAGGGGGTTGAGGGATCTATATCCCACTCCCCTTGAACCTCATCTACGGTGAAAATTTGATCGAGATCGGTCGGGTGATTCAAGATTTATTACGTTTTATTTATTTTTATTATCTCCTCCTCCCCTAAGTTCTACTGTCAAAGTGAAATGATAAAAAAACTATCGCAGGCCCGAACTTCATTTACATTGAAAACTTGATCGGGATCGGTGGGCCGTTCATGAGGTATGAAGTCACAAACATAGTCACTTTCAATTTTATATATATTAGAATATATAAAAACAATGTACTCCAAAGTACTCTAAAAACTAAAGGAACATTACTAGGTGTGATGGCCAATGCCCGTTATACGAAGAGTTTGCTTACCCATACATTAGCGCAGTCAGTTTCAACTGAATGTTCTGTGACGTCACAGTTTGCTGCTCCTCCTCTCAGTAAACCATACGGAGCGGAAAAGGAGGGGAAGGAAGCCTCACGATGAGAAAGAGCAGTAACGACAGGTAAACAAAAATATTACCATATTCGATGGAAACTTGTTTTCATTGTCCTGCCTCGTCCCTTCCCTCCCTTTGCTATACACATTTCTCAGTGCAATTTCTCTGCTTGTAAAAGCGTTCTTTTACGTCATGAATGTTCATTCAAAACCTTGCCCCAAGAGTAAACTACCCCTTCTGGATTTTTTTTTTCAATAAAGCGACTTATTACACACTATTGGGTTGCTAATGAAATATTGATATAAGAAATATAAACAAAATCGTGAGAGTCGTTTTAAAAAAACAATGCATTTTTTTTGTCCTTCAGTGTATTATTTTTATCCTTCAGTGAAATAGTCTTAATTTTAGAAATATAGAGAAAAATCGAAAAAAAAATCATCTAGAATATTAAGAAGAAAAAAAACATATAGACTTAAAATTTGGCGTGGATATCTTGAATGGTATGGCCTCTAAGAGAGCGAACACATTTACATAGAGACGGATAGATAGTAAGAATAGACGGTTGGAATCAAAAAAAAAAAAATAGTTTTTTCGGCTTGTAGAGGCAAACGTGTAAATCCGTTGAAATCTCAAATGCATTTTTTTTTTCTTACAATATTCATACTCTTTTCTCCTATCCTCACACGAAAGCAAAAATTAAAGAAATTTCAACTATATTTACAAGGATACCACCTTAAGCAAATGTATCTATTTTGTGTTGGAAAAGTGTGGCATCGCGAAGTGTAGTCGCTAACGCTCTTGTCTTTGGTGCGAGCGATCCCGGCTTCGATTCCTGGTCGGGCCACTTGGTCGAAAAAGTGTAAAATATTTTTCAGGTCAGCGAAGCCGCAGTGGCTCAGTGGTAGAGGGTTTACTTCTGGTGCCTGGTTCGACCCAGCTCGTACCAAGTGGACTTTGTGGTGGACAAATGTCGTGTGCGTGGGTTTTCCCTGGGTTCTCCTGTTTTGTCTCACTTTATTCATTCCACCATTGCATTCATTTCTCATCATCACCATCTCCTTTAGCCTTGCGGGCATAATCGTGGGACGTAAAACTGAAAGATTTCATTTCAGTTTCTTTTTCAAGCCAGTCATCCTGAGTGAGGTTTTCCTGGTTTCTCCTCATTCACGGCAGGCAAATGTCGGGATGGTATCTAACATACAGGTCCTAGGTCGCTTCCTTTCTTCTGCAATCCTTCCTTCCTTGCCTTTTCCTCAAATAGTGTGATGCCGAGTAATGTCATCCCTCATAAGTGACGGGCTAACATGGCCGTAGATGTCGACAACCCAGAAATCTAATTCCGAAACCCTGAATCCTCGTTTTCAAAAATTACCACATTAAACTTGTGACCTAACTCACATGTTCAATACGGGCCGCGGTGGCTCAGTGGTAGAGCATTCACCTCTCGCACATGGCGTCTTTGGTTCTATTCCAACTCGCATCAAGTAAGGTTTGTGGTGGACAAACAACGTGTGCGTAGGTTTTCTCGGGGTTCCCCCGTTTCCTCCCACTCTCTTTATTCCACCATTTCATTCATTTCTCATCATCACCGTCTCTTTTAGTCTAGCCGGCATAACCGTGGGACGTAAAACTTAAAAGATTTAATTTCATTTTCAAATTTTCAATATTTCGTAATTTATTCTTTAAAACAAATACTAATAAAATAATATTAATTAATGCGTCTCTCTTTTCATTTTTCAGGTTGAATATCCAATAAGAAGATCCTGTGAAACGACGCATCTGCCTAGTCACTGCACGCTCTGAGAAACAAAAGAAGAGAATTTGGTAAGTTTCTGCCTGTGGGTACATTTTAATTCGTTTATCAAAGTATTCTTTTTGTTCCTAACGGAGCAGAGAGCAAATTCTCTGCCTCCTGATTTGCATCGTATTTCACAAGGCAGACGAAAGTCACAAAATTTTGTTTCTCTTCAGATCCAGATGGAAATATAATTACTTCCTTGAGGGTTAGAGACAGCGGCAATGTCACAAGGATAGTATTAGACGAGAAACTTTCCATTGACTTAATTGAATTCATGAGAAAATAAGTCCATTGAAACCAAAACTCCAAACGATTTCATTACTCAATATTATTCGCTGCGCAGACACTGAAACGGATTCATATGTAGAAAATATAATGCGACTAAAGTCAAAAATAAATTGCAGAACTGTCAGAACAGCCCTATTAATTTCATTGATCTTATTCACATGAATAGCTACCACAATTCAACCTGTAATTTCTGTGCACCTGCTACCCACACTCTTAAGCTAGGTTGTCACTTTACAAGAATCTTGTAGCTATTATGAAGAAAAAAAATCTTTCAACCCTTTAATATCTTTCCATGTAAGCACAGTCTTGAAAGGGACTTGCAACAATTATTTCATCTTGTAAGGAGTAAAACGATGTGCAACTTTCCGGGTCGTCTTGCTTGCTATCTGCTATCACCCTCCAACTGACATAAAGAAAGAAAAAAAAAAACAGTATTGCCGCTTCCGAAACGAAGGATTCTTTTGGACGGGGAGGGGAAGCGCGCCAAAATACATGCTTTTAATGAGGAGGTTCACTATTTTGCCGCTAGAGTGCAGTGCTGCATGGGTGGAGATATCTTTCTTACTTTCAGAAAGTTGTAATGTGTAAACAGTAAATAGAAAGATCTGGTTGCTAGATTTTTTAGTGACAGCTACAAGATCCTTGTAAAGTGACAATCTAGCTTTAAAATTTTTAAAGTTAAATTACAGAACGTCGTTATCAAATCATAGCAGAGGTAATGCCAGCAATATACCTGGCATTTAAATAAAATATGATTCGTCTACATTAGTAGTAACATGATATATTAATATAATAACCCTTTTAAAATCAAAGTTTCTTTTAAAATTGTACAGATTTCTTTTTACATGAATAGAAGGCGCACAGGAAAAATGTATAAAATATTTTCAGTGGAAAAGTGTGGATCCATTTGTTAGTATATACTAAGTACCATAACGCATTGACTTCAAAAGAGATCTTTTGGACCAAATACAGGGTGAGGCAACATATGTCGTATATGTCATACCTTGAAAATGGTGTATACTTTTCGTACTATTCGGTGTTGGCTTCACATATTCTCATACAAACTGATTTGCTTCTTGTATAGTTCCATAGATTGCAGCACATAACGATGTTCGAAAATATTTCCAAAACGTTTTGATCTGACAATGAAATATCACGCCATTGGAAATAAGCCATTCACGGCAATAGCGTCGTCTATGGAACAAATAATGCATGAGTTTCAACAGTCTAGCTGCGTCTGTTTGTTGCAGGCAGTCACTTGAATCAGTCGTTGTCCATTGAGTTGGCATCCTGCATGACAATGTTCCAATACACACGTCTGTTATTGTTAGGGCTGCACTGCTCAATATAATGCCGAATCTCCTCGAAGCCACAGTCTTTCATTACAGCAATTGCAACAACAGCCGTGTGCACTGGAGCATTGTCATGCAGTACGAACCTCAACGCACAACTGATTCAAACGACTGCCTCCAACAAACTGACACAGCTAGATGTTGAAAGTTATACATTATTTCTTCCATAGGTTACTCTATATGCCATGAACAACTTATCACGAGTGGCGCGATATTTCCGTGTCGGGCAGGAAACTTTTGGAAATACCTTTACACTAAAGAGGCATCGCTTCCAGCCGTGTAACGTGCCATGCCTTCTGTGGTTTTTTTCCTCCTTCCTCCGATCTTGAGCTTCTGTGCCGCGCATTGACCAGCTGGAAATGACTGATTTAGAGTAAAGTTATAGGGAACAGAGTTACCACTGAGATATGAGATGAGGCTGTTCTGTCTCAAAAATTTGATTTTAAGTTTAGCGTCCCTTTCAGCAGCGAGGCTATATGAGACGTGGACCGACAGCTTACCACAGGATACAAAGAGCTCAAGCCGGGAATCGAACCCGGGTCTCCCACGCCGAAGGCGCGTACGATAATCGCTTAACCAAGAGGGAACTCTCGTCTCAAAAAATGTATCGTGAAAGTGATGTTTTGGGAAGTATATTTTTTCTACTGTGAAATATTTGCCTCATCTCGTATCTCGTGATGAAAATTATATCTCGTTTCATTTCATAGGCAACTATAGTATTGAAACACTCACTTTTTCTGTCCTCATAAAAAGGACGCCATACATCATTTGGTACAGATTGTAAACTGCGACGTATTTTTAAAATGTTTTTGTTTCATGTGGTAGGACGTAGTTAACCTGCTGTTTCTGAGATCAATCCAAGAAATTCACATAACAAATAAATATAGGGTTAACGAAAATCTATTTAATGTGCTTGTTGTTATGAACTCGCCTACCTCAATCACAGATTCAATCGAAGGAAATCTCGATCTAGTGTTACCTTATTATCATAAAGTATTCTGCCATTTGGCACGTCCTTGTACTAATGATTTTTTTGTATATTTCATTTTTTATGTATTTATTTTTTACATGTGGCCCTGAAAATGTTTCTTCCACATTTCTCGATCTTCAGCTTCCTCCTCTAACTCCTAATATGTTCTTCTATTCTTCAAATCATCGATCATTTGTGTTCTTCCTCCTATTCCTCACTTTCCTTCCATCTTACCTTATATCGTGGTATCAAGAAGATAAATTAGAGTTACCTTATAGGATTAATGAAGAAATATTATAATTTTGACATAACTACCCAAGTATATTTACTGTATATCCGTAAGTGTTAGGATTACATGTGTGACTGTTAGCAGTGTGCGTTTCACCTTTAGAAGAATATAAAAAGCAATAGGTAGAATTTGCTTAGTTTATTTTTATGTCTATCGTACACAAACAATGACTTATGAGAATATCTCGCCATCACTGGTCACAGTAGGGCAAAGAAAATTTGAAAGAAAAGGTCAATCACTTCAAATATCTTATAAATATTCTGACAAGAGACGCTTACTGCACTAAAGAGATCAGGTCAAGAATTGCCGTAGTCTAAGAAATATTCAACAAGAAAAGATCATTCTTAACTAAAAGGTTAATATTGGACCAAAGAAGAAGCTGGTTCTATATATGGAATATTGGAGTGTATGGTTCAGAGACTTGGACATTACGGAAGTTAGAAAAGAAATATTTAGAGAGCTTTGAAATGTGGTGCTGGAGGAAGATAAAGGAGATAAAATGGATGGAGAGAGTAACAAACGGAGAAGTTTTAAAACGGATAGGAAAGAAGAGGACGCTTTTAGCCAGCAGTCTTCATTGGAAAGTGAATTGGATTGGACACATCTTGAAAAGAAATTTTCTTCATACCTCCATAGAGGGAAAGATGGAAGAAAAGCGAGGAGTATGAAGAAGATCACAAGTGATCGATGATTTGAAGAACAGAATAAACTATTGAGAGTTAAAAGAGGAAGCTGAAGATCGAGAAAAGTGGAAGAAACGTTTCCAGTCCTGAACCTAAAGAAAAAAATCATTAATTACAGGGTCCGCCCACATGCATAATACTTAATAATACTAGATAGTACGGAAATAGTGTCTTCCAAAAGAATAGAAAACTATAAATTATTGTTGGAAATGAACAACAGTATTTTAGCACCATAAGGAAATCGATTCTCGCGAAAAACTGTCCACGAATATTTACCTTTAAGATTGCCAATTTGTTCAATTCGGTAGATCTATCAATTAATATGAATCTCAGCTTCGGACAACGTTGTAGAGTTTAACACCTAATCACATTAATATCAAACGGGCGTGAGAAGGACACGCATTATGATAATTTAAGAAGAGAATACTCAATGTTCTCAAAACAATTATTTAATAATTTCGTATGTTTCGAGGTCATTCATGGATTTCTTTTTCAACCTGTCAACACAAACGTACAAGAAACAATACATCACTAATACACTGAACATTATATTTACCTAGATTATTCACAAGGGACAATAGTGTTAGATAAAATCAAATAAAAGTGTATGATAACCTTATCAAAATGCTATAGCTTTTTTAAAGTACAAATTCATGTTCGACCCAATTTGGGGTACACAACATGTATTATTCCCCTATCAAACTGTGAACAACCACATTTTCAAATTTATCACTGTAACTGTAAAGCCTTTATTTTACAGAATTTGTGATATGTTTCAAAGATCGGAACACGTTGCCTAGAAGTGCTAGCACCATTACAATTTACGATAGGTTCCTCTTTCACAATGAAAAGTCTCATTTAACGGCAACTACAATGTCCGTTAAGTTTCTGAATTTATGTCTTAATTTTGATTCTCGTATTGAGTGGTTAGACTCACCTAAATGCTTAGTTAAAAATGAGACTAGGTTTTGTTCAGCGTGTTTAATTTCCCTCATATATTCTTTTACTCTTTACTTGACCTAGAAATACAAGTCTCTGAAAAAGCAACGTTCGTTTTAAAATAATGTGTAACAGTTTCGCCAACTAACTGAGCATATTGGTTTCATCAGACACTGTAACATTGTAACTTGTTAGTTACTGTAGCAGTTTTGCCAGCCGCTGTAACAGTTTCACCAACTAACTGAACATATTGGCTTAATCAGACACTGGAACGACGTAAGATCTGATGAAGGTAAAATGTTCAGAGACAGTTTCTGATGAAACCAATATGCTCAGTTAGTTTGCGATACTGTTACACATTATTTTGAAACAAACGTTGCTTTTCTCAGTGATTTGTATTTTTACTTTAAGTTATTTAAGATAGTAAAGCTGATATGAACCACCTTGTTTTCTTTAGTCTCGTTTTGTTGTCCAATGTATTGTTCCCCACATGAACACGTTACTACATAATATACCAGGGTTTTCTCAAGATTTTAGGTTGAAAATGAGCTTCACGGATGAGCTCGAAAAGTACCGAATTATTAAACAATTGTTTTGAGGTCGAATATTGTTATTTTTTTCTTAAATTAACTAATTATATTAATCGCAATGTGTACTGTAATGTTGGTAGTCTCACAATAAAAGGCTTACCAACAGTATACTTAAGTATCAGTTTCGGAAACTGCACATCAAGATTTGCTCTCATCTATATACGAGAGTACTCGTACAGTAATTCTATTCAGCTATATGAGAACTATTTATTCCTATATGTTTCATATTTTGACAAATTTTATCTACTTTACGCTAATAACATTGTAGAATTTAATCAGCATATTTTATGTGGATGCCAAATAATGTGACAACAGTGTTATGTAGGATGAATGAACATAATGAAAGAAAGCGGACAAGAGCTATATTACTTACTGGGACTAAATGGAATCTGATCAGTCTCTTGGAACAAAACCGAACTCATAGAGCTCTGTATTGCTATGAAAAACAAATTTAATTTTAACTTTGGCTTCATAACACCTTTAGCTATTTAAAGTTCGAGGAAAACTTCTAGGAACTGCTATTATTATACGTCAACTGGATACAAGGAAAGAACCCCGTAGTCTTCTGTTCTCGTTTACTCACCTTGAAAATAAAGGAATTACGGGTGTTGGAAATCGTCGTCCATAATTAGAACGCTTCGTAATATCCAGAAAACCTGCAGCGCGGAAAGTAACATTACAACGTATAAATAGTGGGAGGCGAAGAATGATTTTCTAATAAAATACCTTTAGAATATCATTTATCACTCATCTTATTTTTTTTTTTTTTAACAATAGATAATTTCATTCTCAATTTTCAAACTAGGATGCTTCCTTATTTATACAAGGAATGATCTAAAAAAAGATTACAAAGCCTATATGGCTTGTGTGTGAGACATACCTGGAAGATCAACATACCTAATGATAGAGGGCAATCAACAATCATTAATGTAATCACAGTTTTTGTTCAATCGCTCATCACAACGACAGATAAAGTTTTCTATACCACTTGCATAGAAATCCCCGTCAAGTTCTCGTAGCTACCGTGAGGCAGTGGTTTTAACACAATCACATGCCAGATAATGGCGGACAACCAGTTTTTGCTTTAGCATAGGGAAAAAGGTGAAAGTCACTCGGACTAAGTCAGCGTTGTTCTGTTACACAGGGATCGCACCGTTGATCTCATTTCTACTTTTGACCAATTTTCCAGACGAATCGTCATTTTTAATGTCCGTTTCTCGAGTATACATGATCAGAATCCGAAGCCTTCAAACCTGAACCAAGACAGATATGTTGTTAATCTACAAATACATTTTTGTTAACTTACAGTGAATAATATAGAAGTTTTATGTTTTGTAACCTTTTTTGGATTATCTCGTATATATATAACATTCGAGCAACGATAGGGAAGAATAAAATTCGAAAGTTACACGTGTCGTGGCCCCTACATTCCGAAAAAGTAACTGCGTATGTCCATCCGTCCGTTTGCCATTCCCAATGTACGTACGTTTGACCGTGGAAATCACACCGCTCAACATATCCCCACCAAATTTTAAACTTAAGCGTTTTGTAAGATTCTGTAGGTAGGCTTTTCGATTTTTCTTCTTACTCTCAAAATAAGGGTAGTTTTCTGAAAAGTGAAAAATTATAGAAATGATATTTTCTCTAGAACGATTCTAACAATTGTTTTATTATTATTATTATTATTATTATTATTATTATTATTATTATTATTATTATTATTATTATTATTATTATTATTATTATTATTATTTCACACATTAATATTTAATTAACAACCCTATACTATGGTTTGTCATGAATTCTGTCGAGGAATTTGAAGTTCAAAATACATAATACGATAATTATGCCTATAATGCTATATGGTTGCACGACATGGTCGCTTACTCTAAGGGAAGAACATAGACTGAAAGTATTTGAGAACAGGATCCTGATACGAACATTCGAATCCAAGATGAACGGGAATGGGGAATGGAAGAATCTTCATAACGAGGAACTACATAATTTATACCGTTTATCAAACATTGTTAGGGTCATCAAATCTAGGAGGCTCAGGTGGACAGGTCATGTAGCCAGAATGAAAGAAAGTAGGAACACTTCCAAAGTTTTAACAGGAAATCCAATTGGAAAAACGACCATTAGGAAGACCTAGGCGCAGCTGGGAGGATAATATTAAGATGCATCAAGAAGAAATAGGAATACAAAGCAGAAACTGGATCCAGTTGGCTAAGGATAGAAGTCAATGGAGAGCTTTTGTGAACGCGCCATTGAATCTCCGGATTCCATAGGCCATAGAGTTAGTTAGTTTGTTATACTAAAGTACAAGTAATTTCTCTAACGAAAATCCAGATGAGGTAATTTACTCTTGCGGATGAGTTCCTTTTGGGCGATTTTCTCAAAAACAGCTCAAGCGAATTTGTTCTCATTTTACAAAAAAAAAGTCGTTAATAACCTGACAATATGACATAACTCATTTGTCCTATAAAAACAACGTGAGGTTTATTTTCTGAAAACAATTTCTTTACAGCATATAACACACACCCACAAAGCTGTTAATGTTTCATGAACAAATATTTCATTAGTAGTAGAGCGCTTACCTGTGGTTCGATTCCAGACCATCTGAGTTTGTATTGAACAACATCGTGTCCGGGAGATTTCTCGGAGTTATCCTTTTTATTGTTATTATTATTTTCATATTATTATTCCACAAATTATTTCATACTTGCTTACCTTTAATACTAATCCGTCTCCTTTAGCCTAAAGGGCATTACTATATGACGTAAAACTTGAAAATTCGTTTCATTTTATCTCAAGAGACATAAGAACTGAGATAATGGCAATATTCTTATGATTCGTACTTGGCTTTATGCACAGAACAACACCTGTTACGTTCCTTCAGTATAATCGCCTTGCTCTATCACTTTCTGTCATGCATCAGCCTTTCTCCATGTCAGTAGGGACCGCCATATGGCACGGATAATGGCTCCTCTTCTGATATAATGCTTGCTTCTTTTTGTAGAAAACGTCCTCACGAAGTGACTGAAAATATTGTTGTGCGCTGCGTCCACGCGTCACTTCAATCTTGATTCACACACGTTGTTTGTATTTCCGGAACATATCGTCATGGCGCTTCAATTTTTCTCCTCTATTTTGTGTCACTGCTACTTTTGACTGAATAACACATAGTCATTATCACTCTACATACTTCATCGCCTCGCAATCTCTTATCAGCTGCTCGTCACATTGCATCGCCTCGCAATCCCTTATCAGCTACTCGTCACATTTCATCGCCTTGCAATCCCCTATCAGTTTTTAGTCACACTTTATCGCCTCGCAATCCCTTATCAGCTACTCGTCACACTGCACCGCCTCGCAATCCTCTTATCAGCTGCGGAACTTTTGTAATGCTAATACACAATCCTCTGACGTGAGAAGAACTGTCACTGACTTTTACCCAACCTATGTATTTATACACAAGTCATATACAAATAAGATGGGCCGCGGTGGCTCAGTAGCAGAGCGTTCAACTCTTGTGCGTGAGGTTCCTCGTTCGATCCCAGCTTGCACCAAGTGGGTTTTGTAGTGAACACAGACCGTGAGTGTTTGTTTTCCCTAGTTTCTTTATGCAATATCATTCATTCTCATCACAATCTCCTTTTGCCTCAGTGAATAACCATGGGACGTAAAACAAATTTAATTTAATTTTCTTTCACGTACAGTCCGTGGCAAAACTTCTTTCCGTTAGTTGAAATTAGTTTCGTAAGTAACTTCAGAATGGAAGGAAAATTTGAGTACAGTTTTCAGTAAATTAATCAGTTGAGAATGCTCCAAGAGTATTGCCAGAGCGAACTTAAAACGAATGGATAGATGGTGTGAGAAGGATAAGTGTGATTGTTCCTACATGTGAAAGTAAATCTTTTTATTCGCACCTTCTTATTCTCGCAAAAATTCGCAAAATATCTTCTCTCTATGATTTACGGTTCCCGAGATATGTCTCCTTAAACTTTCGAAACTCGAGCTTTTTTTGGTGAATATCTGGGGAACGGTGGCCAACGATTACTATTTGGTACCAAAATGTTCACCATCCTCTTAGGTATTGATCAACACCAATATGATTGCTCTCGGGATTGCTTACAGTTCCCGAGATATGGCTCCTTATCTTCCGAAAACGAAACTATGTTTTGGCCAATATCTCGTTAACGGTTAGTCATAGAGAGATGATATTGGTGTTAATCAATACCGAAGAAGGTGGTAATCATTTTGGTACCGATATTAATTGGTGGACACTAGCCAAACATGTGGCCAGTTTGACAGCGGCCACCGGTTACTATTTAGTACCAAAATGTCCACCATTTTCTTAGGTATTGATAAACACCAATATCACCTGTCTATAGCTTACGGTTCCCGAGATATAGCTCCTGAAGTCTCTGAAAATCGGCCAGTTTTTGGCCAATATCTCCGGAACGGTAAGAGTGACGCAAAAAAATCCATCACTTTATCAGATAGTTTCTGATGCTCTATCGAACGGAGGGCTCAAAATTTAAAAAAAAAAATCGCAAATAACAGATACACACAGAGACAGACATAGAGAATTCAGTAACGAACTTTTTAAGTTTGTTGAAAAAAAGAATGTAATTTTCTGTATTCCCATACCACTGTTATTCCCAAAGCAAACTTACCAAATGAAAATGACTTTTGTCGCTGACTGTACAACTAAATTCTCAAACCAGGTGACGGCGAAAACGTTGCACAAGAAAATACTGAATGAATCCGATTTCTGTGTACTTCTATTCTCGATTTAATTTTCTTTGCTATGCTGCTTTATATTCCTTTATTTCCCCGAAATGTTCTTTAAATTGTTTCTCAAAATGGATAGACCATACTCAAATATTTTTCATCATCGATACATATACCGGAAGATAAAATTTCTTACTTCCTAGTAAATGTGATTATTCATCTTCGAAAGAAATGACATTAAGTGCATTCAAAGGAAATAAATCCATTTGGTTTTACGATTTCTTGTCATCTTACCATTTCTTTCTGTTTTTATAAAAAGAAAAAACTAAGATAGAGAAACCCCATAATGAGGATTGTAAGTTGGAAGCGATCGCATTGAATTCCACTCCCTTCTCTCTCTTTTTTTTTCCTTTACGAAGTAATATGGTACTTCTTTAACTATATCTCAATTCCAGTCACATTTCAGGGAAGACTTCTAAAATTAATCTTCCTCACATGATTAATGGAAACTTCAGAACATCGTCTTAAGATCAGATGGTTTATTTAAATTTCTAAGAACAACAGACAAAATTATATATTTAAAAAAAAATGCTAAATTTTGTTTCTATATTTCTATATAACTAAATTTACTTTGGCATTTAAACAAACACTGAAAAAAATCCGTTAGCCGAGCAGTGATATATTCTACACATATACGGAATCCACAAGTTTACTACGAAAATCTGTACGGAGCATGCGTTATCCATATGCTACACACGTACTGCCTTTCTCCCGCTTAGATGTTACATCGTGTCGCTGCAGGATGTCTGACGTCTAACAGTCTTCCGTATATTACATACGTCGGCTACATGTTACATACGTCCATCTCCATGTGAGATCCTTACAGTCTATATACAGTTCCTTGTCCCATATTGAAAGTACGTATAGATAGAACACTTATACGGAAAGTACGTAAAGAACATGCGTTTTCAGTTATATGTTTGCTGCAGATGTTACATATAGTCATGCGTTAAGTCTAAAAACTACAAGATTTACGTATGTAACCTACGTTTTTATGTAGGTCACATATGTTCTTTTCTGTGTGAATTCTATTCACCGATTTATAAGTTATATTTTTCTCTGTTAATATCCCACTTCAGCCAAGTACGAGAAATGGTGGATCAGTGGTGCCCCCCGCTGATATCGTGGTTATTGTGTGCGTCTTTGGGGTACGTGATCTCGGATTCGATTCCCGGTGGGACAACCTTTCGAGTTTTAACTATCCTTGATGTTTCTGTGTTCATGTCCCTAAACAGAGAGAGATAATGGAAAATAGTGAAAACTGAAGTCACAAGAGTAGTCATTAGAAAAATTTACTGAAGGACGTTCGGTAAATCAGTTAACTTTTTTTTTTTAAAAAAAAGAGGTAGAGCAATCACGTTTGGTGGGAGGGGTTAGTTCGATCTTAGCCCAAGCGAGTTTGTGGTGGACAACGTCCCCATCAGGATCCTGCCGCCTACAGTCGGGCAATTTGTCCATGCTGACCAGAGGCCGCGGTTGGATTGCCGGCGCCGGTCATCAGCGTCTCTCCGCGCGATTTTCGACAGCGACGAATAGTTGCCCTGCCGAGCAGTCGGCAAACAGCCGGAAATGAGCAGTAAATGCACCGGCGCCGCCGTCGAAAAGAGGACGGCATAAGGAGTCGGAAAGAGGGCTTTTCGACTGTTTTGCCGACTCTGACGGTCAGCAACAGTCGGCAAATTGTCGGAAAAGAGCATTTTATTTTACGATTTTCGACCACTTGCCGCCTCGGCAAAAGATCGGCAACTTTGAACAAATAAATCGTCGTGCCGCCGCGGACGGGAGCCGGCTGCTTCCGGCGGCCTGCCACTGTCGATGACGGCAATCCCTCTTTCCGATCGCGACTTCCTGATGGGGGTATGGGTGCACTTTCTCGACGTTTTCCTTCTTTATCACACACTCTCATTCCACCAATGATTTCAAATTACTCACTTTTATTAATCATCCGTTCAACTTAGTCAAAAAGACATATGCGTGGAACGTCAAAATTAGAATTCTAATTTTCCAATTTCACCCAACGCGTCAGAAACTACACAAAGAAAGGAGCAAACGATTATATTTCACACTATGAATCTTAATAATATAATTTTCTATAAAATAAGTGTACTGTTTTCATTGAGTATGACATGAATAGCGTTCTCCTGTAGCTATATGGCTAGCGTATGGGCCCTCGGTGCGAGAGATTCGGATTTAATTTCCGGTAGGAGCTCATGTTCTTCAGTTTCCACGTTGAGCTGTATGCCCACGTCTCACATAGCATCAGTGTTGAAAGAGACGTTAAACTCCAAACAAACAAATTACAGTGTCTCGGAATTTACTATTTTGTGACTCCAACTGCATCTTACAAGCTTTTGAGCGCGCCGACCACTTGATCGATGATTTCACACTATAAAACAGGGTGTTTCAAAATGAATATCGGAGTTTTAAGACTTTGTAGTATTTATTACAATTATAAATAATACATCAAACGAAAATGAAACTCAGACAGTTCTTGCTACAAGTGTTCAATGTCAGCACCATTCGTCACACGGCACATCGATAGGCGAGGAAGACCCATAAACTTTCAGCCAGAATATGACACAAAACGCATTCCATTTAGGGAGTCTCGTTGCAACTGTATAATCTCTTGGAGATTTGCTGACTCCCAGATGCAAATATTGTAAGTGTTAACATCGCCAAGGTGAAATATCGGTTCATGACTGAAGACGACACGATCCAAAAAATCTTGATCGTCATGCAGCTACGTTTGATTTGCAAAGTTGGCACGTAACTGTAGTATGTAGGCTTTAGAGCTTGTAGCAAGTGCAAACGGTAAGGACGTAGTTCTAAGAGTCTCCTTAAAATTATCCACATAGACGGTTGCACTGTAACTACATATTCAGTGCTTGCAAAATGTAAACACAAAAAGCTTTCTGCTCACCAGTCGCTATCTTTGCTACTAGCGCTTTTTAACGGCAGACAGAGGAAACAATCCATGCGCATGCGTGCATACAAAACCGCTTAAGTTGCACTTTCATTTGATGTATTATTATAATTTTAAGTTAATTGTAACAAATACTACAAAGAATTAAATCCCCGATATTCATTTTGAAACGCCCCGTAAAACTAGAAACCTGCTAATCAAGATCCAGGACAAGCAGTGATCTCTAGTTTACTTTAACACAACATTTACACACTTTTTTTGACATTTCGTGTGCTATATATATATATATATATATATATATATATATATATATATATATATGTGTGTGTGTGTGTGTAATTTAACTAGACAAAAAGTTCTTTGAGTATCCTGACTTTCATGTAATAAGAATCTGATGCAGAATAAGTAATCTTTTTATTTACATTCACAGTTTAAATTTTATTTCTAAAACTAATTTTCTCCACTTGTAGTCTTTTCCCAAACAATAATCATGTCTGTTGTTCTGTATGGCTGTGAAACGTGGTCGCTTACTCTGAGGGAAGAACGTAGACTGAAAATATTTGAGAACAAGGTTCTGAGAATATTCGGACCCAAGATGAACGAGAATGGGGAATGGCTGAAACTTCATAACAAGGAACTGCATAATTTATACCGTTTACCAAACATTGTTACGGTCATCAAGTATAGAAGGATCAGTTGGGCAGGTCCTGTAGATAGAATGGAATAAAGTAGGACGCTTTCAAAATTTTAACTGGAAATCCAACCAGAAAACGACCATTAGAAATACCTAGGCGCAGATGAAGGACAATATTAAGATGGATTTAGAAGAAATAAGAGTACAAAGTAGAAACTGGATCCAGTTGGCTACGGATAGAAGTCAATGCAGAGCTTTTGTGAACGCGGCATTAAACCTTTAGGTTCCATAGGCCATAGAGTTTGTTAGTTAGAGTCTTTTAATGGGATGCAGTATTCAACATACTCAAAAATCAAACATGTATTTGCCGTATTAATAAAACAAAGCTGACCAAAACACCAAATACACATCAATAATACTTGAGTAACAGTTTTGGTGACGTAGAAGCGCCTTCATCAGGCACGATATAGAGGATCAATTCAAGAATAACAACGTAAAAATTCACAGAAACCAAAAAATAGCCAAGAATAACAATTTGAATATTGTAATATCCTGTAGGTGCGGTCAATAATGTACACGGGTTTTAACCCTTCACCCTTTTATTATAAAAAGTCTTATAAAAATATTATACAAAGTTTCAATGCCTTTAAATACTCTAGATAAATGTTTCCAGTATAGGCTAATTTTCTTCGGCATATGATGTTACCTTGGATATATCTTCTTTCCCCAAAGCGGACTCAGACGGAATAGGATAACTGCGTAGCCCATAGCGGTTTCGGGAGCAGGTATTAAAGGTTTATACCCTGCAGCCCATAACAGTCTCGGGAGTAGGTGTTGAAGGATAAGTCTCCGTAGCCCATGGTGGCCTCGAAAGGTGTTGTACGTTAATGATCAATACAAGACACTGATAAGTTCTCGGTCCCAACGTCTTCTTTTATGGCCATCCTTTGGAGGGAGAACACGTGCAGGGGTTCTCGGATTCTTTCGTGGTTCTGCACGTCAACTTTGTCTTTTCCTGGAAGTGTAGTTTCCAACTGTTTCCACTATGCGTTTACAGATCATGAAAACACATGTTATAGCGAAAATATGTGGCTTATAGTACGTGTGAGTGTACGGATCCTTGCAATATTATTTGATTGATCTTTCCTAACGTGTCTGATGAAGATTGCATTGCTGAAACTGTTACACAAGTATTATTAATAGATATTTGATACTTTGGTCAGTCCTGTTTTATTAATACTGTGAATATTTCCAAAGCTATAATGAAACAAGATAATGTATTTGCTATCCTAACTGTGGAGTCGGTATGCAAGAATATTCAACTTTCGTCACGAAAGGAACTCCAAATTCCTGTTTCATTGTGTACCAAAATATCTGTGGATGCTAACTTTTACGCTAGCAAAACCAATGAAAAAGTTTGAAGTGGATATTCATCTCAACTCGGGCTCCTACATGCTCGGTTAGAGGAAGAAAAGTTTGTAAGGGTTTATGCTCTTAGTTGAAACTCCCACATGCTTTGATAGAGGAGGAAAAATCTCAAATGGATGCTCCTTATAATTGAGGCTTTTGCATGCTCGGATAGAAGCAGAAAGAACTTGGAATGCGTACTTCTCTCAATAGAGGCTTCCACTTGATCGGATAGAGAAGCAATATTTGGTAAGAATGCTTCTCTTAATGGAGGATTCTGCATGTTCGAATAAAGGGAGAAAAAGATTGGATGGACTCATCTCAATTAAAGCTCTTACTTTCTCGGATAGAGAAGAAAGATTTGGTAATTCTTAATTGAGGTTCACGCATGCTCGAATAGAGGGAGCTTGGATGGATTCATCTCAATTAAAGCTCATATTTGTCCGGATAGAGAAGGAAGAGTTGGTAATTCTTAATTGAGGTTCACGCATGCTCGAATACAGGGAGAAAGAGCTTGGATGGACTCTGTTACTTTATAAAATGTACGGTGCTATTTTTTAAGGGATTTAATAGGCTTAGTTAGCTTGGAATTATACTTATCTTAAACTATCCGTAATCGTACTGCACCACAAATCCAAATCATATGTTCACCTTTATAGAAACCTGAATTCTTTATTCTTTCAATTAATCGTATTCTTGTTCTTAAATCCTTTGATAACAATCTCTTTTGAATCTTACTAATTCATATAATCTCCCTATTCTTCGTCCTTACGACATATACTGTATCTTCGTTACATCTTGTTTATCTTCACAACAACTGATATCATTTGACAACCACAGACTAACTAACCTTACGCAACACAGCATGTATATTCTACCATAACATTTCTTACCAACAGACTCATCTCAATTAAAGCTCCTACTTGCCCGGATAGAGAAGAAAGAGTTAGTAATTCTTAATTGAAGCTCACGCATGCTCGGATAGAGGGAAAAGAGCTTGGAAGGACTCATCTCAATTAAAACTCCTACTTGCTCGGCTAGAAAAGAAAGAGTAGATAGGGATATTTCTCTTAATTGTGGCTCCCGCATGCTCCAATAGAGAGAGAAAGAACATGGAAGGTGTACTTCTCTCAACTGAGGCTTCCACTTGCTCGGATAGAGAAGAAAGATTTGGTAAGAACACTTAAGTGAAACTCCTGCATGATCGGATAGAGAGAGAGAAAGAGCTTGGAAGGTGTATTCCTCTCAAATAAAGTTCCCACTTGATCGGATAGAGAAGGAAGATTTTGTAGGGATACTTCTCTTAATTGAGGCTCCCATATACTCGGATAGAGGATATGCACTGAAAAACGTATTACTATTTTCGTTACAAGTGACAAAGTTTTGTTCGTTAGAATGATAAATTAGGCTTCATTAAGTTATGAATTAGTAATCCCTAATCACTATTTCGATGCGACATGGAATTAATAGTTTGTAAATTATTTCAGCTTTCATTATACGGATACAGAATGTGAATAAAATTTACTAAATATATATACTAAAACGTGTCAACACGAAACATGTAAATGAATAAATGCATGAAATGCAGTTCTTTTGATGCATTTATATTTCTGGATTAACGAAAGTGCAGAGAAGCGTGTCATATGAAACGTTTCGATTTGTTTGAATATTAATGCGTTTACATATTTCACCTAAACACAAATCTGCAATAATTCCATAATTATATGCAAAATAACGTACGAACGGAGTGGGAAAAATATATAAACATGTGCAACGTTATTATCAGTGTGTACAATTCCCATCTAACATAATGTATAACAATAATATTGCTTTCTATGATTTAGCAGCATTTTAGTGACTGAATACGAAAATCGACTAAGTAGCATTTGTGTTGCTAATACGATAAAACCACAACCATCAAGTTAACATGAATAATAAACATTAAAATTAAATGCATGCAGGAAACTAAACTGTTCAACTCAATGAATTTTACTAACACAACTAAGTAGCAGTGTCACGTGTACAGCACGTAATGTAGTTTAATTTGTATGCTGTAATATTTTCTCAATTAATATTGAAACTGGATTTCTATCACTTCAAGTTTTAGTAGAGACTAGTCTTTAATTAGTTGGGAGCTCCGACTCCCGCGTTTGCTCGGTCTACCACTTCGCATCTCTTAAATCAACAATTCTACCCAATTTCAAGTTTCTTTTCCTATTTCAACTATCTAAAAGATAAGATTTTGTATCCCACGAAAACACCCTTTTAAATATCATGGGGAATTTCTTCATCAACCTTTAAAGCCCCTGAAAATTAAAAGTATTCACTTTTGGCAATTTTCCTGGGGTTGGTCCCGAAAAGCTACAATCGGGCAAATTTCATCATTCGAATCCTGCCCGAAGGACCGTAATACAGCAAATTATGGGTGTGTTAAAATATTAAATATTTTTGATAAAGTGGATACTTTCAAATATCTAGGATCAATATTAACAAAGGAAAATCATATTCACGAGGAAATTAAATGTCGACTAAAAGCAGGGAATTCGTGTTATTATTCGGTTCAAAATCTCTTGTCGTCGCGAATTCTGTCGAGGAATTTGAAGCTTAAAATATACAAAACGATAATCATGTCTGTTGTTCTGTATGGTTGCGAAACATGGCCACTTACTCTGAGGGAAGAACATAGACTGAAAGTATTTGAGAACAAGATCCTGAGACGAATATTTGGACCCAAGAGGAACGGGAATCGGGAATGGCGGAAACTTCATAACGAGGAACGAGGAACATTGTTAGGGTCATCAAGTCTATGAGGCTTAGGTGAGCGGGTCATGTAGCTAGAATGGAAGAAAGTAGAAACGCTTTCAAAGTCTTGACTGGAAGACCAATCGGAAAACGACCATTAGGAAGACCTAGGCGCAGATGGGAGGACAATATTAGGATGGATCTCGCAGAGATTGGGATACAAAGTAGAAATGGATGCAGTTAGCTAAGGATAGAAGTCAGTGGAGAGCTTTCGTGAATGCGGCATTGAACCTGCGGGTTCCATAGGCTATAGAGTTAGTTTTTAATCCTGCCCGAAGTGCCTAAACATTTTGGGGTGTAGATGATGTTCTATACAAATAACACGGGAAAGATTTTTCAATTTCCCATAAAATCACTCTAAAGTTAAAAATTTTTACTTTTAGTGATTTTGTTAAATAATTTTTAAAAACGCGCACAAAAATACCGAATCTCAGGATTTTATTCCAATTCTAAGTACCTAAAACATGAGATTATAGGTCCAAAAAGACCCTTTTAAATAACATGGGGAATTTCTTCATCCCCCTTTAGACCCCTAAAAATTAACAACACCGTAGAGTCACGATTAATGTGGACCGTATCTAACTCGGATAAGCAAAAACTCGGTTAACACGGATGTATTCATTGAAAAATCGTACAGTATTTATTATCACCGTTTATTGATTATTTCTCTTTATTATTACCGTATTTATTATTTTTAATGGACATAGAGTACAGTACCTACTTACGTACATAAGAAATTAACCATTTTCTCAAATGACCAACGGTCACTTTATCAAACACTTGCCACTGTATTGATAGTTTTACGACGATCTAATCGTTTAATTGCTGTAAGCTTATTTTCTAATGATGAAACAATACGTTTCCTTTTTCCATCCATTCCTACAAAGAGTCACGAGAACTAGAAGAAACACCCACCGCCACTTACGCTGATTTGTTGTTAGACAAAATACGTCTTTTGTGACTTCGGCGTAGAAACTGATACTCAAGACGTGCAACAATTAAAGCTCGCTGGCTTAAATGTGGGTACGTCAGGTGGGGGTCGTTATCTTTACGCTAGCTTCATTTTCGCTTTGTTGTTGAAACACAAGCCTAAAGACTACTTATTGTTGTAACCAGACTAGTTTTTAAAATATAGCCTATATTCTTTTTTATTTGGATTAAGCACGGATAACACGGAAACTCGGATAATCGAAACTCGGATAATCGTAACTCTACTGTATTGCACTTTTGGCAATTTTCCTGGGGATTCGTCCCGAAAAGTTACAATTATGTCAAATTTCCACTTTCCACGTCAACTGGAAGTACCCATTATTTTATGTCAGGGGGTTCATGTAGTTTTATATATACGCAGTTAGGATTATAGTGAATATGGAATATATTCTTGGGACGCTTAAGTGATTGCTGAGAACTGCTTCTTGCTCTCTATTGCCGGGTCTACTCTATAGCGATCAACGCTAGAATCGAAAGTGGTTGATTTCTGTCACTTTGAACTTGAATAGAAAGTTAAGGCAGAGAATATGGAATATTGTCTTAGAAAGGCAAATCAAATAGAAAAACTCGCTATTTCTTATCATTTCTGTTATACGTAAGTAAATGAATACCAAAACCAGAAGTTCTTCTAATTTCCTTAACCTTTGCTTTTAGTAGAAAGTTAAGGATGGAGAGAAAATGCATCCTTAGTATGCTTAATTAATGACATTACCGCCTATTGCTATCTATGCAATTTTTGCTCTATAGTGTAAAACCGGAAATTTCTAAGACTTCACAAAGAAAAAAATACGTGGCGCACGTAAACACGTGGATTACAAGCGTATATCCTGTAGTTTTTGGATTTAACGTACGACTCAGGAGCGTCATTTCACATTTTGCTTGGGGGGGGGGAGACCCCTTGTTATTAGTAAAATTTCGCGTTTCTCACTGATTTACTACTATTCTATTCATAAAATCTATATACATCTCAAACTCAGGGGGGACAAATGTCCCTCCCTGCCTCTCTAAATGACGCCCCTGGTACGACTACATGTAACATTCTACAGCAAACGTATAAGGAAACGTATGTTTTATACGTACGTTCCGTATAAGTGTTCCATCTATAGACACGTACTTTCCGTATGAAAGAAAGATCCGGAGGTGGTAAGGATCTGACATACAGATGGACGCACGTAAAACATAGCTAAAGTATGTAATATACTGAAGACTGTTAGATGTCAGACATTCTGCAGTGGCATGATATAACATCTAAGCGGGAAAAAGGCATTATGTATTAGAACGAAATTGTATATCTAATCTATAAATTACTTCCATTTTCTTGTAGTTCACCAGGTTATGGCATATGCTGATGATGTAAATTTAATAGGGGATGACAGGAGAGCAATAGAAAGAAATGCAGAGATCTTATTAAACGCTTGCAGGGACATGGGTTTACAAGTAAATGCAGAGAAAACTAAGTACATGGAAGTGCGTCGGGAAATACCTGGCAAATAACAAAAAAAAAAAAAAAAAAAAATCATTAAAAAAATGTTACTGAACACCTGCAACAAATAACAATAATTAACAATCAACAACAACAAAAAACTGCTTCAGTTTCTCTTCAGGATGCCGCAAACCGCTCTTCTCAGGTTTCCATTTAATTAATATTTGTAATCAGGGAGGCTTCAAGCGGACACCCTGTATTATAAAACATAAACATATTTTGACATATTTTTCGACATACAGTAATTTTTACGTTGATGTTGAGTTAAATTTTAAGTTTAGCGTTCCTTCCAGCTGTAAGACTACATGAGACGTGGACCTACTGATTAACGTGGAATAAGAACCACATGAGTTCCCGCCGTGAATCGAACCCAGATCTCCCACGGAAAAGGTGCATGCTCTAACCGCTTAGCCACGAACGAGCTCAACTTTCACGGAGATATGTAAATATAAAGGTTCAACTTTTGGCATTCAATCCATGTTTTATTTAGTTCAACTTACGTTTCAAACTGCGTTCATCATCAGAGTTCAACTAATTTGTAATCATTGTTAATCATTGTATAATTTTAATTGTTGCATTTTATAATTTCATATTTCGATACGAAACAATCAAATATTGTTATAATTTACGGTTTCATCAAATTTATAATATGTCGATTTTGTTAATTATTATTATTTGTAGTATTAGTTTCTTTATCACTATCTCTTTCGCGTACGAGTTAAAAATGTTGGAGACATATCGCATTCTTGTCGAATCCTCCTTCCAATTCCACTCTCCTCTGTCATTTCCTCCTCAATTCTAACACTTACTTGTTAGTTCATACAGAATTTTCTTATGCGTTTTCGATCTTTCCATTCCACCCCAACTTTCTTTAAAACACCAAGATCAATAAATACAACATACACCTCTTTTCTTTCTTTAAACCTTTCACCGATCTTCCTTAATAATCCAATTATATCTTTTGTCCCCTTACCTCTCCTGAACCAGAGCTTTTCTCTCTCAACTTTTTCATTTGTTCTTCCATATAACCTTCTGTTCAGTGTTCGAAGTTTTTTTTTTTTCTGCATGCGGTATGAGACTAATAGTTCTTTAATCCTGACATCACTCGGGGTTCAATTTCTTAGACATCGGTATCATGATCGTCTTCAGGAAGCCTATTAGCCACTCTTCTGTTTCGTATATTTCATTGCCGAGTCAGAATAATTCTTTCTTGGCTTGTCTCTTATATTCTTACTTAACTCAACTGGTATATTATTTATCATCTTTGCCTCTTCATTCCGAATATAGCATTTTTCAAACTCATCACCAAAGAAACTAAACCCTTCGCCACCCTGCATACTTCATATTCTACTTTAATATTTAGGCCACACAGTCTATCCCTACTTTCATCTAAGTCTTGAACATATTCTTTCCACCTTCCTAAGACTTCACTTCTCACGCTGACTACCTTTCCATTCTTACTTTCTACTATCATCGTAATACCCACTTGTTTCCTCCAAGATTGCAATTCCTTGTTCATTTCCTCATATTTCTTAATCTTTTCTAATTCCTCTACGTTCTCGCGTTTTACAAAACCTGATATGAAACCAATATCGACACCATGGGTAGTAGCACAAGGATTGCCGGTTGAAAATTAAGACAAGTATCTCTACCATGTGCACTAAGGGAATGTTAACTCAGCAGCTCAAATAACAAACAATGAAATTGGGGATTCGATGTAACAAATATATCCCAGGATATTGAGCACTCAACACAGTAAAATCGAAATCTGGGTTGCACTTGTGTTATGACATTCAAAATTTTGACGGAGAAGCAGATTGTGATGTAAAAGGGTAAGAAAGAGGTGAAAGGTAGAATTCGCGTAAGGAAATGAGTTATCTACAAAGTACATTGGTCGCCGGCGGCGATGATTCTCCAGTGATGATCGTCCATTGATAGTCCTCTCAGCATTATCGTGTCAAGTGATGAAAAATCAGCGACAAAGGTTCTCGACGTTCACTTAAATTTCAGAAGCAGGAAAACCAGATAACATCCAGAGGCGTAAAGCAACTAGATAAAATTTATTTTCAATATTACAAACATAGCTGTCCTTTCCCAATATGTTTCAGCGGCAATTCACACTTGCCTCAAAACTTAGGCAAAATCCTATTCGACGAAAATGTTGACTTCCGTACATAAGAAAGAAAAAGCACATACAACCACTTGTCCATGTGTGTCCCTTGGTTTTGATTACTGATGTAGTTCAATAAATTCTTCGTTTGCTGACAAAATAAAGATAAAAAGGCCCTGTGTAGAGCAGATGACATTAGGAATGCGGAAATTTGGATGAACAATCTGCTGGTTTATTGCATTACAAAATACAAAAGTAAATCATTTTGTCTGAACATAAATAATTCGTTGCTTCAAGTAAAAGGAGAGCTTAAATGCTAGCTGAAACATGATTAAAATTATTGGTATATCAGGGCCTTATGCAGAGTCGTTCTGACGCGTGATTAGTGCCATAATAAAGAGTTCCATTAACATATATTTCCTGGAGTAGTCAGGCCTTTAGTATGACGCTAATCATACGTCAAAACGACTCTGCATAAGGTGGTCAATGTCTCTCTCTTCAGTTCGATAATGTTCATAATTTCAAAATAAATTTCACATCCAAATCACATTCACTACAGATTATTATTATTATTATTATTATTATTATTATTATTATTATTATTATTATTATTATTGGCACTGAGTGCAAAATTCATGTCCACTGTTCATGCCATTCCCAGTATTCGTAAACCGTGACTGGCGTAATTAGCCGTTACTTATAAAATTTATCAGGAGACGAGATGGTAAAGAATTTCCGTGACAAGATAGTTTTTTTCCAATAATAATAATAATAATAATAATAATAATAATAATAATAATAATAATAATAATAATAATAATAAAAGCAAATACACTTTCCGATACGTGATCAGACACGGAGTGAGTCAAGTGTATCAAAATTTAAGGCCTCCATTTTTTTTCCTTTTTCATTTATTTCTTACTTACCTGATATGAGTATATCTAAGTGAAAAAAGATCTTCAGGCTCTTTTTGATATTGATATTTGTAAATGTAATAAGATCAATAAGACGCTACTTGGCTTTCGAGACAGTCGAATTTTACAGTTTTTTCTTTCTTTACGTTGGTCTACTTTACTTTGATTCCAGACTTTAAAATTTCATCCTATTTACCACTCAAAGATATCTGCAATTCAAGAAGAAAATAATTATATATGATAATTAAATTGAAATTCATCGTAATATGGCACATGACAAACACTTTACCATTTTATATCGTAAAAGTCAGATCCACCAGTATTGTAACAGAGCGGTGCTTGAGTAATTGACCGTAGAAATTCAATCTGCGATTAGTAATAATTTCACAGCCTTGTTTTATAACGTGTAAACATTTTAGTTAATGGAGAGGAGGACGTGGATCATGGGTCAAAGTTGATGACAATGGGTTTCGAAAGGTTCTGGGTCGGAGTGGGTCATGGGGATGATGTGTCTGAGTTGATCACAATGAGTCATGATGAGGTGGTGAGTCAAGTTTTTGTTGACCCATGCCATCTCTGGACGAGACTTCATTTTGACGGCAAACTATTCGAGACGAGACAGCCTCAACCCTCGTCTTGTAGGTAACAGAACCTCCCAGATTCACACTCCCCAAATTCATTCCGTAACCCTACCCACTGCTGACTAGCGGGTAGGTCCTTGGTGCACGGCGTTCCGGGTTCTATTACCGGTGCGAATTCATTGAAATATCAACGCATTACGGTGATTCGAATTTCACCTTAAAATGTAGGTCCAAACATCATATAGCCTCGGTGCTGAAGAGGGAGAATAAAACATTGAGCTGTATTTAACATTCATGGTTTTTATCCTACTGTAAAGTAAACATTTGGTTCTTTTCATATAAAGAATCTGTATGGAAAGTATTTTGAATTCATACGAAAAACAAAACAAAACAAACTTGCATAAACTGATGTGTTTAACGAAATACTTTGTAATTTGCATTAATTTGAACAACAGAACAAAAGCAGAACAAATGATGGCATATTCTATGTGACAGCTTCTCATATGTCAGGATCAAAGGTTCGCCCAGAAATTCCGTCAGAATAAAGACAACCGTATCCCTACCAGACATATGCACAATAAACACCCGTCATCACACATAACATGTGGACATTACATTGAAGTGGAACAACAACGCAGACTGTCGCGCGAGGAAAACGAGTTTCTCGATTGCGTATAATTCGCATTTCTATAGAAATTTTTCCAGAATAATGGAAGGTCACATCAATATTACGAACTATAAAGCCAACTGTTAACAATACACTCCAATCTATTACAAAAATTTAAAAATGGGGGTAAGTGATATCACACACCAGCACATTTAAGGAAGATAAATTCAAAGGATACCTCGAGAGACTTGGAAATTACATATGTATGGCTTCGAAATGAAATACTACACACAGAGAACCAGCTAGTAACATTTAGTTAAATTTCACGTTGAAGCCTGGAAAATGAATTGGAAAATTAATTGTAACTCGGAATTGTAAACATGGAAACTCGACTGTAATTTCAGTTTAATACGAAATTCCGTTTTTGCATTATATACTAGCTGACATGCCCCTTCCTCGCACGGGGAGAATAGATTATTATATAGCAAACCGATCTCTCGGTTACTGCAATAGTTTACAACTCAGTTGGTAGTATTCTCTCATTTAGTCGACTAGTTGTCTAGTTCAACCAAGGGAATTAGTTAAGAGTCTTCATTCCGGCGAAATTAAAAAACCTCTAATTTTACAGTAATTATGTGATATCTTCAAATGGATAAAAGGTAATCGAAATGTGGAACAAGAGCGCCGTAGACAATATTATTTTACATGAGATACCGTTATCACGACTCACTTATCTGCTTTCCATTTCGAGCCATTTTGAAAATCGGCATTTATTTTCGCGTTTCTAAACAGCTGAAAACGGAAAGCCGCTAGATGACTTGTGATAACGGTACCTCACGCAAAATAATATTGTGTAGGGCGCTCTTGTTCCATATTTCAATTATCTTTAATCTATTTGAAGATATCACATAATTACTATAAAATTAGCGGTATTTTAATTTCGCCGGGAGGAAGACTCTTAATTGAGTAAATATAGGCCATTAAGGAAAATAAGAATGTTTGATCTCAATTGAGACGACTCAAACCAGCTACCATGAAACAGTAGAATAATCCTCAATACACTCGCTTAACAAGGTAGTTTTCATAATACGCTGCGGAAAAGATTACATTTCTTGCTTCCATACTAACAAAATAATACTGGGAACTCATCAATCAATTCAACACAGCTACAGCTCTCATAAGTGGAACAATTTGGTCGTTTCATGCTGCTTCAGGGCGTTTTACAGATTCGATTCAAAAGCTATCCTTTTCAAGTAGTTCAATTAATCGAGTGAATTTGTTTTTAAAAAATCTGTTCATTTTCTCGGTAACTAGTAACCCAGAAAATAGGTTAAAAGAGCAAAGTATAGTCTAACTGAGTACTCTCGGTTACTAGTAACTCACGAGAATTTCTTCAAAAAGGGTAATTTTAGCATAAATTTCAGCTACTAGCAATCGAGTTTTGATTTTATCCTCACTTAGCAAGTGAACAATTTTCTTAGAGTGGAAGGACAATATTTAACAATTTGTTTCCCTTTTTCAAATAACGAAGTGTACCACTAGAGTTTCACAGTTACAGTTAATAATATGCACCCTCTTCTCAGGGCCGGCTCTACCATATGTGTACCACGTGCATTTCCACGGGGCGGCAAAATCTATCATAGCTATAGGCCCATTATTTAAAATAAATATTTCTTGTGGGAAACGCACTTTATGATGATGATAGTTAAATTTACTAAGCTGATCTTCTATTTGAATACTACATGCATAAATCAAGCTTAGGTCGTATAATATAAGGTCACATGAACAGTGCTAAAGCAAATTGTTCCAGCATGAATTGCTTGTTTGCTGTCAAATACAAGAATTCAATTCTCGAACAGTAGTGAACACCTGTTTAATTTAGTTAGTTATCACAGTTTTGATACGAAAACTAGTCTTGTCTTTGTCACAAACAAGTTCCTTATCATTGAAGGTGGAAATAAGTTTTTTTCTTTAATTTTTAAAAGATGCAGAAGGAAAATTAAGAAATTTGGATAAAAGAGAATGGAATTGCAAACTGATATATTGAGAGTGAAGCTCGATATTGAATTCTATAAAAAGGATTACGATCTTTCCTCTGCAGGAGTGTTTGCTTTATATTTCACTAACATAATAATTATTATTTAAAGAAAAAGCAGACACAACGAGATTCTATACGTAGTGTTTAGTCCTTTCTGAGTGCGAGTGCGTTTCCCTCCCCTTCGTTGTTCATGGTGGTGTAGCATACTAGCATATTTAAAATCGTGCCTTTTAAGTTTTGTTCTTTCTGTAGAAAGGGTGGGGACGGAAAATTATGTCATCGCAGGAAAATTTGCCTAAGGCCTACCTTGTCTCTTCTGTCAAAACTGCAGCAACTCATCGTTTCCTGGGTCATAGTTCATTTTGTTTTCAAAGTAGTATTGTCCAAATGCCAAGCTGCAGAGTCTATGCATTTCTGAAATCTCACCCTAAAGTTCTGCATTACCTCCTAATCATTTCTGGTGGTATTACCGAGAGTTCCTATTAATAGCATCTTCAGTTCATTATAAACCGTTCGGATGGCAAACGGATTAACTCTATCAATCGAGATTTTTTGGTAGTGAGCATTTTAGGAACTTAGATACAATCCACCTTATGCAGAGTCGTTTTGACGTATGCTTATCGTTATACTAAAGGCCTGACTACCGCAGAAAACATACGTTAGCCGAACTCTTTAGTATGGTACTAATCAAGCATCAGAACGTTCCTGCATAAGGTCCACTGTATTTAAATTAGAGTATTCAGAATATTTATGCATTCAAGTGGCAAATTGTTACACTATGGAGTTAATCGATTTTGCTTCTGAAAAGAATATATCTTTTCCAAGTCAAAAAATGCGTAGAAATAAAAAACAACAAAAGTGGAGTTAATCGGTTGGGCTTCTGAACGCCTCATTTGTCCTCGGTCTTCCTTGGTCATAGAATGTCATCTTAAAGTGAAATCAGATACTCTGGTAACATTTTGCACAGTACATTCATCGATATGTTTGTCATGCGTGACGATGCATTATTATATCAGAACCGCACAGCCAAACTGCGACGTTTGTCCAATTGTGGCTACAGGAAGAAAAACAATATCCTTATGTAAATTATAGTGTTAATTCCCAGTCATATGGGAAATAAAATGAAAATAAATTTTTATTAAAAGTCTGAAATAAAATTTTCCATAAAATGTATCGGTGTTTGTAACTTACATATGAGGTCTGGGAGTTATTTCTGTCGCATTTATATGAACTAGTAACTATTTATGGAATACTTATGGAATACACATTGTCACTTTTTATTCAGTACTAGCAGCGTTCACCCCGCTTCGCTGCGGTCACCCCGGAACGCAATAAACTTTGTTACTTAGATAATTTTTACTTTTTCGCTTTCAAGTGATATGATAAAAACCATAGAAGATTGCAGTAAATGTTAACATTATATCGCCTGTCATTTATGTTAACCCGCCCCGCTTCGCTGCGGTCACCCCCGAACGCAATAAACTTTGTTACTTAGATAATTTTTACTTTTTCGCTTTCAAGTGATATGATAAAAACCATTATAACGCCTGTCATTTATGTTAACCCGCCGAGTGACACGGTCATGCGGGTTGCATATAAATACGTTTATTTTTTATACCTATGATGAACTAACAAAGGATTTGTACGTAATGGACACCTGAATGGTCAATTATCTCAAGACACTGGTAATTGAAAATTAAAGTGATATGATAAAAACCATCTAGGGTCCAAATCCTAATAACCCCCCAAAAATAAAAGAAATTGGTTCAGCCGTATTAGCGTGATGAGCGGACAAAGGATTTGTACGTTCTCTTTTATATATATAGATTTTGTTTAACCAACTCTTCATACAAAATTCACTTATAATTATCAATAATACGTCCTTATTAGCCTGTAGTCTAAGGCAGTGGTTCCCAACCTTATTGACTGACGACACAGTTTACCGAACGCTCACGCTGCCGCGACACACTTTTGTGTGAGTTTCTTTTATTTTTTATTAATAATACTGATTTAAGATAATAGGTTCTCATTAAGTAGTAACTCTATGCAATACTGCTGCCGCTAAAGGAGTATACTGGTGGAAGAGGAGGAAGAGACTAATAAAATATGTCTGAAAATTTACTTAACTAGTTAATACATGCTTCATAATAATTGAATTTTATAATTTCATGACACAGCCTAAGTGGCTATGCGACACACCAGTTGGGAACCACTAGTCTCAAGCAGGGGCGTCATTTAGGGGGGCAGGGAGGGGCATTTGCCCCCCTGAGTTTGGGATGTATATAAATTTTATCAATAGAATAGTTGTAAATCAGTGAAAAACGCGATATTTTACTTACATCAAGGGGTCTTGCCCCCCAAACAAAATCTGAAATGACGCTCCTGGTCTCAAGGATAACCGTGGAACTTAAACATTGAATTGTTTACATGCCATCTGATATTTTAGGAACTCATCTCCTATCCTCTTCAGTCCATAGGTGCACATATGTGCACCTCTTAGTTTTATTTATTTATGTATTTATTTTTCCTTCTATTCTGAGGCTTGTATCGTAGTAGAAACTGCTTTGAAACGTTTGTGTACTTCCCACCTGTGTTTATTACTATTCTTGTTCATTAGGTGACATCAGCAATCATCATATTTGAAGCGATTGTTAGAAAAAAAACTGTGGACCGCTTAGTGTCACGACTCTAGATGCTATATTAAGTTGACGATATAATCAGACTGTTTTAATCATTATAGGCAAAAAATTAAAAGTGGTGAACTGGCGATACATAGGGGAACGTTCAGTTAATCAACCAGATTGAAAACTGCTCTCAGTTTTCTCTTACATAAGTGCGAGGGGTCATCCAGAAAAGGAAAGCAAGTTTTTGTGTGAAACATTCAAGTACTTACCATAGAGTGATACCAGTTTTTCTTTACCTCTCTCTACTCCGTTAGCGAAGATATATTCAACTACACGTACTGTATGTATAACAGCGATCTTTGAGCTCATCAGCAGTGTAAAAGTGTTTCCTGAATTCAACTGCATTACGCAGACCCTTCAGTTACGACTGCTCAGTTAGAACCAAACAAAGACACTTTGCACATTGAACATGAACGCTACCGAATTATGAGTCCTAAAAATGTATGATAAAATTGAGAATCAAGCTAACTGTGACATCAGTGGGTGAAACTGGTTTTGATTTCCACTTGTTCCGGAAGTTAAAAGACTGTAATTTAAAGTCGTTTTGAATATATTGGCGGCACCATAGCATATACAATCAAATTATGAAAATAATAATAATAATAATAATAATAATAATAATAATAATAATAATAATAATAATAATAATAATAATAATAATAATATCATGATATAATATTTGAGTTGACTTGATTTTGAGTTTAACGTCCCGTGTAATAATATTTGAATATGAATGGTGAATATGTTTGAAATGTATGTATGCATTTCTGTACTATAAACCTTCAGAAGGTAACATCATGAAAATTAAATGAAATGAAATCTTTAAGTTTTACATCCCATGGTTATGCCAGTTCCGCTAAAGGAGACGATGATTATGAGAAATGAAGGAAAGGGAGGAATGAAGAAAGTGGCAGGAAACGGGAGAACCCCGAGAAAACCCACGCACACCACAGTGCATTTTTGAAGAAATCGCTACTGGGTATCCAGGCACAAAAGGGCCCTTGACACACACAACAAAATTCAAACGCACAGAGATTTCTTAAAGTGAATTTTTGTATAATGTACACTTTTGAAATAATGACATACCAAATGACGTATTTGTTAGACTTTTGCTAACCGTTTCATTTCCTATCCAACACATCGCCATCAATGAAGGAGTGGACATTTTCTTTTTTACATTTTAGCTCAGATTCGCTTTCAAACCGGTACTTAAAGATAAAACCGTACTGAACTATCATAATTGGATATTTTCCTTCCTTCCTTTATTTATTTATTTTTATATCCATATTTTTAAGTTGGACATAGACAGGACAAGGACAAAGAAACGCTATTGGTACAGATGGAGAGGATACAAAACACACGATACAAGACACATACTACTCAACAAGAAAATAACAATACGTGAACTTAAACATTTCCCTAACGAAATCATTTTATGTGTATACGTCTGTATGCAGTAACAATATTAAATATTACTACTAATACTTTATTTTTTAAGAAACAATGTAATCAAAAATTTATCTTTATGGTTTAAATCTAATCATGGTTAATTCATAACATGTAAGCCTTTTTGTTTGTGGTTCCACTTCTGCTATATTTTTTACTCTTTAAATCTCAATCTGTTTCACATTGTTTGGTTTCTCTCCTCTCATTCCTAGTCTGTTATTCTACTTGAAACTGGTTAATTTCTAGTGTTATTTTCACACTTAAAATCTGAACCTGTCCCATATTATTTGGTTTCTTACTTGTATTAAAGCATATTAGTTTATTTGTTAATGGTTATACTCTTGCTATTATTTTCACACTTTAAAGCCGAACCTGTTTCACACTGTTTGGTTTCTCACGTGCTTTAAAGCGTATTATACCAGTTATTAGTTACACTCCTGCTAATATTTTCACACTCTACATCTGAATGTGTTCTGCATTGCTTGGTTTCATATATGTTTATAATGTAATTGAGTAAGTTGCTCATCTAGTTACCATAGTCTTAAAACCTGTACTACTGTCACGGCAATTGATACATGATTTACTATCACCGAATAATGGGCACTGAGAGATAACACATCGCAACAGAGGCCTATGTGATAGAAAGTTGCTGATTTTGAATATAACAGATTATTCTACTTTGAAAAAACTTCACAAATTCCCTACTTTTATAGATACCACTATCTCGTCTATCCTTTTGCTTCAAGAACTCCGCTACAGACAGTCTTCGGTCATGGTTTGTAGTACCCTTTCCATTTAGTGATATACTAAGTCGATCATTAGTCGTGTTTCCACTCATCGACAAACAATGAATACTTCGAAGCTGCTTATAGTGTGAAACAGTTCGTTTAACTGATATGCTGTGAGGCGATGTAGGAAGTAAGGCAGCAAAAAGTTTCTGCAGCATTCCACAGAAGACTGATAATAGTCTCCTCAATCTCTCAGAATATTTCATTCCTGCATTAGCACTATCCACTAGTAATAGTACCTCTTCTTTTCCAAATATTGCTTCTACTAATGGACGAGCAGTATTTATCATCGACTGTGAAGATGCGGACAAAGTAGCCTGAATGGAGCTAGGAATGCCATCATCTTCTCTGTGCAGTCGAACACCAAGGAAGTTTAAGCAAGACTGTACTACTTCTCTTCGAACAGCTTCCCAATTTCTGTTCTGACGAGTCACATACATATTATGAGTTGTACTGCACTGGCGCCCCTGTGCATCTTCATCCACGTTCTTGCTAACTACGCAGTCCTCCTTTCCACCGGGAAAACGATTCTCCAACAATAAATTCAGTTTTCTTAATGCTATGACCCTTGCTGTAAGAACATCAGGCAGTAGAAGATCAGGCCGTTGAAGAACTTTCTGAGAGATTTTCTGAGACATTAATCATTCGGCGCCGGCCGGTGTGAGAGATTTTCACTAAAAAGCCATCAGTGTCGATACTAAATCAGCAGCTCCCTCTTGCTCTACATCTCGTCGTGTCCGATCTAAGGTTGCCAGGTCAGAAACAACTGGCTATCGTAGCAACGCAAAGTGTTCCCCAAAAGTGTAGAAGTTCTATTCACAATATTTTATCACAAATAGTCTTAATTGTAACAAACCAAACAGTATTGTAAGCTAAAGATTAGTAAAAATTCCTTTCCATAGAAATTAAATATCCAAAGAGCATTTTTTTTGTTAGTTTCTCTCAGAGACTATTCTAAAAGTACATAAGTCAAACTTCATTTGGACCGTTACATGTGAAAGTTCGCTTCAACCTTTCTACCTTTTTAGTTGGTCTATTAACTTTCTCTTTATTAGAGTAGAATAAAAGTGCTATCATCTCGAGGTAGACAAATGAGTACGCGAAACGAAAGAAAGAGGAATATCTTAAATTTCAAGAACGAAGCTCCCCAATTTTATACCTATCTACAGAATACAAGCTAATACACGGTCACAAAACCAAAGTATATTGAAGTAATTTTAAATTTATAGTAATTTAAGTAATTTATTGTTCAAGTATCTTTCAGTAATTTAATGATTTATAAAGTGCACTGGGTATCCAAACTGCTGGGCCTGGGTATCCATTTGGATACAAAAAGGTAGCTTAAAAATGCCCTGGCACACGGTGTTTGTCCACCACAAAGCTTACTTGGCGCGAGCTGGGATTGAATCGAAGAGACCATACACCAGAGGTGAACGCTTTAGCACTGAGCCACCGCAGCCCAAGGTAGCATCATTTATCATTTTCGTTTCACCCAAAACATTCCTCTTCTTCAGGTTAATTCTCGTATTTTGAGATCAACACTATGGAGAATTGGTGTATTGTTCGTTTGTGCAGTAAGGCGAAGCGACATTATCGCGAATGCCGTTGAAAAGCGATATGATTGTTCATACTGGAAACAAATTGTAATATAGTTTTAATAATGTAGGCTACTAGTCAATTAATGAAAACTTGGAAATAGTATAGAAACGTTTAGACATGCAGAATGCTTAATTCGTCAACACAATTCTTCATCTGAATGAATAACAATAAAGATTACTGCTGAGAATTAATAAAATTGTATTAACAGGTAAAGTTGTGAGTATAATTTCGATTTATGTTACGAACAACGGAAATATGAGAAAAGCATTTGAATATTTCCCAAATTATCTTGAAGATATCATATTTGTTTACAGAAACCCACAAGTTTGACCTATCCGTTCAAAGTTACAATCTCTTTAACTGAAAAGAAAAAAAAATAAAGAAAGGAGGAAAATAAAATAAAAGAAAAGGAAAAAAAAAGGACAGCTGGTTTAATTGTGAACGGTTTTCGCATGAGGACGTACCTTTTCTACTATCGATCCATTGGACAACCTCTGATCTCTATTTCCGCCGTGATTTCTTTGAAAATTATGTCTTGACCGTTGCACACAAGGTTTCTGTTTCCCTGTTAGAGATAAGCTACAGAGAAACAATCATACTTTAAAGAGAAACATATTGACAGAAAAGGAATATATGTACTGGGTTTGAAATTGACATGACTGAAAATATAATACATACTACGAACTAAAGAAACAATCTTGTCATGCATAAATCAGAAATGAAACTGATACTTCCTTTGATCGCACTACGGAAAAGTGACTGAACCCTCTGAAATGAATTTTTTGGACATAGTTAGCACTTGAATTCACCTGTGCTTTCATCAATTCACTTTAATTGAAATTTTTTATTTTAAATTGGGGAAGATGATTTAAATTTTATGACAAAAATAGAATATCTCACGAGCTCTTAATAACTTATGCAGATGAAACTTGGAATATAAAATCCACATTAAACTAAAATTGACATTTGTCCCAGCGTTTTCGAAAACTTTACTTCCAATGGAGAAGCGGGAAATTTCTATAATAAATTAACTACACACTTTGTATTGTAAACATTTTTGTCTTTTGTCTTGTAAGAAACATGTGAAATCTCTGCGGGCCTCCTGTTCATTCGGGAAGCAATCTGTGTATCCCCTTGTAATGCTATCTGAAATTCCACATGTTATTAAAAATATACTAATTAGAATTACCACTGACGAGAAAAAGATCAAGAAAAATAATGCAATAAGTAATTTATTCTAAAGATACACGATTGTTTCCTAGTGAACGAAATTTCAATTGAAAATACAGTAACTTTCAAGACCAAAATCATTAAAAAAAAAAAAAAAAAAAAATTCACTTGATAAACAACGCTCTCAAATGTGGGGTCACTAATGTGAGGAATGAAATTCTTTGTGTTTCTCCATAATTGCATTGAAATATGTAATATTTTTGTCACCATCAATCTTCGGTCCGATTCCACAATAAGACGATTTCGCTTTAAGGTTTTAATACTGCAAAGAGCGGAAAAGGTCTGCTCACATAAGTAAGTGGTAGGGAAAGGCATCAAATTGCAATGAATTTTTAGACAACTCTTCGTACTCACAGCGCACACGCAAATTTATTTGAGTCAAGAGTTACTCGCAGTGGCGGATCTAGGATCATATTTTAGGAGGGGTTTCTCATTTTGTTTTAGAAATCCCAGAATTAGGGGGAGGTTTGATGTTCATAAGCACAGGAATGACTAACATTTACTTTTTTTTTAAAAAAAAAAAAATCTGGAATTGGTGGTAGTGGCGGGAGCTTTCTGCCACTTGAAGACGAAATCCATGAAATTCCGAGGCGTCGTAAAGTTAATGTACAACGGTTTATGAAAAAGTGCCCTAACAAGGAAGAAATTTCCTCACTTGAAGTAGTCCTATATAACGGTTGATCAACTTCAGGGCAGAAATTTAGTAAAGTAGGAAAAAAATTAAATTTACAAATGTAGGAATAACTTCTAATTGCTTTCTTTTTAGTAAATGGAAAAGTACTTCTAGCGTAACAGCTGTGAGTTCCATTTTATTACAACATATTTCAATTTTTAGGCGTCGCGGACCCCCTGGATAGGTCCTATGGACCCACAGGGGTCCGCGAACCCCACTTTGAGAACTACTGCCTTACAGTATTCATACAATGGCGAAAGTGAGTAAACGGTTGAACAGTTTAAAATGATTTTTTTTCAACATAGCACATGTGTTGTCTTGGGTTATTCTTATTAACATCTTATTAAAATTCGTATCCTACAGGAAACAGGATTTTTCGCAAAGAATAATGGCCACACTGTTTGAGTGTATTTTTAACACACAGAACATACAGTGCTTGCTATTAAAAGTGAAACATTAAGAAGGAGTCAAGACGCCAGCGTCAAAGTTGGCAGACACAGACCTAATGACACAAACAGTAAGTGATAACTTACCGCTCTGTACGAAGTGTGATAATATGGGAACAGCGGAGCAGAACGGGCGACAGTTAGTAGCCTGTGGGCCCGCCATGGGTGGTCAGAACCAAGGATGTTATAAAATAGAGGATCTGCCCATACGTATCTTCATCATATGAACTAAATGAAGCCGAAAAACAATAGAGCATCGTCTGAACCAGCACGTCAGATTGGCTACTCTCGTTTCCGCCATGATTGTTGGCTCGAAACATTGCGATCTTAGTGGCGCGGAGTGGACAGAGTAGGTGTGGCGAAGCTGTGACGTATGGCTTCACGATTTTGTTATATGGGCAGATCCTCTATTTTATAACATCCTTGGTCAGAACGGCTGTAACACGGCGAAGTATCGAGAGCATGAGCGGAAATGTCATTGTTCATCTCGGCGCCCCCGACAACTATGAATTCGACACTAATATCGGTCACTTTCGGTATTTTTTACATCTCCCCTTCCCCCTCCCCTAAGTTGCACCGTAAAAGTGAAATTGTACAACCATTCCAAGCTCGAACCTCATCTATGTTGAAAATTTGATCGAGATCGGTTAGGTGGTTCAAGAGTTCTTAGTCAGAAACATAGTCACTTCATTTATATAAAGATTTGTTGCTACCAGAAAAGCCATTATGTTCATCAATTTGCTCCTTTTCTTCCTAAAAATGACATCTTTTTTTAGTTCTTGAATTGCTCATATGAGGGCACAGTGACTCAGTGGTGGAGCTTTCATTTTTGGTAAGAGAGGTTCCTAGTTGATCACGTCTTGCCTTATCATTACACCAATTCTTTCATAAGCACTCATTTCCAGTAATCATCCGTTTACTTTAGCCGAAAAACCATAAGGATGGTTCTAAAAGCAGAAACTCAATTCTTCATGATTTTCCTTTTTCCAGCATACAGTTATTATGCATATTTTTCATGTTATGAACGCAGATAAAAGCTAAAGCGCACTGCCGTTTCTTCATTCAACATGAAGTGCTTAAAAATTCAAGACTTCAAGGCAATAAACCATGGAAAAGAAGGTTTTAAAAAATCCCGGCCTTTTTCGAGCCCTTGCATCTCAGATAACAAGGCTTCAATAGTAACTCAGAAAATGACATTTAACACAATAAGGAAGTTGTGTAATCAATCATTATCAGGTAGATAATCAATAATTACAGGAGACTTACTTTGTACAATTCTTTATTGCTTACTCATACAAGACAAAGTCCCTACCCAAGTTCACTCTTCATTCCAAGAATTGCAAGCCAACCTAATTTCCTCCTAACCCAACCTAATTTCCTCTGAGAGCCACAACATTCGCCTCTGTCAATCACCCAACTGCAAACTCAATAATTAGTTGATAGAGTCTATAACGTTGGCGTTACTCTCTATCTACTCTTCCTACTTTACGGTCACTATCACTTAAGAGAAACTTCTTCCGAATTCCAAACAAGAAATTATGCATGTGTTATCTCGACATCTCAACACCTAACCTTTCCGTATATACAAGTATGGTCTTCATTGAACAAATTTACAACAACAACAAAAACAGTATCACCTAGTTGATAGCATAACTAGTTGTATGATAGTGTGAAAAATGATGGCTATCATCGAAGCTTTCTATTTATTGGATCAAAAGATCCAATATACATCAAGCAAATATTTTCTTGTATGTCTTATATCTGAAGAACTACACACAATGTAGCCAAATCCAAACTATCACCTAACTCAGTATACGCGCTTATTCCGTAAAAATAAGAAAACTCGATTTAGGGGCCGTTCAAAAATTTTGTGATCCCTGAACCAAAAATTCCAATATATTTCACTCAGTCAAAAATTTTTCTTGTACGCCTTATATCTGGAGAACTACATATAGTGTAGACAAACACAAACTATCACTTAACTTAGCAAATGTGCTTATTCTGTAAAAAATAAGAAAACTCGATTTAGGGGCCGTTCAAAAATTTTGTGACCCCTGAACCAAAAATTCCAATATATTTCATTCAATCAAAAATTTTCATGTACGACTCATATCTGGAGAACTGCATAGACCCCTATAGTGTCGGCAAACCCAAAATATCAGTTAACTCAGAATCATATGCTTATTCCGTGAAAGTACGAAAATTCGAGTTAGGGGCTGTTCAAAAATTTGGTGGTCCCTGATCCAAAAATTAATTATTGAACAAGATTGGAATCTTTTGATGTATTTTTTTTTGATTATTCCTAAAATTTTGGGCCAAGATCGCAATCTTTTGATCCATCTTTTTGGATCATTCCGAAAAATTATCGTTTTTTATAATGTTTTCGTTAACGTTTTGACTGTTTGTTAGTTACAATTAAGTATCACAACTTAAATTTCACGCACTTGAATATTGCAATATTCTGAAGGTAGAATCAATAACGTACATAGGAATTAGTCCATAACAGCCTCAGACGGGATACGTAGGCTTACGTTCCGTAACCCATAGCGGTCTCTGGAGCGAGTATTAGATGTTACACTCCGTAGCCCATAGCGGCCTCGGGAGAAGATATTAGGATAAATCTGCGTAGCCCGCGGCAGCCTAGGGAGTAGGTACGTATTGTAGATGAGCGATTAGCACTGGCACTGATATCTTCTTGGTCCCGTCGTTCGCTTTATAGGGGTCCTTTTTGGAGGGGTTGTCGGATTTCTTCGTAGCTTTCCGTGTCCTCTTCGTTTTTTTTTTTCCTGAAAAGTGTGTTTCTTCAGTCGTCTACCACTGTTTGTTTATAATCGTAAAAACACGTGTTTGTGTAAAAACATGGGAATCGCAGTACGTGAGGATGTATGGATCCTTACAATATTAACTAGAGCTCTGACATATTGTACAGATACGTAAACCCAATGCTAATCATTTTTGTTAACATATATATATATATATATATATATATATATATATATATATATATATATATATATATATATATATATTCTAAAGTTTATTCTTTCATTGTTAAATTGATTATTACGAATAAATTATCGTGCTCCTGCTGCTTATAGAATTCAAGCCCCACACAAAAGTATGGTTTGCTGCAGACGACTAGATGTTGTATCAACGAACTTTGAGCACTCACATTTTTCTATCATTTTGCAAAAAATTTAAAATAAATGTTCTGCATCTTGTAAAATGTCCGTAGAAAGTAAAATATGTGAGCTCACACATTAAAAGCATATAGTATTTTCAACTTAAGGAAGTTAAGATTTAATTTCAAGATATTCAATGAAGACTAAAACGTAATATACTAATACTAATAATAAACCTACAAGTAAATACCTCATAGTCATATCATATCCTCCTTCATTTGATTTTCATCTTTTTCTGTTCAAGATTTTCCATTACTTGCTATTTGAAAAGATTATTTTTTTACATTATTATTATAATCAATCAATTAATTGGAGCAAATCTCCTCTTTACTCGAATTAAGCGTTTGTTCTAACCGTTCTTAACCAAATTAGAATAGTAATTGGAGACCGCACGCAGAGTGTCGTAACAGGTCTCATGTTCCGATCGGACATACAACCGAGAAATAATCAGCCAAAAACTGGGTGCCTAAACACTTAACATTGAAAAAGCATTTGGCGTGAATTCTCATGTAAACAATGGAAAATAAAAGTTTCAGCATTAGAAATAGGGCGAAGCCCATTTCGTTTTGTTCTGTGAACACAATTTTTTAAAGCGAAGCTTCCGTTTCCTCAACTTTGGCGTTCGTTTCTCCGGATACTCCTCCGAGATGCCCGAATTATTCTTCACAAAATTTATCATGGCGATTCGTGAGCACACGCTGAGTGTCGAAAGGGATCGCATGTTCCAAATGGACATACAATTTGGTGAAGAATAATCACCAAAAACGGGATGCCCATAGACTTATCTTTGGGAAAGTATTTAGTGTGTGAATTATCATTGTAAACAATAGAAAATAAAGTTTTCAGTATTAGAAATAGGGTGAAGCCCTTTTCGTTTTGTTCTGCAAACACAAATTTTCAAAACCATCATGTTTTTCGCTAATATGCCAAATTTAACCATTTGCATGTCGTGTTCGTTCAGGAAAACAGTTGATGCACTCAGGATTTCCATGCATAATCAATAAAGGTCGATCGCTTCGTTTGACAATTATTGCATACCTAGTTTAGAAGTTTGATTATATACAACTTAGAAAGCAGAAGCCCGCACATCAATATATTGCAAAGGCTTGTATAGCAGTATAAAATCTACTGTAGTGCGACATTTGACCCTTATCGTATAAGTTCGGTGCACTTTCTTTCTTTCTTTCTTCGAAAATCTGTCTTAAAACTTGGCTGTCAATAACTCGAAAACTGAAAGCCAGCAAACCATATTCCACATGTTTCGATATCAGTTCAAGATTTACCATCACACCAAGGGTAATCTCAATCGAATGAGTTCAGTTTAACTCGCACTATATATATATATATATATATATATATATATATATATATATATATATACAGTGAAACCTGTCTTTAGCGGAATCGAGCGGGACTTGCAAAAATTTCCGTTAAAGTCAGGTTTCCGCTTAGTGGAGGTAGACCTATCCTTTAAAAAAAATGCTTATAAAGGGGCATACTGAGAAAATATATTGCTGTACCTACATTGTTCGATTACAGTGCTTCTTTCTTCTACGAATAAATACACAAAAAATTTCAAATGAATACAAAATATACTATGCACACGTTTTCTTTATTTTTCTAATAGCCAAGCAGGGTTTTCTGTGTACATTGCTGCTTGACTGCTTGACTTTCCGCATACACTTTAGCCTGAGAAATTATACTAAGTGAATCAGAATCATTTTTTCGTAAGGCAAATTTTTGCAGTTCCTTTAAACTTCTGAGAGCATCTTGATATGTATTTATTCTACACTCTTCTTCGGAGTCGGTATCGTATTCCTCTTCTTCCTCTATCTCGTTTTCTTCTTTCCGACATTCCGTATGATTCTTGATTAAGTTGCGGGGATTAAGGACAATTTGTGGGGGTGAATATGAGTAGTGGTTGGGGAAGGTCTACACTGTCCAGAAATATTTAACAAAAGAACGAACATTTTATCGCAGACAGTATAATGTACATGTCTCACAAAATGTCTAAACATCTTCTAAATGCTGTAGTCCGGAACTCAGAATTTTCCGTTAAATGTTTATTTTTCTTTCCGTTGTCCGCGTAACACAGTTTCCGCTTAATGAAGGGACTTTTTACACGTTTTGTTCTCCAAAACTCATGGGACCGTGGAATATTTCCGTTTAAGACAGTTTTCCGTTTAATAAAGGGTCCGTTGAAGACAGGTTTTACTGTATATATATATATATATATATATATATATATATATATATATATATATATATATATATATATATATATATATATACCTAGGTAGTTTTTTTATTTTTCAGGGAAGAAGCAAATAAAGCACCCAGAAGCTCCTAGAAACAATGTTTTTATAAAATGCACGAAACGGAGAAAATATTTGTTAATGGGGTAAAACGAAGAACCTTTGACTAAAAGCACTGGGCTAGTCATAGTTTCTTAATTTTAGTAAAATAAACACACGCTGAACAAGACTGCACTTATTTAATATAAAAACACATTTACACGTGACGTTTCGATCTTTTAGCCAATATCTTCATCAGACATACACTGATGAGGATCTTGGCTAGAAGATCGAAAGGTCACGTGTAAATGTGTTTTTATATTAAATAAGTGCAGTCTTGTTCAGCGTGTGTTTATTTGACTGATTTTTTTTTTGCAAGACGTATAACTATGATTGTGTGTCAGTCTTAATTTTACCCCAGAGAAATCTCGTTTTAGTCCATTTTATTAGTTTCTCCTTAACGCATTTTAAAAAGCATTGCTTTGAAAATATATATTTTTTACGGTTACTAGCTGAACCTGTGCTCTCAACACAGAGCATCATTCACATATTATGAATCTCCTTGTCATTTCTTACAACTTCTATACAGGGTGTCCCAGGAGGAAGGGACAATATTTTGGGAAATAGTAGTATGAGTGATTGTAAGCAAAAAAAAGTTCATATGAGCATAGGTCCTAATCTAAACGGTTTGAGAGCTATAGGTTGTGAACCATTTTTGACTTTGCTGTGTATTGTTCACACTGTAACTATTTTACAGAGGTAAGAGACATAGCGGATTTAAAAGATGATGGAATGATACCAACGGTATGCAGTATGTGGCAGTGTTGTCTTCGGAAGGGAAGCCATTGAGGGAAATTAGAGAAACTTAAGTTTATTTAAAGAAGTTGGATGGCAACACTGATTCCAAAATATTCTTCAGTAACTTCTCTTCCAAAGGTACCAATGCCACATATTGCCGTGATGAAATTCACTGCTCCGAACACACACACACATACAAAAAAAAAAAAAAAAAACATGGAGCTGCCGGTTCCTAACAATTCCGACTTCCCTCCGAAACATCAGATGTCCATTGTTGTCAAGGCTTACCTTCTGCCAACTTTGGATCCTTCTTGAAATAAGGGTATATTGAAAACTCTATTGGGAGCATATCTGAGAATTACACCTATTGAAAATTTACAATATATACATTTTTGGATTATGTATGCATAGCTTCCTTTACGCTGATAAGGACCACCATCCATAGTTTCTGGAATTCGAAATACGGCCTATTGAAATTTGTTTTTTTCGCGACTTTAGACAGCCCTAGCTCTGAAACTATGGACTTTTCGCCATAGGTCCATATGAACATTTTCTCTTATTTTAATGTGAGGAATCACCTCTTACAGTTTGTTGGTATAGATCATTAACACCCTATATATATATACATATATATATATATATAACGCCTAGATAAAACGTGCTACTAACATGGATATCAGTGACGAAAGACACAGAAAGAAAAGTCTCAGACGGTACCAGGTGGTGAATCTGTAACTCCTTTGCCAAGCTATATTTTGGACACGCTAGATAAGCGTTTGTGGCAGTGACCAATTAACCATAAGCACTACTCACCAAGTCTGTCCCTGAACACATTTAGCCATCACATAATATTTTGCCACACAATTAATGCCATCCTTTGTTATGAAATCCAAAGCAGTTCATTTCACCGTTTGGCGTTTTTCTTTCTTTTATACTTTCTCTTTTTAGTTGACATTATTTCTTTGCAAAGATACATGCAATGCAAATTAGCACTATTCTATTTTCCCACTATTGAATATCCTACTAGATCTATTTTTATTCTCCCAGCTCAACTTTCATTTTAGAACAAAACAAAATCATCACGAAGCTATGCTTTTGTAAAGAGAGAAAGAGAGAGAGAGAGAGAAAAAAAAGACGGCTTCTACAGCCATTTCCCAGTTTTATTTGACAGGAAGTTACTCCCTCGTGCAGCTTCAATTTTCATTATGAACCGTAATGACTACGTGAAACTTTCTTCACCTTTTCAAATTTCAAGTAAATCTTTCTATATTACATTGGCTCCGCAATGGAGAACAAATCAATTCCTTTGAGAATTATAAAATTGTTCTCGGAAACCTACAGAGCGTCAGTAGAAAAAGACGAAATTGAGTGTTATTACATTTTTTTAATAGAACGTATTTAATTCAGAGTATGAAAAAGTTCTACTTTCCGTCAATTTCTCGAGAATTAAATAATGTTCACAGTTCAAGGTGAGAACTTGAACTACTCCATACAAATAAAAATGAAAGTGACTGGGTTTGTGACTTAATAACTCTTGAACCACCCGACCGATCTTGATCAAATTTTCAACATAGATGAGGTCTCGGCCTGGAATGTTTTTTATCATTTCACTTTGACGTTGCAACTTAGGGGAGGAAGAGGGGGAGACATATAAAAATAATCAAAAAAGACCGATATTAGTGTCGAATTCATAGTTTCCGGAAACGCTGAGACGAGCAGTGACACTTCCGATGCCGCCAGTTACATCCAAAATCAGCAATTTATGTCCAAAATGAAACGTATTCTCCCCGAACGAAGAATGGTTATTCTGCTAGTCAGTTATAACACACAAGCAGAGCTGAAGCAATGCTAGATCGAAAATGACCTTAACTACCTATAAACTTCAACTAAACTTGAGAAACCTAAATAAAATATTGAATTTAATGTCTGTAATGTCGATTACAGTCTACATGGTAAAGAAGGCGAATGACAAAGCAAATAAATGATGATACAATTGCATTTCGTTGTAAAAAAAGAAGAAGAAAAGAAGAGATTAAGATGCAGGAAACTGTTGTTTGTTTATTTATTGAAGATCAGCGTAATATTTCATCACGGAGACTATGTAAGGTGGACCTACAGTTTAAGGTAGACTCCAAAGTAGTAGTATAAGGAGTGGAAAGTTTAAAAGAAACAACGTACAATAATTGGATTTTACACTACGCTTCCGCCCGTCAAAGTAACGGGTGCCCGAGAAGTCCCCAACCATTACTGGGAAGCAGCATTTGAATTCAAATCAACTGTTTATAATATCAAAGAAGACACCTTAAGTCAATGAATTCACAGCAGTTCGACACGACTGCTCTCTATCTATATCCAAGCAGAGTTGCTATCTCTCAGCAGTGCACCTGAACGTACGCTGCAATATCAGTGGGGTAATTGTACGCGCCGATGTCAAAATGTGCTCGCGCAGTTGCGCCAAATCCCTAATCTTCACCTTGTACACCTAAATATTAGAGATTTGTCTCATCTGCGTGAACGCATTTTGACATCAGTGCGTACAATTACCGCAGCAATGTTGCAGCGTGTTTTCAGGTGCACTGCTGAGAGATAGCAACTCTGCTTGGATATAGATAGAGAGCAGTCGTGTCGAACTGCTGTGAATTCATTGACTTAAGGTGTCTTCTTTGATATTATAAACAGTTGATTTGAATTCAAGTACTCCTTCCCAGAAATGGTTAGGAACTTCTCGGCCACCCTGTAGTATTCTTCAGCAGCTATATAACAGTATTAATAACGTTGGTAACATCCCTGAAATCTATTTTTGAATTCTGTTTTAGTTGCTTGGTCTCGTTACTGATAACACCAGAAACGTGGTTATTTTAATTGCCTTATAATGGAATACTTTCTTTCAAGTAACAATAATGTTCCTGACGAGATTTTTGAATGAAAAAAATCACTGTATATGTGTACTTTGATCAAAGTGACGGAAACTTTGAGTTTGATATCCGCCGTTGTCACTTGCACATCACTTAAACAAGTTGTTATTGTTACGGTTGGGAGGGAAAGGGAAAGTATTAATAACTATATCCGTGCTGTGACGTTATGAATGTAATCTTCTGAAGTCGGTATTTCCAACTTGTAATTCAGATGGTGTACTAAATGTGAAACATGTTTTAATGTGCAATACTTATGGTACGGCCGCTACGTCTCTGGCTCTGACAGTTCTGCACGTGGACAAAACAATGTTGCCAATTTGCCCTTTATACATTATTTTCTTTGGCTTCGGTCCTGAAGAACTAGCCATTGTCACCAATTAATAACAATATTTCTTAACGGCACACCCAAACACAAAAAGAAAATAAAAAAGTTGCAATAACCAAACACGATCTCAAATCAGTTGTCACTCAACTATGCACAAACAAAAGGAAGAATACGGAACGGCAACAACGTCTGGTTTCCATGCCAGCGCGGTGAAAGCTCGGTCACTCATTGGACCTTATGGGGGTGTGTCAATGTAGTATCAACCCTCGCTTTCTTTTTCGCATAGCTGTCAGAGCCAGAAATACAGCGGCCGTACTATAATTATTACAAATGTGAGGTGCTGCAGCCCACTGGGATCTATACAAACATTAAGATCTACGAACATTTGCTCTTTGACGAGAAGAAAGCTTGTCGTTGGCAATACATCCATCTCCTTTAGCCTAAAATGCATAATTGTGGGACATTAAATTAAATATAGCATTATGTTTCAAAACGAATGAATAGTTAGATGACAATTAAAACAACAAATAACTAGTAACAGAATAATAATAATAATAATAAACTGGTCGACTTAACTCTCATATTACATATATTAACTCTTTTCCGTTGTCATGGAATCTTCAGATACAGATAACGTTCAATTCCCATACAAACTACGTGAAAGAAACAGAAAAATTGAGAATATACTTCAGAAAAGTTACGAATAATGTACACAGGAAATCTCGAAAATATGGAAGATGCCTATATAAGTAACTGCATCAATTAGTCTATTCTAGCAGGAAACTATAGTATGTTTACTTATTATCCGTGAAAGTTGTACATATTTATCTTATGTTTAAGTCAGTTTTGAAGTCAGGGTGCCATTTTATCCCCTTTTCATATATTCTACTTGCTTCATACGTGATGGCATCCATTACTTGATTGTCAGTTACACGTGGTGATATATTTATATGATCGATCCTACAATTTCATCAGTGTTCCATGGAGCTTTTGTTCATTTATTATTTATAGAGATTTATTAACCTTGTGCTGACATTCTCTGATAAAGTATTCATTCTCACGGTCTTTGCAAAGACACCTAAATACTGGGTACTTTAAACACACACGAAAGCTGTACATAAGGCCTTTGTATGCCATTCTCCACATAAGGATGTTCGCGTGAACTTCAAAGAATACAGATGAGGTATTTCACTATTTAGGAAGCAACTCAAAAACTTACTAAAATCGCTATCTTGGAAGTATTTAAGTAATTAGTTGAACATCTCTTGAAGTTCTCTTGTGACTCGTCTCATGGAAAGTGAACATTATATACTGAAATGAACAATATTTAAATTATTGTAAATTTTAATAGCAAAAATTAATTACTATTGCTGGTGTCAACGCATGGGGGATTAATGTTAACTTCGTGCTGACCTAGTTTCTGACAATAGATGTTAAATCAAGATTTTACCACACTTCTCTATAAGTATAAGCAGAAATTATAAAATCATGGAATTATTCCTGGAGTACAATACGAACACATAAAAAGAAATTGCATCTGATTAAATACAATGAACAGAGCCAAGGAAGTTTAGATATGTTTGAATATTTTTACACATTAAGGAATTATATTACCTAATAATTTCAATATTTAACGGAAAACATTCTTTATGAAACTATGAACAAATAAAAAAAATGAAACGAAAATGTGGAACATTTAGCACATTAAAATATTTGGCAGCAATGAGATTAAGGTGTAGTAGTTTTACCAGTCAAACAAAATAAAAAATTTGACAGCAGTATATTGAATTTAAATATTGTTTGGAAAAGCGAAAGAACTTCTGTAAATGAATTCACCAACAAAGATTGTCTTTGGCAGCGAACGTGTTATGAAGTCTCTAACTTTGCGAATAGTTAGGTAAGTGTTCAAACGATAAATCAGTTAACTAAATTCAACGTGTCATTCTCCAAAAAAAAAAATCTAAAATGTACGTTAAAAAAACTTCTAGAAACAAGACTTTTATAAAATGCACTAAAGAAGTATAAATAACACTTCGGTGCGGTAAAATGAAGAAATGTGACTAACATTAAAAACATTATTTCCCAATATTAGGGGCTGAAGCTTTTATAGATAAAACTTGATAGTTTTTATATATAAATCGTTCCCAATCTCTGTCTCATTTCTTGATCCTACAAGAAAATATTTTCTATAGTGGGGTAAAATGAAGAAATGGGACTAAAATTAAAAGTATTGGGAGCTTTTCTACGATTAGGGACTAACGTTTTTTTCTGGGGGGGGGGGGTTCTTCTTGTTGTTCTCTTCAACCATAGGTTCTTGGGCAACATAGAAATTTTAAAGCCTCTTTTTCCCTTCTGAGAGCTGTTTTACAGTTTGATAAGGTCTCTTCTTCGTAACTGTATCTAAATATTCTATCTTTGGTCTTCCTTTTCTTGGATTTCCTTCTATCTTTCCCTCTATGAGCAAGGTGATTCAATCGGAGTGCCGAATAAGATGGCCAAGCATACTGCTTGTTCTTTTTCCTATTATCTTCATGATCTTTCGTCCTTCATTAGCTTCCTTTAATACGTCTTCATTCCTTTTCCTTGCGGTCCATGATATGCGCAGCATTCTGCGCCAACACCACATTTCAAATGCTTCCAGCTTGGATATTTCAGCTTTTCTCAATGTCCACGTCTCTGATCCGTAAATCGCGCCACGCTCCACACCTCGCGCCACGCTCCATACCAGGGTCTTAATAAAACATTAAATTGCGTCCAATCTTAGTTTCGATTCTTCACTTTACCCAAACTATCTAAATTTCAGTGGAGTAAAATGAAGAAATGGGACAAAGACTAAAAGCATTGGGTGTCCTTTTTGGAGTTAAGAGCTGGATTTTATCAACAACAAGGAAATTGTTTGCTATAATATATTATGATCAGTAGATTCCATGCTTGATGCGATCATGAGTGAAGTTCTTTATGTGAATATTTAATTGAATCAAATGTTTTTATTCATTTTTGCGCATCAAGTAAATATTTTCTCATTTTTTATTGTATTTTATTAAAAAACGCCGCTTGGTTATTATTCGCTGTCTAGTATTTATTCAATATCATGCAATCATACTATTTACGTCTAACTTCTTTAACTTCAAAATATTGCATGATTTCTTGCTGAAAACAATGGCTCCCAACTTTTCTGTTGAAGGTGTCACACAAAAGTTTCGAAGCAACACTGAACTACCCTGATTATGGAAGTAATGCTTAATTAGCTGACGTTCTCTATGCATATATGAAATCGAAATATGTTTGTAATTACTTAATTAATTTTACAGTTAAACGATAAGCTAAAGCAAACATTATATTTAAATATTGCACTAACATCGTGTTTATGTAAGTATACAAAATTTTAGAGCTCTAGTTACTATAACTCTAGTAGTTTACCAAACATTGTTAGGGTTATCAAGTCTAGGAGGCTCAGGTGGGCAGATCACGTAGCTAGAATGGAAGAAAGTAGGAACGCTCTCAAAGTTTTAACTGGAAGTCCAATCGGAAAACGACCATTAGGAGGACCTAGGCGCAGATGGGATGACAATATTGTTATATCCTGCACGTGCTTCAAATTTGTAAACAAGACCAGGTACTTCTTAGTAACCATTACTACGAGGAAGCAATGACACCTGACCGAAAAGTAGAACTAGCGCCACCACCACTCACGAAGTGGGTATAAAAGACATCGCACCCATCAGTCTCGATGATAACTCCCTTCTCTTCGCTTGACTGTAACTTTCAGATATTAACCTAAGCCTCTTAACTTGCCTGGAGTTCAGAGGTTCTTTGTCCATTTAATTTGCCTGAAGCACTAAGAGATACCAGTCACAACCACTTAGCTTGCCTGCATCTTTGTGGGATCAAAACCCTTCTCTAATTCCCTAGAGCACTTAGAGATCCTAACCGTAACCACTTAGCTTGCCTGGAGTATCCTTCCTTTGGCTACCTGTGCCTAGTGACCATCCATCTACCTAACAAGAATATACATAAGAACATTGTATTTTTCTTCGGACCTCGATTACAGAGATTTTTGTTATGCATATGTTAACAGGATTTTTGTAATAAAAGGTAGTGACAGAAAGTCCGAAATCCCATGCGTTAATTGCTCTGCCAACTATCTTAGCAACGTATTTCTACAACATTAAGATGGACTCGCAGAAATAGGAATTCAAAGTAGAAACTGCATCCAGTTGGCTAAGGACGGAAGTCAGTGAAGAGCTTTGTGAATGCGGCATTGAACACCAACATATAAACAAATACAAAAGTAGCCAATTAAAAGCACTGAAAAAAAGAAACCAACTAGTTTATCTTAGTTTACTTAATTGATCTCCACCTGTTACCAAGCAACATAGACTTGCTCTGATACCCAGAAGTTGAAGGAGTCTTACCGTAAAGTCTTGTTTGTTGTGGTGAACGTAACTCGATTTTTCACTCGCACGCAAACACACAAACACACACATACATACATGACTGACTTACCATGTTTTTCACCGAAGTAATCGCAATGGAGTTTTCGACACTTTCGATACTGCCAATTAATTTGTTCATTTTCTTCTTTCCTCGTTGCCCAAACTGAAAGATCCTACTTACCTGTAACAATAAAGAAAATATACATTTTAGGATACATAGACTCAAGTTTTTTATTTCTTTTTTTTAAAAAAAGACATCCATATTTAGTAACGCCTCTCATATATTTTATATACGTATAGCTATTAAATAAAAAAAATATCAAAATTTGAAAGAACAACGAAAGAATTTCGATCACTTAGAATTTCGCTCAAATTTCTGCACCATTTGAAACGTTTCCAAAACTAATATTAGTTCATTTAGTAGTAATTTATATGTCCTACTTTCCAAATTTTCATATTATCACTCTTCTTACTGAGTATTTAAAAAACAAGAAAAAGTGGTGGAGTGTAGTACGGAATACTCTTCTTGTCTAGCATCAGTACACATATATCAGTCTATTAGGTTGTGCCAATGAAACGCTTGCGCGAGGTGCATCATTTTCGAAGTCCAAAACACGAAAACTGGATTACCTTGTTAATCAAATAATTACTGTCTGAACACACTTTTCTCTGTGCTCATTCAACATGTGGACTAGGCCTACGTAGCGAAAGAAGTCGAAATGTTAATGCGGAAAAGTTCTCAACAGCACCTTAGACACCCCCATCATCAGGGAAGATCTCCACCGTAGGAAATGATCAACATGCCAGTAGAGGTGGTAGTTAGTGGGAGAAATATCGGAGAAATACGGCAGGTGAGAAAGTTTCATGCTGCAACACGTGGAGAGCCTGCAATGTCCTTTGCGTGACAGCATTGTTAGGCAACATGAGAAAAAAGCGTCCGTTGAACATTACCGGACGCTTGCAGCCAAGTTTACGGTCGGCTTCATGAAGTTTAGCACTCTAACAATAATGCTGTGGTGTATGCCGAACGATAGTGGTATGGTGCATGCCTAACTCGTCTGCAATGGCAGGAACACTTTCCGAGGATCCGCTTTCACGGTGTTCCTGAGGAGTTCATCCGAACACCATCGGTTGGTGCCCACGGGAATCATTTTGAAATACTGTGTCACCGGAACGAAATTTGACAAACCAACGAGGAACGGTGTGTTCATTCGCCATTCTTAGCCCAAACGGACTATTAATGGTTTTCCGCGGCTTGCTACTAGAATGTCCCAATTTGAGTTCGTAAGGAGAAATCACTCGAAAATTGTATGCTGTCCATGGTGCACTTTTGTACGGCCCTGTTCTACAACTTGCTCCTTCCTGACAGTCTAATTATCCCAGTCTACTTGCTGGGCATGTGGTGAGTATGTGGTGTTACTCGCGTGACGCTAGTTCATCCCAGTATTATGTTGCTGAGGCAACTTTTCATCCAAATGTCAAAGTAGACATTTGATTCCGCACCAATCTAATAATAATAAAATTACTTTCTGACAATATATTACCATTGTCCCCCTAAAGGAACTAATATTGAAACTGAAAGTGGTAAATATCTTATCACTTTTAGTTTTAATAGAATACTAGCGGAGACGAAAAGCTATTTTCGAGACGCTGAATTCATAATTAACGTATTTATCACTTTCTACGACCGTTTTTGCTATATGAGATTCAATTAAAACCGAATGTTGACAGTTCCTACCACTTTTATTAGGACGGAAAAATGGTGCCTATTTTTGGGATACTGAAACCATTATGAAACGTTTTCTCCTACATAGCGTAGTTAAAGACATCAAAACAGGAAAACGCGTTTATATCGGCCTGTGTGGAAAACTGCATACTTTCAGAGCTACGGCATACAAAAACGGGAAACAAATGGATTTCAATACGTATTATTTTAAACAAGGGATACCCTGTAGAGGCGATCCATACCGCAGTAAAGGAAGTCACTAATACACCAACCAAAAATGCATACTTCAGCAACGTGTAATGATTGCGCAAGGGATTCCCCTCAGGACATGCACCTAATTCCCAGACATGCTCCCAATACAATTCCCAGATATGCTTGGACCCAAATGTAGGTCCCAAGTGGGCAAAAATTAACACTCGGCAGCAGCGGACGCGGAATACGTCGGCGGGAAGTAGGAAGTGTTAGGGACCGCCAGCTTCACCTTTCGTCGTATTCAGAACAATGAGTGCTGCGATGTACATATTTTACGCTTACAAAAGGCTCTAGCTAAGAAACTATGCTGTCTTTCCACATAACCACATCAACTTTTTTTTTCTTATTTTGATGTGAGAAATCACCTTTTATAATACGGTATGTCGATATAGTTCATTAACATCATGCACATTACTTTTATCGCACTATTGAAACCAGGAATGGTAGATTTTTATAAAGCTCTTCACACTAGCATGGTCTGAACTCTAAAATGACAATATCTTGCTTTTAAATCCTTGTTGTAATTTCACTATATATGTCACATCACACCCCTAGCACTTTCCACTAATTCTGACACGTAACTATGTGTTGTCAAATTGTCCGAGTACCACTAGAATCATAGGAAGTTATCAACATGAGCTATATTACAATGAATTCCGCGAGAATTGATGTCGCAGTTACTTTCTAATTAAGACTTCAATTCTGTCGTCATTACAAACAGGAAACTAAAAACCACTTTGTCAGTACTAAAGCAGAACTGAACGGCATAGAAGTGGACCTGTTCATGCATTTCCATGTCGTGCTTGAGCAATTAATGAGAAATAAAAGTAGTTAGTTTTGTATTCAATATATATTACGCTGGCTTGAAAATTGTTGAAGCGAAACAAATCGACTCTACAGTGAATGGCGGTAATAACGGACGATTGTTTTTTTTTCTATATATATATATATATATATATATATATATATATATATATATATATATCCAGAAACGAGCAAACGCGACATTTTTATTTCTGTATTAAAGAATAAGTAATTTGTATTTTTCGCATTGCTCCTCCATGTTATTGCGGACCGGATATGTTTGATTTGTCAAATAACTTCGATTTTAATTATAAATATAATGTAGATGCAGCTATTGTCTATGACGTAAATACCAATGACAAATAACGACAAATATTTTGAACAAGTTTATTAATTATATAACAATCCGTATTAACTGTTTGGTGTATTTTAAGAAGTTATCAATGCAGTAAGCATATTCTTAAGATTCATATTGTTAACAACGCTCTATAGCTTGAAACTATGAGACCACCTCTAAACAGTTTTGGGAATTACACAGGAACCACTACGCGCTATTTTTTTAAAATCCATGTTTCAGAATAATCCAGTAGTGCAACGAATTGTATAAAGGAAGTAGGGGTAAAGGGATATAATTTTAAGTACTAATTAGTCATTAAGAACAACATTCAGGTAGATGATGATTATGAATCATTTCATTTCTCTGCTGATAATCGAAAATGATTAGTATCACTTTCCCCTCTCCTGTAACAGGCAATATTATTTTACTAATTTATGCAACCACACACAGCATATTTTATTTTCAAAGTAAAGCAGTAGCGGATTTAACCTGGGGCTGGGGGACTAGGGCCCCTTTTTGAGTGACAAAATTAATTGAAACAATTTATATATTTTTGAATGTTTATAGTAAGCTCATGATATACCTATCATGGTCTGGGGTCTGGTTGTCACCCCAGTATTTACCTTCTACATTCGCCCCTGAAGTAAAGTTTTTGATAGTAAAGTGGAATATAATTTCGATATTAAAATACTGTTTAATAACGTTTTTGATTATGTAGTGACTAACTTCCTTATCTTTAACAATATGAACTACGAAAATGGGTCATTCCATGTCAAATCACCTAATTTTAAAACATGACAGTGCTTCAATGTCTCAGATTATCTTCAATTTTTTTTCATATATTAATACCAATGAAAATATGCTAAATTATTTTTTTAACAATTTTTTGGATGAAAAATGGGCCGGGAAGAAATTTTTGAAAAATGTGAATTTTGCTTCAATTTCACTTTCCGGCACAGCATCATGGAACTAAAATTACAATAACTTCCTTATTTCTGAAGTTTTTAGGCTCATTCAGGTGTGAAATGAAAGCTTAATCAAACATTAACGGGCATACAAAGCAAATTATAGTTTTTTTTTTTTCAAATTGTGTAGTTGCTCAAAAGTTACAACAATGAAACTTTTGCAACTTTTTTGTGCATTCATCTTAAAACATACATGGTATGGTTAAAAAATAAATGTGTTTTTTTGTATTTTTGTTATTATTATTTTTTATGTGCGGAAATATACAATTTTAAGTTATGTTACAAATTGTGTCACTGCTCTTATGTTACAACTATGAAACTTTTGAAGCTTTTTAATAGAATTATCTCAGCACACACATGATATGGTTAAAAATAAAAAAGTGGTTTTGATATTTTTGTAATAATAATAATAATAATAATAATAATAATAATAATTATTATTATTATTATTATTATTATTATTATTATTATTATTATTATTATTATTATTATTATTATTATTTAGTATTTTACATAGATGGAAATATACAGTTCAAAGCTTTGTTACAAATTGTCATTGTTCGTAAGTTACAACTATGAAACTTTTGAAACTTTTTAAATAGAATTATCTTAGCACATACATGATATGGTTAAAAAGTAAAAAAGGTGCTTTTGGTATTTTTGTATTATTTTTATTTTACGTGTACGGAAATATACAGTTTTAAGTTTTGTTACAAACTGTGTCATTGCTCATAATTTACAACTATGACACTCTTGAAGCTTCTTTTTATAATCATTTTATCACATACATGATATGGTTAAAAAAAGGGTGCTTTTGTATTTTTGCAATTATTATTATTATTGTTTGTGTTTTAAATGTACAGAAATATACAGATTTATTGTTGTTAAAAGATTATGCCTTTTCTCTGAAGTAGTGACGGATAATTCCGGAATTTTTAGTTTCCGGATTCCGGAAAGTAAAATCGAAAAAATTTCGGAATTCTGAAAAATTCCGATATCAGAAAATTTTGGTATCCTACTTTGAAATGATGTCACACTTTAAAACTTTTTCAAATAATCATCTTAGTAAATATTAGGTATGCTTAAAAATAGAACTGGTGTAACGCATAGTTTTGGTATTACCATAATATTATACTTTTGAACTATGACTTTCAACTTTTTTCCCAATTGTACCATCGCTTACAACTATTAAACTTTTGTAACTTTTTACAAGGTATGATTAAAAAACAAAAAGGGATATCTTATTTGTAATAATCTTACGGCTTGTGAATGGAAACTATAGGCCTAGCAAATTAAGGGTTTGAGTGATTATTACAAACCCTATCAACAGAAATAAGAAATAATAGACTAATGTACACTCATGTCCAAAATGATTGTCGCATATCTATAACTGTCTTCTTGCAAGAACATAATTTGATAATGATTTTGCAGGGTACTTTCAATACTGATACTATGTATATAATCGGGAAATGTACACTTGTGGTAAATTTCGTAGGAAAAGAATTATAAATATGAAAATTAGAATGAGTAAACAAAATGTTGCTAAATGGAGAATAAAGTTTTACTTTGGTTTTATTGTTCTTATTTACTGCTCTTTTGACATGAAATTTGCCACATACATGGTTTTGCCGATTATACACATACTAACATTATAAGAAATACCGTGCGAATACGTTATCAAATTATATTCCTACAAGAACATATTTATATACATGCGACAATAATTTTGGACATGAATGTACATAAATGAAAACAAACATACATAACAGTAATACTTCTTAGAATTACATAGAAAATGTTGTGTCCTATATTTCACAGCTCATTCTTTTCATTGATAATATGATGTCTTCTTTTACTTTTGCTTTCAGTTGCGTAAGTCCGGGCTGATTAGCTTGTAAGAGATGGAACAGGAACTTCCCAGATGATATTTTCAAAAGGTATCCAACAAAAGTCTTCATTTTCTGGCCAGTAGAATATAGAAGGCCCAGAGGGATTCATGAATTGCACTCTGACGTACAAAAATAATTACAAAAATACCAAGAGCACTCTTTTTATACTTTAACCATATTATGTATGTGCTAAAATAACCGTATAACAAAGGTTTCAATAATTTCATAGTTGTAATTTACGAGCAATGACACAATTTGTAACAAAACTTAAAACTGTATATTTCCATACATAAAAAGATAATTACAAAAATACAAAAAAAAAACACCCTCTTTATTTTAAACCATACCATGTACTTGTTAAGATGAATGTACAAACAAAGTTTCAAAAGTTTCATAATTGTAACTTACGAGTAATGACACAATTTGTAACAAAATTTAAAACTTTATATTTCCGTACATAAAAAAAAATAATAATTACAAAAATACAAAAAAAATACCCTCTTTATTTTTAACCATACCATGTATGTGTTAAGATGAATACAAAAAAGTTTCGAAAGTTCATACTTGTAACTTTTGAGCAATGGCACAATTTGCGAAAACCCTAAAATTTGCTTTGTATGCCCATTAATGTTTGGCAGTGTAACCTTTTGCAAGGTTACTTAAAATCTACTGAAAAAGCAAAGATTAAGCTTTCATGTGACCCCTGGATGAGCCTAATAACTTCAAAAGTAAGGAAGTTATGGTAATTTAGTTCCATTATGCTGAGTGCCAAAAAGTGAAATTGAAGCAAAATTCACATTTTTCAAAAATTTCTCCGCGGCCCATTACCCATCCAAAAAAATCGGAAAAATTAATTTAACATAATTTCATTGGTATTCATGTATGAAAAAATTTTGAAGAGAATCTGAGACATTGGAGTACAGTGATGTAGGTGATTTGACATGGAATGACCCAAATACGAGATATGTTGTGAGTTCAGCACGTAAGTTCTGTTCAGAATGAGCGACTGTAATTATTGATAAAAGTAACGAGTGTATTCTAAGAAATACAAGGAGCAAAATACAAAACTCGAATAGCTGGAGTGGCAGGGATTTGAACCCAGGTCTTTAACTTCACGACAGTTCCTCCTCTTAGGTAGCAACAACTGTTCTCGGGTGCAAGAAACCAAAGTTGGCAGGCATATGACTTACAATCTCAAAAAAAGCTGTGGAAGTAAGGCACTCCAAGGGATGGGGGTTAGAATAGGTGGCATTTAAAAGTAAACAAACGACCTATATTAGTGTGCAATCCATACCTTTCTGGGACGTTGAAATGAATAGTGACGCTACTACTGCCGTTGAAATCCAAATTCAACACCATCGGAAGAAGAAGGGAGGGCGATAGAAGAGATGAAAAATATAATGTCAAAAATATAACGCTGACATGTTTGAAATGTCTTTTGACACATAGTGAGTACTGATTTTAGGCTGGGATTTTTAATCATATCACTTTGAATAACGAGCATATTCTATATGGTCAGGATGTTTAAAAATTTATGCTAAAAGTATAGCGTTTCTTGTATTTTTATCATTACACTTCCAATGAAATACATATCCCAAGGCGGAAGGAAATTCAAATATTTTCCATAAACCTATTCTATCCGTGCGAAGAACGGGCATTTCAACTAGTGTGTTTACAGTTTTAGCAACTTATCTAAAAAGAAAACGAGAAAATGAACTAATGAACTGTACCTAAGGTTCCTCAAATAATTCTAAGAGTTGATTTCAAAATCAGAAAGATAAAATAAGATAAACAGACATTTTGAAGAAAACAACTGTAGTTCCAAATTTGCCCACTGAAGACGCCACATACAGGTCTTGATCCAGAGTGAACCAGTCCGCCATCTATTGAAGTAATTCTTAATTAAGTGACGTTGCCTACGCATATACCAAATGTAAAAAACATTTGTAACAACTTAAAAATTAATTTTACAGAAAAACAATAAGGTAGACCAAAAATTATTAAAAGTATTGTATTAACATCGTGCTTACGTATCAATACAGAATTTTATAGAACCAGTTGATATGGAAGTGCATGACATTTCAGTTGCAATATTTGACTCTAACAAACAAACATACGGAATATTAAGCTAATAAAAGCATTGTAAATTGAAAGAGAAAAACAAAATTAAAATAAACAGTTTCATTTAAAAGAAAAACGGGATGATTTCAAATGATTTTATACCACATTCACTTCAGAATATGAATGTTTAGAACATTAGTTCCTACACCCATACTGCTTTTCTCCGTACTAGAATAACAAACTAAAATGTAGAAGATATTCTATTAAGTTCTCGTATCTGTAATACTCAGTTACAGTTCCACACTATTTTGAAAGATAATATTGTCCTTGAGTGACTACATTTTGCAGAAAAAAACTGCATGCACGTTTACTCTATTCCACAAACGATGACTATTTAGTTTGACAAATGAACAACGTGTGTCTTTGTTATGTTCTATGCGACATACAAGAATATTTTTTAACGAAGAGTAAAAAAAGGTTTAAAATCCACACTATTTTAAATAAGATGCAATAACAAATAAAGAAAAGACAACAGTTCATTAATTTCAACATTCATTTACTTGTTCTCTACAATTAGCCTATATAAAATACATTAATACACACATAAGCATACACACACAGACACACACATGTTATCTATCTATCTATCTATCTACTGTATATATATATATATATATATATATATATATATATATATATATATATATATATATATATATATATATATATGGTGTTGTAAAAATGGTGCCCACACAGCGCAATATTTACTCTCCGCGGCTTACAATCAGCTGCCTTGGGGAATCGAAGTCATTATGTCACAACGTCGTAGATTAACTTGGAACAATTAACACTGTTCTACGAATCCATAAAGGAGCCACATCGATTGCTACACTAATAGGTGTTGTTAGTGTCAACGCAATTGACTTTAAGTGCCATCTGGAAAGAGTTGATGTAACTATTTGATGGACTAGGAAATCTACTTCATGTTTCTTTGTCTTCGACATTGCCACATAGTGCAATTTGCGTCTCAAGACGAAAACCCGAAAGGTATACAATTATTCAGATTTATCGTTTTAGTCAGGAAGAAAGGATGAATTTATCCTTGACGTTAAATAATAATAATAATAATAATAATAATAATAATAATAATAATAATAATAATAATAAGAAGAAGAAGAAGAAGAAGAAGAAGCGGTAATTTACCAGAAAATAAACCGATTTTTTGTATGAAACATGGATTTATTTTATCTGTAACTTTCCAGTGGAGGTTATTGCATGACATTCAAATCAGTGAGGGCAAGGGATGAATACTTCATCTTAAAGATAATAAAAGTTTAACTATATTACCTGGTATTCATGAAGCATGTATATTTTCTTTTGAGTTTCCCAATATATCCTATTATCTGAGTGCATATCAGCCAACAGAAAAACAGGGGGTGAATTGACAAACAAGAATTCGTATTATATTACTGTCTTTACTTTTCTACTATATTTCAACAAAGGAAATGCCTTTCGTGACTAACGCGGTTCACTGGAGCTGAAGAAAGCGATAGCGAGCACAGATAGAGGAGTAGCACATGTAGCACAAATGGTTAGGGCGTCGACAGAGCATGAACAAGAGCAGTTCTCGAAAATTTGTCTTTAGACCTAGACACTAGTTTTCAAAACTAGGCACTGTAACAATACAAATCCTATTCGATACATAGGCCTACATATTTCAGATTTAAATTATCTGGAAGCCAGTTCGTCTTTCCAGCCGCCATGGTGGCCTGGCGCCCGGGATTTGTGGTCGTTTAGCAGTCAATTTTGGCAACCCGTAATTCTCTGACCCTTCAGAAGAGAGTGGGTCAATCATTCCTTGGAAATTCCAGAAGATATCATACAATACATTATTATTGGATGCTTCCTTACGAAATATTTAGGGTGGTGGTAAATCTGTGTGTTTCTACTCCGTTGAACTGCCTTTTTGTTTCTGGAATCTGTGATTCATCCATTGTCACAACACTTTCTAAGAAATTGCGTCCCTCTCTTTCGAAGTGTCAAATTTGCAACACTTGATGGAATCCTTGCCTGTCACTGATCGTTAATAAGTATTCTTTGAAGCCAGCAAGAAGAAACTTTCCTTAACCTCATTTCTTTTGTATTTATTTGTTCTAATATTCCCATTGTTAGTACACTGTATCACAAATCTCCTGCATAGCGACACGCCTACGTTCCATGATGACATTTTCAACACGGGCAATGCTAACATAAGTTGATACTAATTTTCGACGTCCCGACCTCTGCTCCTCTTTCACACTCGGTCACCCTGCTTTGAACTCACGCACCCTCTTCCTAATAGCGTTTTCTGCAAGAGCACAATCACCACACACACCTTGCAATTGATGACGAATATCGGCTGCAGAGCGCCGAGCTGCAGTGAGGAATTTCACAATTACCCGTTGCTCTACAACCGAAAATTCTATGTCCACGTGTAGTATGAGCAACACGTCTCGGTCGTTCAGGCACTGTGACTCAACTTCTACCACCTAGTAAACAAAACGTGCACATCTTAGAGACGAAGGAAGGAGGTGTCCGACCCAGCAGTTGCTTTCCTGGAATGACAATAAAAAGGGGAATTTAGAACAAACCGGCACGTACTTTTGGTGTGCACCTCGTATTATACAAAAAGTCTTTAAACCATTATTCGTTCGTGTAATAGTATTTGCAGATGCTAATTGGCTCATTTTATACATTTTTCAAAAATGTTCAATATATTTCAATTTAATCACCAAGATTGGAAGAGCTTACAGAAGAGTATTAATCGCTGAAGTATGGAGAGTCAGATTTCTGCGTCGTGAAGGGCGCATCACCAGCTGAAATTCATTGCCATCCTGTTAAGTTATACAGTGCTAATGTCACGAAAACGGTTTCGGTTTGCTGAACTGAGTTAGAAACGGCAAAACAGACATAAAATAAGCAACGATTTGGAAGACCAATCACGTCTACAACAGGTAAAATACGCAGTCGAATTATCAGCACAATGCTAATGCAATAGATAAGAAACCCTACAGAAGCAAAGCCTAAAATTAACACAATCACAGAGCTACAATATCTGTTCCACAACCACAAATACCCTCAATGTTTTTTATTTCCTTCCTTTCATCTCGTTGTATTATTATGGTATAAAACGCTCAGTGGCTAAACCCAATAACGGTGACTCCACATAATGCAAAAGGTAAACATCAATTTGATTAGTTCCAATGCAAACGAACAATTCGTACCAACATAATTTGTGTATATAAACTGTTAATTAAACGAATAACAAACATATTACCACTAACTTAATATTGTCATCGAACATACATTCACTTTGCATCCAACATTCACTAGCAACACAACGGCTCTAAACAATACTTGTTTTTCATAGGAAAATTTTTGGCTTTTAAAAAATGTTTTAATTTTAATGAAGAAATGACAGCACATTTCACTGTTATTTTTCTATTGCCAAACGCAAAAGACATTCATTTCATATATTCTGATAGAAAATCGTGAAAAATATCCTTTGCCTCGGCCCACAATTGTGGTACGTTAAATTATATAAAAGAAGTATTAGCAATAACTATTTTGAAAATGTAATTTCGAGAAACAAAACTCTTCTTTAAAATGTAAAGACGCTACTCAAAAGTTTCTTATATCAAACATTTTGACCCAATAGAAAATACTAGCGAAAGACGTCTTGATAAAAATCGGCAACGGGTACCATAAAAGGGAGATTTTTGATTGTTTTTAATATCTCGCACGTTTTGCAAGATTTGAGTCCACTTCCGGTTGGAGTTTCTACTTCGTATATGATCAGTGTTTTCTTTCTTCTTGCATGCTGTATGTAATAAGTAAATATATTACATACACAATTAATTATAATGTCAGTGATATATGGTGTTAATTGGGCAAACACTCCAAAATATAAAGATTCATCTTAGACTGGAGAAATGATTATCCTTCATTTTACGTCGCCATCATTTGGCCATGGAACAAACGCCTGAGAAATATACAACCCCAAATATACAACATTGTGGTGTTGGAATATATAACGCATAGGATATGATGCTTTAGTTTTTTTTTTAATCAACGCTTCCAGTGTACCTTAAAATTGTAATAAAGAAATAATGGCCATGTTTTTTTAATATTCAATTAGAACTGGACAATCTACGTAAAATTTCCAATCGATCAGTGAAAACGTCATCTTTCTAGAGCCTGTAGTTTCCGAGATCTCATTGTCGAAAGGATTGACCACAAACATATAAACATAGTTTAAAAGAACTTGGAAGATGGCAGCACAATTCACTTGCATTTATTTCGGAGAAGACTTATTAAAATGCAAAGGCTTTGAACAATAATTTGAAAAGATAAACTTTGTGAAAAATATCTCTTTAAGTATTTTTTTAAAGTAGACCTTTTTAAAAATATTTGTCTTTGTTATAAACGTGAAATCACAAATAACCGTAAATGAAAAGTATGAAAGCTAAAGTTATAAGTTGGAGCTCGGTCACTCGTAATTGGTATCGTAGCATTTTAATAGATAGATAAGAGTGAAAAAAGCACGAATTCTGTGAATAATGAAAGTTTTGCTACCATATTAAACTAACATACACAAAATGGCCGTTTATGGGTTTAATTTTGTAAACTGAACTCATATTAGGCTCTAACATAATATATAAAGTGTTTCTTACTTTTAGATTGAGATATAGGCTAAATTTTAAAACAAAAGGTTTTTTTTTTTGTATCTGTTTATTGGTTTATGGTAACTTACCGGGTGTTCTAAAAAATGGCGCCCACGGACAACAGAGCTATATTCTTCAGCTCAAAATAAAGCAAAAGTATTATACAATGATATATCCTTCGGGACTCTTCAGATGTTATAGGAAATCAAAAGTTTCATTATGTGGTAACGTCGCATATTAAGAGAGAACCATTGCTCTATGAATCCATCAAGCAGTTATATTGATTGTTACGTTAATAAGTGATGCTGGTATCAACGTCTATTGAATTTATCTGTATTTGGAAAGAATCGATGTAACTATTAAATGGATTGGTAGATCTACTCTATAGTTCTCTATCTGCGACGCTGTCACATAGTGCAATTCATGTCTATAGAAGATAATCAAAAGGTACACAATTAATTATATATTCTTTTTGCTTTATTTTGACTTGTAGAATAGTACTCCATAGTCCGTGGGTGCCACTGTTAACACTCTCGATATTGTTGCTTCCCAGTTTAAATTTAGACAACCTGCAAAAATCATATGACATGACGTATAACTATCGCTGATTTGATTTATCTTCCATATCAGCAGCGAGGTTATATAAGACATAGATCTACAGGTTGACGTGGGTCCGAACCACATGAGCTCTCGCCGAGTCTCACTTGCTAAAGGCACTTATGCTAACCGCTTAGCTACGAGGAAGCTCACAAGATCTGTAATTAACAGACACTGGGTAAGATGATTAGGCAACCAACACCATACTTGTGATATGGTGGGTTGCATAACATGCACTAGCTAGAATCAATACAATGTCAGTTTGATAACCACAGCCCTGGACTGAACACAAACTCGCAATTATTTAATGTTCTAAACGTACTTTCTTAACTGCAAAGTCCATTACAGGGAAACAAACGTTGCACTTGAATAAAATGTAACAAAAAGCAATAATAATAATAATAATAATAATAATAATAATAATAATAATAATAATAATAATAATAATAATAATAAATAAAAAATTTCGTTTCCATTTATGGAGGGCAGCCGTCCCTTTTCACCTCTAACATTCGCCTAATTTTACTTCATTGCCCAATACTAACAGTGTTGCACATTTCAACTTACTTCTGTCTCCTACACACTAAAGGAGAGATTGAGAAACAACTCGTAATATCTAAATGAATGCGAAATTAGGACACACAGACACAATCCTATCACACTCAATATAAGCGAGATTAATATATAATTAGCACTTGTACAGAGCACAATATTGCAGAATACTGAACTTTGCTTGACGGAGTTAATATTTTTTTTATATTGTGTTTCTATTGAATTTATTTGTGGTTATGTTGGCCTAATCAAAATAAAATAATTAAATTTTGTTACCAGTGATTCGGAAACATTACAATACACAGAAAACTTACTTCAACGGAAATTTCACTACAACCGGTTATGAAAACACAGACAAGCAAAATCTTAATAGGTAAAAGTGAATGAATGACGTCAATGTTTTCTTCCAAACACAGTTTTGGTACCCAAGAAACTCATTATGTTTACAAAATGTAAAATCTGAACATATTCTGCTCATTAGCAGCAAGTGAAGCGCATGTGAAAAAGCGTGTTTTACAAGTGTGAAAAGTTTTATTTCACAACTTAAATGACGATGTTAACGCACCAGATTTGTAGCTACTAACCATTTGTTAGAAGCATCCAAGGAAGAAAATAAGGTTGATTCGCGGTCCTTTAAAGCAGAGTCGAATAAGGGTTCGCTGGTAACTGGCAGTAGCGAAAATAAATGACCATGTCGATACTTCACGCGAGAAGCCAGGTTAATTTCCTGCACCAAAGTGCTCCCGATGATTAGATAAGTATTATATCTGCTTCGCAGTTGACTTACTTCAAACGTTTTGATTCTTCTATAGCCAATGATCTTCGCTCACGACGACAAACTTTCCACTACATAAATATGTGAAAAGTAACCAATCTTCTTATTTCTGCTCCTTAGAAACGAGAAGGGTTTTCGTTCCACTATTTTCCGCTTGTGAACACTAACACAAACAGGCTTTTAAATGAACCACATAAATTAAGCACAGTATTTCCACCACAAATATTAAAGATTTATATTAAATCTCAAATCAATTCACGAAGAGGGATCATTCAAGATTGAATTAGTACAGGATGAAAATAGAAACATCCTAGTCGATTCCGGAGATGTTCTTAATAAGTGCAGCCAGTGTCTCCAGGAGCTCTTGAACACACACAACAAAAATATGCAAAATGGTACTGAAGTGTAAACGGCATAAATGTTATTGAAGAATAATCCTTTACAATTTGAGACAGCTATTAAGATGCTGAAAACAGTAACCCGGGAGCAGAATCGAGCAAAATTACTACACGACTGTCAAGACTTTCTTAATCAAACAGATCCGAATACCAACCTGCTAACTGTAATAAAAATCAACTTAAAAAAAATCATAAATGGCTATACTTAATAAAGGGGATAACGCAGCATCAGTAATTACAAAGGAGTAATTTTCTTCGCATACTACAAAATTTCGTTTATCTTTATTGTAGCTTGGTTAACCCTGTACGTATATGAAGTAATTGGAGATCATTCATGTAGTTTCAGGCGAAATGACAACAATAGACTACGTACAATAAACAATCTTTTTACATTCAGCTCAACTCATGTATTTTGTAATGTATAGCCACGGCATGAGAAAAACCGACTCCTTTTCTGTGTCTCAAAGTAACGTCTCTGTGACAAAACACAGAAGTTTCTCATTGGTCATTTTCACATATTTGAAGATATTTCGACTTACGTGAAATATTTCGCCATTATTTGGATTCATGATCGACAAATCTATAGCGCCAAAACTTGTCATTTTTTGGCCATTAGCAACTACACCTTTGCAAAACGCCATATTGTCCAGGGATATACTAAATTCATTTTTTTGTTTTTAGATTTACTATAACTGCTTTACATTTGGGAAGCATTCATTGTAGGGGGCGTTAATACTTTATATATATATATATATATATATATATATATATATATATATATATATATATATATATATATATATATATATATATATATATGTATCATAAATGTCTCTTGTACTGTTAAAAATTATTCATCAAGGACTTCGATAAGGTAAAAGAGAAAAATATTGTCTAAGAAAACCAGAAACAATATTTCTCCTCTAGTCAGTACGCAATCACATTTACAATAACACTAAATTAGAGTTAACTTTGGAGATTCTCTCTGAGTATGGCTTTACCAAATGTAAATTAAAATTTACACTAAAAGATATCGAGATGCGTTTTTTTTTACAAATCAGTTTGCCATAGGTTTCATATTTTCCGTTAACTATCTATTCAAAGCGGAAGTGGTTTAAATTAACAATTTCCGGTTTCAAAATTTATCACCATAAAACATAAATGGTAATAGAGAGTGACAAATAGCTTTTGGAATCGATACAATGTTTCAATCGTTTATATACCACTAGAAACCGCAACACTAAGTCGAAACCGAAAGTAATTGAATTTACTAGTACTTTTGGTTTCAGATTTTTACAGAGAAAAACTGTAAAATATATGGAGAAGTGTTTTTTGCAATCGATTCAGCGGCTTAAGAATAGGCTTTATCTATCCCCTTAACCCCCTATTCAGACCAGAAGTAGCTGAAATTAACTATTCTTGGTTGCAGTTTTGTCCCATAGAACAAAAATAGACGTTATCAGTGTCCGAAAAACAGGTTGATATTTATTATTCTATTGCAGGTTATAGGTGTATTACTTCAAGTTTGAAAATGAAATGAAATGACATGATTCTGTTTAACCTCCTACAATTATGCCCGTTAGGTAAGGGAAACGATGATTAAAGCAAGTGTATGATAATGGAAAAATTGGTGGAACAAGAATGTCGGAAGAAACGGGAGTACCCCGAGAAAATTCATGGAAGCGATGTTGTCCACAACAAACTTACTTGGCCGGGAAACGAATCAGTGACTCCATGCACTAGAGGTAAGCGCTGTGCTACTGAGCCACCGTGCCTCCTACTTCAAGTTTGAGTACTGAATTCGCATAGTTTAAAAGTTTCACACTGTAAAACCAAACTCACTTGTTTTGTAAATTTTTCTTACAATAGTAATGTCCCTAGTAGCAGAGAGAACTTGCAAACCGCTTGTTGTAAGCTTGAATTGCATGTCGATCAATCATGCATCCAGCTTGATTGGAAAACGTGCAAGCATACCGCAAGCTGGATTCCAGTAACGAAGTTACATGGGGGCAACCTTGCAATCAGTGTTCCACTCAAGCTTGACGCAAGCATTTTAAAAGTCAAGTCAAGAGCCAATGAACGGCTAGTGATACTGTGACGCTCTGCAAAGGGCCTAAAGCATCGTTTGGAAGTACAATAACAGACAGATGCGCAGCATGAAAGCATGCGTTTCAAGTGCAAGCGTAGAAAGCCAAAAGTCAAGCAGGCGCCAACTGACCGTAAGCTTTCTTGCTAGTAGGGGTGCTATGGAAATAACAAGGATTTAAAGTTTATTTAATTGGTATGCAATTCACACTTCTAAAAATGCCAGTACAAGCTTTGAAATGAACACGCTAATTAGACCTCGTAAATAATATGTTCACATTGCGGATAAATAGATAACAAAAGCTTTAAACAAATACTACCCGACTTGAAAGAAGTTCAAGAAATGCATAAAATAATAATAAAAAGCACTTCAAAGAGGAAGAAAAAAAACACATTACTATTGTCTATAAAAATATTGAAGTGTATGCCAAGCCAAAGAAATTAATGATTAATTTAAAATTAGCTTTAATGGTAAGCGCAGGTAGCGACATTTATTTTTCCTTCTAGCGCTTGTTCTTTAAATCTAACATTTTTAAACATATAGTAATCATTGGTCGGAGGCTCGATGTAATGGAGCGCTCGCTCATCTCTGGTACTAGTTCCTTTGTTGGATCCCAAGCCATGTGAGTTTGTGGTGGACAACATCGTGTTCGTGGATTCCACAGGTGTTTTTCGGTTTCCTCCCACATTCACATAACACCGATTTTTTCATTATCATTCTCTTTCATTAATCATCTCTAAAGGGCATAAACGTGGCACGTAAAATCAGAAATTTGATTTTATAATCGGTGGTCGCATTTATAATAAACTAGCTAAAGTGTCCGTTCTTAGCACTGGAAGAACAGGTTAATGCGAAATAAGTGAAGCCATTTCGTCCTTAGAACATTAATGTCAATGAAAATGTAAAGATAAAAATACAGAAGATGTTCTACTTTTCGTGGCCTTAGTTTGACAAGGTTCTAACTGACATTTTTGTCAAAACTGAGTTATATACAGTACGTAACACTAGAAATTGAGATCTATTCAAATATATAACTCTTATTGTTGTAACTTGAAAAAGAGACTGTCTACTAATTTGACAAGGTTCTAACTGCTTCTCACTCTAATATAGTATTTAGTTTGACGAAGTTTTATCTGCAACTTGAGACGCTGTAAGTTACAGAAGTATTGCTCTTTTCTTCATAATTTACGTGTCCACTTTCTATGTTATTTGCCTTACATTAAAGAGATAATTAAAATGTAAGATTTATTCTATTAACTTAGCTTCATAAGTAAATAATGATATTTTTCTTCCACTATCTTTTTTTTTTTTTTTAATTTTTGGCACCAACTCTGAGCAGCAATTTTGAGCAGATGTTAAACCGGATTGATGAAAGTTTAATATAAAATTACTTGCAACAAGGCTCTAAACTCTGCAAAGTACATGTGAAGATTTACTGCCATCTATTGGTGTGTGTGTTTAGGATAATGCGGAGAAATCACGCGAAATTGGAGACGAGAATGTTTTTTGAAAATCAAAAAACAAAGAAAGCTAAATCCCGTGCGAAGCATGGATAAATGTGGTTCTGAAAAGGTGGGGGGACGGTAGGTAGCGGCATGACGTTACGCCGTTCCCCTGCCTGTCTTTGCCCATTGTGTGTGTTTTTTTTTTAGGAACTGTAGGGATGCCATACATATTTTTTTCGAGGTTGGTGGACGGCATCCTCCCGCGTTCCCCACACTTTTACCCCTGGTAGGAAGTACTCTTTTCATTACTTCTTCAATGTTAAAGGAGAAAAGGTTCAAGTGTGCAAAACATTTTATTTGTCCACCCTCGACATATTTCAAAAACCTGTTGCAGACCGCCAAGACTATGAATACAAACACACCTACTGTAGATCAAAGATAAAAAAATAAATAAATAAATAAAAAACAGTAATAGTCGTCGGAAGCCATAAGGTGAAGCAGATTTTGCAAGGGAACACATAAATTCTTTTCCAACAGTGGAATCCCACTATTGCCGAGCTAATACAGTAGATTGTACTTAGGAAGTCATCTGAACATTACAAAAATGTATCTCTACATTGAAAAGTGCCAGAATGAAAATAAAACACAAATTAAGAAATCAATGTACTACCGAATATCTGTAACGGAGTTTAAATTAGGTTTTCAAATTAAATCTTGAAATCTTTGAGTTTTGCGCCCCACGGTTATGCCGGTTAGGCTAAAGAAGACGGGTGATGATGAGCGATGAATGAAATGGTGGAATGAAGAAAAAGGGAGGAAACGGGAGAAGCCCGAGAAAACCCAAGCACACGGTGTTTGTCCACCACAAAGTTCACTTGGCAGGGACTGGGATCGAACCCGGGACACCAAGCACCAGAGGTGAACGCGCTACCACTGAGCCACCGCGGCCCCAACTTAGGTTTTCATTTGCCAAAAAGTGAAGATGCGATGTGTGCGATACGTATAAGATGGCGAAACAGACTGAAACCTTAAGTGGTGAGAAAAATGGCAATTATGAGACACAATTTGCTCAAGGACCAAATGGGACAACACAGAAAAAAAGTGAAAAGGAAAAGAAAAGTCTTTCAGTCCTTGTCTTCTATTTGCAAAACATTGTAACATGTCTCCACGCAGATATATCGGTAGCTTATTTTATAAGAGAAATTAAAATGTCTGCAACTTGATCGCATACTTTACTCTAACCAAAAAAGTGTATTGTGCTATCAGGAACGAAACAATGGCAATGGACATGCAGGCAATGACATTGCGCGTGCTTCCAGCAGAATATTGGACGCAGTGCTCGAAGAAAATGAAATCACAGAACTAATTACTTGGTCCTATTCCTGTGTATTACAAATCCGTAATTCTCATATATTATATGCAGTTTTGGACTTTTTGAGAGAAAATCCGAACATCAATTCTGTTTCAATGAACTACTCTCTTCCAGGACATTCCTGTGTTCAGGAAGTAGATCATGTACACAGTGCAATTGAAAAATTAATGAACAAGACGGGCGCTTACACTCTTTGGGCCTCGTAGGAATATTGAAAACTGTAGACCGTCACAACCAATACCTTGTTATTCAGATGAGGCCGAGTGACTTTAAAGACATTGAGACGACAGCAAACTTCTAAATTGCAGAACCATTCCATTCACTCAAGAAGCTAACCTGATGTTTACTCAAGAATTCAGTACCGTATTGTACAAATCAAGCCATGACAGTTACGAGCCTGTTTATGCAGCAAGCATCAAATTTCTAGAAACTCCAAGACTATAGGGTAAAGTGTCATGTTTCAATTGTAGTTTGAGTTGTGTGGGGTTTCCAGAATTAAAGAAAAATATATTAAAAAGTCCCTTCTATTCATTCCCCTGGAAGACAGGGAGTATTATACTGCATTGTTAAACTTGTAACTAGTATTCGGCATATATTTCATGTAATTAAAATATGAACAGTTAATCTACTCAATTGCAGTTACACCTTTATCGTCCTAAATCATACCTGTTTTCTTCGTCGTTTTGGTTTGACAAGGTTCTAAGTGCAGTTAGAACTTTGTGGCTCTGAAAGTGATCGTTTCAATAAGACAAGGTTCTAACTGCATTTTACTGATCGTCCAAAACAAAAAAGTAAAGCCTCATTTCCAACATCAATTATTTAAATGTAAATCTTGTGGGCAGTAAACCGTTGTGTAAAGACATCATAATGATTAGTTTATAAATAAAACAACTATAGCTTAATAAAACTTTAAACGCGTTTTTCTCTAAATATAGACACGTGCAGTTAGAACCTTGTCAAACCAAGGCCACGTTTTGGCATAAATATTGCAATGTTCTCTTGGTAGAGTAAATAATAGTCCGGGATTAGCCCTTCACCAATTTTATTATAAAAATAATTATTTATAGAACAAATTCCAAAATTTCTTTGTAATATACAAAATGAGTGTTTTCAATGTTGTCCTTAGCACATGTAAAGTGGTCTCGAATGATGAAAGTTAGAATTAACTTTTCACAGGAACCCCTTTGCTCATAGCAGTCTCCACGGTATCTGTAGCGACTAGAGGATACGGTTTTATAGGAAATCTCCTTTGCTCGTGGCAGGCTCCATCCCACGTAAGGTGAGAACTCCTTTGTCCAGACCAACCTCAGAAGGTCAGCCGATCAGTTTTGAACTGATAATTTGGTCTTCTCCTGGTCCCCTTTTATAGATGGCTTCTCGGCGAGTCGACCATATTCGGGTTCTACCGTGTTGCCTTTGTGTCTTTTTGTTACTTCCATGTATCGTCTGCTTGCGTTGATGTTCATAGACAATAGCATGTGTTTTACATTTGTAACATGTACTCGAAAAAACAATACACACCGAAAGGTGGGGGATCCTTACAATACTTAAAAAAAAACTAGCCTCACAGAATACGTCTTTAATAAAACTGATGTGATTACAAAATCAGCATGAAGTGGATACTAAATATCTTCCAAAAGTCATATCAAACTAATCAGACGTTTTCCTAACCCGGAAAGCTACGAATTCTACACAAATCTCAGTCATTACAGGGGTATTTTTTTCCTGCGCCCCTTTGCAAATGGAGATTAACTTGGACTTTAACGGAATTACCAGTGTTACTATTCATTTCAGTGACCCCAAAAGCTATGGATTGCACACTAATATCGGTCATTTTCAAGTATCTTTTCCATGTCATAACTTCCCAGGGTGCTTATTGAGCCGGAACTTTAACTTAGATGGTATCTGGAGTGTCATTCTTTAAGCGACATCGGAAATTCTGGATTCGACACTAATATCAGTCGTTTCTTGCCATCTTTATGTATGCCCCTCTTCCCTAAGAGTTCTCAGGGATCCTTGTCCTACTGTAGGCTGCACTTGGACTTGAACGGTATCAGGACTGCCACTAATTAACTTAGCAACATTAGAACTAATCATTCGATACTAAAATCAATTGTTTTCGATACTTCTTAATCGGACTTAAACGGCATCGGAAGTTTCACTATTTATCTAAGAGACCCCCAAAACTATGAATTTGACACTACTATTGTTTTATTTTCGATCATTTTCTGTTTCCTCATCCCCTTCCCCTAGGACTGTCAGGGGTTTTTACACCAACTGAGAGATACCGTGGAATTAAAGAGCGCAAAAACTGTTACCAGTCAACTTTGGAACTTCGAAAACTATAAATTCGACACTAATAATGATCATTTTTAATTATTTTTACATGTCAACGTCCTAAACTCCGTTAAACGTACTAAGGGGCAAAATTTGGATTTAAACAGCATCAGAAGTGTTACTGTTAATCTCAGCGACTCCGGAAAACTACGGACTCGACAATAATATAAGTCATTTTTGATCATTTTTATACGTTCCACCCTCCCCCTTCTTCTAGGTGTGCTAGAGGGGTCTTACCCCAAAGTACTCTTTTTCAGACTATACATACTATGCGTATCAAGATTAGTTAAAATTCCTCCAGGGATTTTAGAGTTATGCTGTAACATACATATACAAATACATCCAGTTTCATATATATATATATATATATATATATATATATATATATGTGTGTGTGTGTGTGTGTGTGTTATATACGTTCTTCGCACGGGGAGAATAGACTTATGAGAAATACTTGAATCTCCTTCATCTTTAGAACATTTATTTCAATGAAAGTGTAATAATAAAAATACAAAAGAAACTCTACTTTCTGCATAAATAATAAAACATCCCTAACCTACAATATGTAAACAGATCGATTACATGTCTAATCAAATTGATAGGATTTAAAAGCAGCTTGAAGTGGGTATGAACTATCTTCCGAAAGTCGTTTCAAACGGGTCAAATATTTTCCCGACTCGGAAAACTATGAATTTGACAGAAATCTCAGTCATTTAGGACATTTTATTGTTCATTATCTCCTCTTTGGAAATGGGGATTAACTTGGACTCTAATGGAATTAAGAGCATCACTATTTATTTCAGTGACTCCAAAAACTATGGATTCGACACTAATATCGATCATTTTCAATTATTTTTCCATGTCACAATCTCATCTTCCTCCCAGGGTGCTAATGTGGCCTGAACTTTAACTTAGATGGTATCTGGAGTGTCATTCTCTATCTAAGCGATCCTGAAAACTATGGATTTGACACTAATATTGATCGCTTTTTATCATTTGTATGTCTGTTCCTCCCAGTCACTCTAGGAATGAGTGCTCAGCGGTTCTCTCTCCCACTGGGGGCTGAATTTGGATTTATGCGGCAGGTAGGAAATGACTGTGATAAACTAAACTTCTTTCCAGAACAAAACATATCACACGTTATCTTAAAAAGCAGATAAGATTCAGCATGAAATTTATATACATATTTTAAAACATAAAGTTCCACAAAAGTATGTTCAATTTAGACTGTGCGACAACAGAGAAACTAAAGAGTATGTCAATTTCCATCTGAAAGTTTAATTTGTCTTTATATATATATATATATATATATATATATATATATATATATATATATATATATATATATATATATATATATATATATATATATATATATATATATATATATATATATAATTTAGTAACGATTAAATGAATAGAGTTCGTTTGATAGTACGGATGGTTGGGGTTACAAAGAAATAAACTCGAAAAACATTGTACAGCAGACGCAACGTCGTACAAAAGTTCATGAATTCCGGAAAACCAAATCGATTTCCGTCATTTTTGTACTCCTGATAAATTCATGAAGTGATAAAAGCACGAGAGTAGTCCATTCATTTGTTATTTGGTGGACTTCAAACACACGAGCACTGAACACCATGAATAGAGGTTTGGGAAACGCTGACAAGTGGAAAAGCGGAATGAATATACAAAGATCCTAATCAAGTAGTGCGTAGTCAATACTGGAAATTGGTTGCCCAATAACCACGTTGGAGAGGCGATTGCTAACCATAACAACATTTATGGAAAACTACGAATGAAACTGAAGCTTCCAGAACACAAAACTGTATAAAACAGACGAGAGAAATGTAATACTACAGATGAAAATGCTTCTATTTCCGCAAAGAACTTAATCATATAGAGGACCTTTTGACCTGAAAAGACATGGCCAATACGCAAAAGGAAATTAGTTGTTAAGCACTTTTAACATTGATTAACATTTCAAGTATAGACTCTTCGTTAGATTCGGTTCAAAAACTTAATGTAGACATGTGACAGTATAGTTGGTAAAGTGTCTTTCGACCGAATGGGCCAGGTGCAACATACGGTGGACTTTATTTCCTGTTGAACCTTCATTCAACAGTACAGTCAGCTTATATAAGGCCGGCCGCATATTCACAAGAGAAAGACTGGCCATGTCGAGGCAGAAGGAGGCGCGAGAGGATGCCAGAGAGAGACCAGATTACATTGACTTGTGTCTCAGTCATAACATTGGACACGTCTTTGTCTAGCACGTGGTCGTGTGAATATGCGGTGCAAGCCTTTGTAGCATTGCTCACAGTTGCATGCCTGCACTGCACCTCGCCTTGGCTGTACTGTCCTCTGTTCAATATACGGTTAGCCTTAGGTATATTGATCAGAGGAAGATCAGACAAGCAGAGGCAGAGAGTACGGAGAGAAATCCTGAGTGCATTGACTGTGTGTCTCAGTCGCAACGTTAAAAATGCCTTTGTCTTTCAAGTGATCGAGGGAGTATGTGGTAAAAGCCTCCGTGCTGCCTTTGTTGCATTCCTCACAGTTATCTGCGGATAGTGCGCCTCGGCTTGGCTGTCCTGTCCTCTGTTCAATTTGCCTTTGGTATATTGACCAGAGGAAGATCAGCCGAACCAAAGCAGAGAGAGGCAGGAGAGTATGCGCAGAGAAATGCCTGAGTGCATTGTGTGTCTCAGTCACAATATTGGAGAGGTCTTTTTTTTAGCATGTACTTGACTGAATAAGCAATAAGAGTGTATTTTGCATTGCTCATAGTATTGAACCTTGGATCGGTTGTCTTGTCCTATGGTCAATATACAACCAGCCTAAAATGTGTACTGAACACGAGTTTCTTAGGAACACACTGAGCAGACAATTTCTTATGGAAAAAAGGTGTTACCTAATAACATGTTAACAAACGTAACTAACAAGTTTACTTACTGAGGAAAATATCATCCTGCGTTCTCTCTCTTTTTTTTAAAGCAAATCTTTATTATAACTACGTTTACTTAGGTACGACATAACCAATCTTATTCAATTATTCAATTATTACATAACCAGTCTTTTCAATTATTTCTTATGACCCAAATTAACGTTTATAACAGGCATCTGTATGCTATTCAATTTTCTTCTAAACAGCAATGAAAGGCGTTTTTAAGCAGTAAGAAAATTTGACTATCAGTACTTTGGAACTCAAATCCCGTGCATTATAATATTTCATATTTATTGAATTCTTCAAAGTCTACTACCATGCCAAGGTTGATAAGTTTCTTCGACTATAAAGAGAAAGTTTGTGAGTTGTGTTATATCCCTTATTAGTAGAGGTCTGCGCGCATGCGGATATCCGCATCAAAATGGGTATCTGTGGATTTGACATGATGGTGGAAAGAGAATTAAGAAACATTTGTTTTGAATTAAAAGATTTAAAGCCGCTTCAAGAATAACTAAAATCAAAATAGGTGCGTTTAAAGCTTCTGAGTCAGTGACAGCAAAAGGGCAAGAAATGACACTAGAGAGTTGTCCTTTTATTATTCTTTTCAATATTTTTAGCATCCGTTTTGTAGGTGAATGACATATCTGACCTAAACAGAACGAAACGACAGGTCCCTTCGCTAAACCTCAAGTACCGCTATTTACTGTAAAAAGAAAAGAAATAAACAATTGCCACCAAAGACCCTCTTGATAAAGCTGAAAATTTTCAGACCATTGGCCTCAAAGATGAAGAAATGTGTTCAAATAAACTTTTTCCAGCCTGAGAGGTCAGGAACCAAAACCCTATAGATCGTTCATTAATTTCTAATTTCTATCTGCACGGTTTATATTGCATTTTATTTAGCGTAATTGTATTTGATTACGAGGAAACTGATATAATGTATTGTTTTGTGTGATTCAGAAAACTACAAGAGATGAGTATTTAAAATGTGTTTAAAAATATTTTCGAAATCATGACTATTGTAGTATATTAAGTTGTATATATTTGCTACCTCATTATCTGCGGATGGGGATGCGGGTGCGGACAGAGATGTTGCGGAAGCGGATGCGATATTTTACATCCGCGCAGACCTCTTCTTATCAGCCTTGTCACCCATGCATTCCGATTCCGTATGTCTACGTCATGTAATTCGCGGCATACCGTGATTGCTGACACAGGCTGTGCTAGATGCTGCTTGAGTTCCTCCGTCATTTGTACCGGAGTCGCACGACGGTTCTGAGTGGTCAACTTTAATGCTCGGTGAGACCTATCACTTTTTTTTCTTATTCATTTTTTGTATAAGGGGATCAATATTGAAACCGAAAGTACAGTATGCGGCAAAACAAACAGCACCGAAATTTGCGTACGGATGGTGCACAGGTCTAATGTGCTATGAGCTGTGAGCACCACATGTGTGCTCAGTTGTGTATGGACTGTGTACTGTGCAGCTGGCGCGATGATAATGTTACAACAGAGGAGAAGGTGTTGATTGACGAGCACTATTTCCGCTGATACGGTGTGGAGCAGCATCTGACTGTAGGAGATGAGCGCTCACGTCTACTGTATTGTTCTTAAACTATGACATATGAAGATCTCATCAGCAACATATGGTTCAGTGACGAAAGCGATGCGTACCTTGATTGCTACATCAATCGACAGTTGATTATTGACCCATGCTTGCATGGTTTGCGTGGTTTTCAACGCACCAAAAATCTGTTATTACAACAATGGATGCAGCAAGACAGAGCTACTGCCCGCACTGCAAGTGAGTCACTTGCCCTTCTGCCCATAAGAGTTTGGAGTTAGCCTGATTTCCCAAGGAACGGATTTTTCGTATCCTTACCGCCCGATGACCTCATGGCTCCAGAAGCGTACATATGGGGTATGGTGAAAGAAGCAATGTTCCGAACAGATAACCCCCTGCCACTATACCGGAGTTAAGGGGGAAGATTCGATCATCTGTTTTGTCATTCCAGCAACCCGTGTTCACAAATATGTCCATCGATCTACAGGATCGCTATGAAGAATGTGTGCTTGTTAATTGTGAACATTTTGAACACAAGATATGCAGCCCCCGATTCATCTGAAATTTATTATATAAAATATGTTGAGTAACATTTAGTTGACATTAATTTGACAACATTTGTTATATTTCATTATATTGTACAGCAAATAAATGAATAAATGTCAACAACATGGTTTCAGTACTGTTTGTTTTGCCGAATGTTGTACTAGCAAATTTCTATCACTTCCGGTTTTAGTAATGAGTTACGAGAAGATATGGTATATTTTCTTGAGACACTGAATCGATTCAAAAAAAAGAAAAAGAAAAGAAAAGAAAGAAAGAAAGAAAGAAAGAAAGAAAGAAAGAAAGAAAGAAAGAAAGAAAGAAAAACTTCTTGACGTTATCTACTATAGTTTTGGTCTGTGATGACCAATGTTGAATCCGAAAATGATAGTAGATTTCTATCACTTCCAGTTTGAATATAACTTTAAGAAAAAAGATATAACTTTTTTTTTGTACACTGAACCCATGCGAAAGAAAAACAGTTATCTGTTTTCGTACTGACATTCTGAAGATGGACAAGCAGATAGACAGGTGGACGGACGGACATAAACTTTCTCCAAGACTTTCGATACTTATGCATGAATCATGTTCGTTAACGATTCAATATGCTTTTAGGATAAAATTCTATATTCACTTCTTGAATTTGACTGAAGTAGTGTGTACATTCAATACTTATTTTTAGGGAATAGTACTGAAACTATTAACAATTGAGGCTGCTTTACGGTCACCTTTATAACACACAGGACATAATGCATTACCGCCATAACAGTGACAAGCACTCAAATGCGAACTACTATTCATATGTCATGCAAGAGCATATCATCAACATTAGCATATTGTTTTGTTGCTGGACAGTGTTACTTGTCACTATATGCCACTTAGCATAGCTATGTATCAATGTCACTAAGGGAATCACCGTAATGAATTAATTGAGTCCTAGGTCACATTCCTTTATCTATGTAATGTTATTTCTTGTCTACATTTCCAGATGTTCAGCGGGAAGTGGTTCTCGGAACAATACGTACAACGGCTATATAGTGCGGAATCAAGATAAATTATGAACAGCAAATTACCTTAATGTAACATACACTCCATACGTATGCCACTATTACACTTTTTGAAACTTTTTTTATCATTATTTTCTCAAAATAAATAAAACATATGGACAGTACTGACAGAATTCATCTGATCTTGATTACATGTAGAATGGAAGTAGGCTTTTTTTTTTTTTTTTTTTAGTAAGCGTGAGACACTTTTGATTTGCGAGTTACGGACTGCCGGATTTGGATTTTGATCCTTGCGTATAAGAGGACACTTCCAAAAGTTTACATCCTGACACTGAAATATCGCGCCACTGATGATAAGCCATCAGTGGCATATAGTGCCATCTATGGAAGAAAGAATGTATCAGGTTCAACTGTCTAGCTGCGTCAGTTCGTTGGAGGCAGCCATTCGAACTAGTTGCTGTGCGCTGAGCTCACGTATTACATGACAATTTTCGAGTCCATAAGCTCTGTTGTCATGGATGTAGTGAAAGATTATCGTTTCAAGGATATTCAGCACCCATCCTACAGCTCAGATTTAGTACTGCAGCCTTGGCAAAAACTGTCATGTAGACTGGAGCACTACCGTGCAATTTTGCAGATCAATGTACAGCAACTGATTCAAATGATTCCCTCCAACAAATTGCCGCAACAAGACAGTTGAAACTGATGCATTATTTCTTCCATAGATGGCACTATATGTTAGGATGGGCTTATTACCAGTGGCGCCATATTTCAGTATCAGTCCAGAAACTTTTGAAAATACCCTTGTACAGTCAGTGAGAAAAGTTCCTTCCGTTTGATGAAATTAGTTTCGTAAATAACTTCAGAATGGAAGGACAATTTGAGTATACATTTCAGTTAATTAAAATAATGTAATTTTCTAAATGTTCCAGCTCTGACACTTGTACGTTCCTGTGGTGCTGCGTAGAGAAAGGGACTAAAGTGGAACTTTCTTCACATATACACTACACTTACATGTATCTTCTTTACTCATTTATTTGTTCTTACATCCATTTCTTTCCTTTATATTTTCCCCTTTTTTTTCATTTTATATTTCCTCCTTTCCCCCACCTTTTGACACTGTCCATCTGGGACTCTAGCCCTCTTTCACTGTCTGAACTTCTTTCCCGATTTTGATGTTTTCTTTCCTGATTGTGACATTTATTTTTCACATTCATTAATCTTATCAAAATTATTACTTTGTAGATTTCCTATTACTTTTTCCTACGCCTATCACTTTTTACTTCTATTCTACTATTTTTTTTACATTGAACAAGTTTAATTACCTTTGTAAATTGCCGATAAGTCTTGTTTAAGACAATGGTTTCATTTTTCATGCGTCGCGTTTGTGGCGCTTACAGAGGAAGAAGAAAAAAGAGCAAGGAGAAGGCAGCAGGTCTAGCGTTTGTAGAAGACAGTGGTGGCAAACAAACAGACTTAAATGATGGTTTTAGGCATATACTATTCGTGAATTCATGACTGATTGTATACTGGCAACCTTGTTTTATTCCATTATACTCACCTCACTTCCTCCCTTTCTTACTCAGGCTGTTTTCTTTTTCCTACCTCTGATCGTAAAAGCCTATTCGTACGTCATACACCTGAGAAATGGAAATTACTGTTCTAGTGCTAAAATTCCAACTTATTTGAACTGAATTGGGTCTGGTTTGTACACCAAACAATGGTGTATTTATCGCAAACATTTTGGTTGGTTGTTTGGTTGATCTGAAGTAATGTTGCTCATGAGACGAAACGAAACAAGAAATAAGATCTTTCTCATTTGTCTCCTAAATTTCTGTCGAAATATCGTCCCGATTCTTGAACAATTATCTCTTCTCTCGTTTCGATTCTTCGAAAAGTTTTCTCATCTTATTTTGTAAATTTATGTTAAAAAATTAAAGTCCTGATTTTCTTCTTAATTTCATTTAGAAGTTATCTGAATCTTTCCACGTCAAGAGAGGTTTACAAAGGGTATGATATAACAGCATTTAGACCATACACCTCTGGTGCTTAGGGTCTCGGGTTCGATCCCAGCCCCCGCCAAGTGAACTTTGTGGTGGACAAACACCGTGTGCGTGGGTTTTCTCGGGGTTCTCCCGTTTCCTCTCACTTTCTTCATTCCACCATTTCATTCATTACTCATCATCACCGTCTCCTTCAGCCTAACCGGCATAACCGTGGGACGTAAAACTCAAAGATTTCATTTCATTTCATTTAGACCATATTCATTATCGAAGTGCATTGCGTAATGACTTGCGTATTTTTAAACGTTGATAAATGCTCTTCATTGTTTTCGGACAATCACTATATCATTTTTTCACTGTGAATTATGTAACACTAAAACTGTTTGAGATGCGGGACTTAGCTCTTGATATCTGAGACTTGGCTGAACTAGTGTTGCCTACGAAACTCAAAAAATGTCTCATCTCATGTTTAAAAACTAGTTTGGAGCTTAGTTTCACGTTCAGCGCCAAAGCTATATGGCACGTAGAATTACAGCTTAACATGGGATCCGAACCACATGAGCTCCCACTCGAAATCAAACCCAGGTCTCTCCCGCTGAAGGCCTCACAACATATAGTTCAGTACTTAGTGTTGATAGAAAATGTTTTCGTTTGGAAGAAATATGGAAAATAACACATACCAGAAGATTTTATGTAACTTCGGAATGGAAATAAAAGGGCAGAAGTGAGAATAGTTCTCAATATATCACAGAGAACTCTATCGTGCAAAACCTAGAGCGTTTCATTTTGTTGTCTTTAGCTGTGCTGGCCCTAGGCAATTTGCCGCCCTATGCAATGGCATCATTTGCAGCCCCCTTTCTCCAAAGAGCACAACATTTTAAAAGCCACGATTTTACATATGCTATTCCATCATGAACAACGAAGAGGATGGAAAGTGCTCTCGCAACCAGAAAGATCTAAACACTACAAATACAATCTCGTTGTGTGTTTTTTTTTATTTATTTAAATAATAATTTATTATGTTAGTGAAACATAAGGCAAACACACCTGCAGAGGAAAGATGGTAATTCTTTTTACAGAGTTCAATATCGAGTTTCAATCTCAATATATCAGTTTGCGATTCCAGTACTACTAGCTCTTTTATCTTCATTTCTTGATTTTCCTTCTACATCTGTTATTAAAAAAAAAAAAAAAACTTGGTTCCGTCTTTAATGATGAGGAACTTGTTTGTGACAAAGACAAGACTAGTTTCCATATCAAAACTGTGATAACTAAGTAGAACAGGTGTTCGCTACTGTTCGAGAATTGAGTTATTGTATTTGACAACAACGAAGCAATTCATTCTGGGATCATTTGGTTTAGCACTGTTGTGTAACATTCAACTAATGCAACCTAAAGAAGATTTATGAATGTAGTACTCAAATATTAAGATGTCAGCTTAGTAAATTTAATTACCATTGCCAGTACGTCTGTTTCCAACAAGAAATATTCATTTTAAATTTTCCCCCTCTAATATTTTGCCGCTCCTCTAATCTTGCCGTCCAGTGCAAATGCACATGTTAGAGCCGGTTCTGATCTTAATTCTTTGTATTATTTCTTGTAAGAAGAGAAGTGACTCAGTAACAGAGACTAATGTACAGTACAACAGTATCCCTGATTTAATTGCAACGTTACAGTTTCTGCGAATTTCTTTCCTGTTTTCCCTTTCTTTCATTCTCTTCATTTATCTGCTGGTCCATCATCGTTTACTTGAATTAATCTCCGATTTTTAATAGCTTACAAGACATAACTGCAGAACGTGTTAAACTAAAATGAATCACGTTCCAGATAATTTAATAACTTTTTTTTTTTTTTTTTGTAAATGACAGTTTCCTTATAGTATGTATTACAAGATCTTATTAAGGTTCCAAAATATTAAGACTTTTTAAGATAAAAAGTTGGTAGCACTTTTTACTGTCACTATTTTCACACACAAACACTAGACTAAACCACTATATACACACACGTAATAACTGACACACTAGGACTTTCTATTCGCGTTTCAGTGTTACACAACTAAGAGAAAGTTTAATGAGTTTCAGCAAAACATTGTTAATTCAGCTCATGTTTTGTAAATTGAAGTTGTTCTCTTCCAGTTTTCGCAACAAGAAAATGTAAAATATGTGACCGGCGATCCACCCAAAGCAACTCGACATTCATATAACCACTACTTTCTCATTCACATATTAATGCAACAACGAAGAAAGTCATTGACAGAATAACAACTATGGTTCTATTTTCTTTTTGGTAGGTTTTTTTTATCGTAATCCATCGAAAACTTCATCATCTTGTTTTATTATTTTGTGTGTTTTGCCCGAATGCATATTCCTGTCCGCTTATGATGGAAACACCTTGTGAAATTCATGGATGTTTTCGATGTTTTCAATAAAGCTGAATCTGCTGCTGCTAATACCGCTTTTAAACAACTCAACTACAACTTCATCAACACGTAACAAGCTTCATTTATATTGGAGATGCCGCACTATGCAGTTGTCAGTAAATTGCGTGTAACTAACAGAATTCGAACGTGTGCAAATTGGAACCTACATAGGTACCACCGTAACCCAAGTAGCGGGATTGCTAAGTGTACTGTGAAACGCAGTATTCATGATTACGATCGCATACTGTAGGACTGAAAAACAACATACGCGAAACATCAACATGAATGGAAATACATACTAAGTGATAGAGAAGGACGAACATTGCGTAGAAGTATAGCAAAAGATAAGGAGACTACAGTAAAGTTGCAAAAGAGTCTGCTGAAGTGAACAACAAACTCTCAAATCCTGTCAGGACTAAAACAATATAAAGATAGCTCCATAAGCATGGTATTTATGGACGAGCTGCAGTTCCGAAACCAATGCTACTAAGAGCAGACGGTGTTGCGAAATTCATACAACCAAGACCATGGTGTTTATGCCTGAAATATATTTCAATGAAAGACGATCATTTGGTCGGATAAGTCAACCTTCACACAGTTTCCAACTTCCTGCCAAATTTATGTGTTCAGAATGCCATCTAAACGTACGATCTGGATTGTTTGTTGCAAAGAGTGTAACACAACAAGGAATCAGTCATGGTTTGGACAGCCATAGTGTGGTATACTATCGGACACATTATTACTCTGCAAGATCAACACTGTAATGGACAAGTTTGATCCATTACAGGAATTATGTGGTCTTGTCTGTGTGTGCCCTTATTCTTTATATTAACCTATTTAAAATGTTATGAAATATTGTTAATGTTGAATTTGAGCAATCAATTATGCCAATCTATGTACTATGTGTTATAATGTTCCATTTTATTATTACTATTACATTGTTCATTATTTGGTACAATTACAGAATTTTTGAAAGTTGTAAATTAGTACTAGGTGCTTTGTACAGAAGCTTTGTCATCTCAGTGAATGCCATTTATCTGGTCTCTAAATACTGAAGTCTTGAAGAAAAAGAACGAAGAATGTTAGTTCGGAATGAAAAGTAAATTGTGACACTACTGATCTTAAAATATACCTGTTATGCCAAAGTAGGTAATCTGCAATTAGACATAGGAAATAACTAGACCTAATTTTGTGAATCGTATTATCAAATAATTAATGTTTTAATATAAATTATTGAGTAGCTGCGATTACTACAGTAGAAATGTCGTTCTAAGTAGCTCTTGTCCCTAATCCCTATATGTCGCTAAGCTTTATGCCTAAAATTGAAGTTACCAAAACAATCTACAACTTATAAGATTATATCAAGCAAATTTAACTCGATATCTATATTGTTTGAATTAAATAAAATATCAGGAGCATTGAAATACCTAAACTGAAGACTTGTTTCCTAGTTTGGCTTATTTGTAGCAGCAATCTGATCATTAAATGCACGTCAAGCAAATGTCTGAATAGAAGGAGTTTCAACGGAATATTGAGTGTCAGAGTTGTATCATCAACAGGGGAAAATTATAATTAATACGACGCTAAATAAATGCAAAAGATAATGTATAAAATGAATATATGTATAAAATTAATGTTGACGATAATTGTTTCATGAAGTTTATGAAGAATAAGAAAGTACCCGATTAGTTGACAATAGCGCTCTGCTGTGTTCTGTTGTAATTTAGTAATTTGTTCCTACGTTGAAACTAATTGTGCATATGAAAGTATGAATGCTTTTAGACACGTTACTGTAGGTTCGCTGCTAAAACTACTGATGGCATCATCTCGCCTAAATTGGAATATATACTAGTTGTGTTATAAAATTTTCTTTGACGTTAAGCTTCTTTCACAGCAGTGCTAATTTGAGTTACTGTTTCTTCTAATTGAATTTTGTTGCCATATTTACATAGCAGTCGTTTGGATGACAGTGACGCAACCGAAAAATTAATTACAATCTATTCTGATGACATTAGTTGTAATTTGATCAAAAAGAAACAAGTGTATAAGTCAGTGTATATGCAGCTACTTTCTAGGATCTTCACAATGAAATTTATAAACTGGAGTTATATTTGTGTTTTCTGAACTTTACAAGGCACTTAGAATTTTACTTATCCTGCTATTTACTTATCCTGCTAGTTACTGTTATTTTAGGTGAGAATAAATTGTCGTTAAATCACAAACTATTGATATTAAAGAACTCAACTTTAAGTGGCATTTTTCTCGTGACCTCATGCATGGACATATTTAGAAACCGTATACATTCATAGACTTTATGATAGGATACGGTCCATATTTCATCATCTGGGAGAAAATAGTGAGTGACCTGAGAAAATGTCTCAGACACTAGAGTTTTGTACATGAATTTCAGTAGTCAATAGAAACATTTTATTTCCGATTTATATTTTTCTTCATGAACGACGTGCAGTTTGTACAGGAAACATATGACAAGATTCTAATAGGAGACGCCTAGGAGTAGGGATGCGCGCGAGACAAGTTTTGAGGCTGTCTCGTCTCGAAAATGTGCTGTAGAAGCTATGTTTCGACTCGAAAAATGTAACTCTATCCATCACGACTCTGGAACTCACTAAAGAAATAATAAACACTTCTGACCAGAGTATATACACTTGTTTATTAAAAACTAAATTCCAGTGTAACAGTTTCAACAACGTAACGTTGTCTTCATCAGACACTCTTCATCAGACTTCATCAGAGAGTTAATGTCTGATGAAGACAACGTTACGTTGTTGAAACTGTTACACTGGAATTTAGTTTTTAATAAACAAGTGTATATACTCTGGTCAGAAGTGTTTATTATTTCTTCGAAAAATGTATATTTCTCTATTGGAAGAGCTGTGTCTCGACTCGAATTTTGTCAGAAAAATTCTGTCTCGACTCGTCTCGAACGCATCCCTAGGAGTATGAATCAAATGTGATGTGGTATTTTAGCCATTACTTTATTTCATGCTTCTGGGTGCATAAATTCTAATTCCTGTGTTATCACTATAGAAAGCCTGCTGCAGGATATTAGAAACGAATAGAAATAGCAGAATAGTTGGTACTATTTTGTTACTTCTCCTATCCTTGCTACCGTGTGAAGGGGCAAAGGTGGCTCAGGCGTAAAGCATTTGAAGCTCGCGCGAAGTGGGTTTTGTGGTGGACAAACACCACATCCGTGAGTTTTCTCGGGGTTCTCCTGTTTCTTCCCACTTTCTTCGTTACGCTATTTTTCATTCATTCTCATCATTACCGTATCATTTAGCTTACACAACACGCCACTATTTTATTCCATCTTTCTTAAGTATATAAAACACAGTTCTTTAGTATAAACATAAGATAAACAGAATGTTATATAACAGGATGTGAGATTATGAACCCCGTTAAAAGAGAAAATGCATTTATATCAATTTACTAAGTTTTCGTGGTATTATGTTTTGTGTTCATTTGTTTGCAGCTTAATGTTCATTTTCAGCAGCGAGTCGAATGAGACTTCTCCCTCCCAAAGGCGAGAACATTTACCACTTGTTCCAGAGAACCAAAAACAGAGGTGCCTGGCAACCCTTCCTTTTACTCCAGATGTGTGTGAATTTTCAAGATAATGAGATATTATAAGATCGGAATGCAAATACTGTGGTAAACAACACGAATATCGAGTCCTGGCAAACAACACGGCACCATTTCGTTATACAGCATTTTCCCCTTATTTTGACCTATAGAATAGTGCTCTGTGGTCAATGGTCACCATTCTAGAACAGCCGACATATATATATATATATATATATATATATATATATATATATGTGTGTGTGTGTGTGTGTATTGATATGCCTGTAAATCACTTAGACCACTTAACACATACGATTAGAGGGAAAATTTGATTGGTATCACTAAAGAAAATGCTCATTATTCCAAAATCAGATAAAAATAAAGAAAAGTCTTTGATGTAAGTCAAACGAAACGTATGTGGTAATATTATTATAGATCAAACAGGGACTTGCTCTTTGTCCTTAGTCTCTTACAAGTAAGAATTTTGATGGCTCATTATCGACTATGAGGTGTAAAAACGCACAAACAGAAGAGTAAAAGGACGCTGTTCATAACCTCGCAAAGCGACAGAGAAGCGAGAGAATGATGTAGTAATTACAGAGCTATTACGTTGTTGTAGGAAACCCATTAATTTCCTCCCCTTTGCACTTGTTGTCGTAAAGGAAATCAATATAATTTACGCAATCTTAATTTTTATTGAACTGTCTTGAAAAGATGACAGAACAGGTCAACCACGTTACGTCTAGCTGTGCTCAATAATCTGATTTTTAGACTTTTTTTAAAGGAAGAATAATGCTAGTTCAAGGTGAAACTCAAACATTTGTTCATTTCCTTTTAGGCCAATATCAATAGCGAATACTCAGGTAAAATTTCTCTCAAGATAGGAAACTTAATGAAATACAAATCTGACAGACCGTTTTAATATAAAATCCCACTTACGGCGCTAGTTACGAAACATAAGTATTGATTTTAAGAAATCTTGCAATCTTAACCCACCGACTTTAATTTCAGTTTATGGGCGTTACATTTTCAGAAGAATTGAATTCAGAAAATAAAAAAAACAGCACAAACAAATAAAATCTTTTCGATCTTACTTTTTTTTAAAAAAAAAAAATAGTTTCCAATTATTTACAAAGCAACACTACTAAAGTTATTTCAGGTTCAATGTTAAAACATTAATTAAATGGTTAGACATGTGAACGATATATTACTTGAGCTTGAAAACCTTTTCCTTAAGGAAAAGCTATTCAGTAGTTTTTAAAATTAACCACTTCCAAATCTCCAAGTTCAACTTTATAGTTGGGAGCAGGCGCGGATCCAAGGGGGGCTATAGCTCCTATAGCCGCCCCCTTGACGCTCAAGTATACACGGGATAAAATGGGTGTCAATCCTGCTTTAAACTGGATAAAGCTGCAAAATATGGTATAGCACCTCCTAGATTATATAGTGGATCCGACACTGGTTGGGAGAATACGGTGGCTCTGTGTTACAGTTCCCACCTCTGGTGCGTGGGGACCCTGGATCGATACACATCCAAACAAGCTTGTGGTGGAGTCCGTGGCTTTCCTCGGTGTACTCCCGTTTCCTCCCATATTCTCATTCCGCCAGTGCTTTAATCATTATTCATTTCCCTTAATCATCCGTCTTCCTTACCCTAAAGGGCATAATCGTGGGACGTTAAACTGAAATATTTCGTTTCATTTTTCAACTTCGAAGTTTGCTTTTCTGATTTCATGAGAATTTCAATGACTCCTGATTGTTTTCTTTTTCAAAGGAAAACATTTAACGAATTTCCAGTTATCATTTAATTTTGAAACTATTAACAATCCGAAACAATCGAAACCAGAAATATTTCTACTACACCTGGTTTACGGAAATAGAATCTACTTCTAAGATATTTGATCCACCTCGAAAACTCTTTTCTGATACTTCTTACTGTCTTTTTTTATAGGGTTACAATACTGAAATTGGAAGTGAAAAATAGTGAATAGGAAATATATTCTTAAAGACATTAAACTCTTTTTAAAAATATTTGTGGCTATCTCTTACCGCTTTTGATATGACATGAAACAGGACATTGAGATCGGGTGAAATCTTCCATAAGACGATGAATCTACCTCAGAAAGATATTTATTGCCCCCAAGGCTGGCCCTAAGCAATTTGCCACCCAGTGCAAGTGGCATCATTTGCCGCCCCTTTTCTCCAGTAAGAGCAAATCTTAGTACCCGGCTACTTAAGGCGATCGCAAAGCGTATTAACTGCTCATCCGTACGCCTGAAATACGCTAACCATGTATTTAAATGTAGGTGGCTAATCTCAAAGGCGAAAGCAATAAAAACGTAGAAAACGTCAGCTCGAGCGTATTTGGTACGTTTCGGAACAATAGACCGCCTGCTGTTTAAAAGATTTCAAAAGGAAGGACAAAAAGGAAAGACGTGTTGCCAGGCAAGATGATTGTAGCAAGAAACAGCTGCTTGGAAGATGGCTTCTGCAGAGTATTAGAACACTGCTAGTATAGACCTGGACCTGGCAAAAAGACCTGGAAACTTTGACTGGCTCACAGTATGATTTACAACTCTGGCAAAAGTAAAATTACTGAAAAGCCACCTTGGCCGCGTTCGCTACAGGGGGTAACGCATAAAAAAACGCTTTCTCAAATAGCCACTCTGTTAAAAGCCACAATTTTAAATATGCTACACCATCATCAAGAACAAAGGAGAGGAAAAATGCACTCGTACCAGAAAAGCCCAAACACTACAAATACAATTTCGCTGTGTCTGTTTCTTCTCTAAATAATAATCTATTATGTTAGTGAAATATAAAGCAAACACACCTGCATAGGAAAGATGGTAATCCTTTTTAGAGAACTCAATATCGAGCTTCAATCTCAATATATCAGTTTGCAATTTCAGTGCAACTAGCTCTTTTATCCTTATTTCTTGATTTTCCTTCTAAATCTGTTATTTAAAATTAAAAAAAAAACTTGTTTCCGTTTTCAATGAAGAGAAACTTGTTTGTGAGAAACACAAGACTAGTTTTGATATCGAAACTGTGATAACTAAGTGGAACAGGTGTTCGCTACTGTTCGATGATTGAGTTCTTGTATTTCACAGCAATTAAGCAATTCATGCTGGGATTTGTTTGACTATTTACTTTAGCACTTTCTATGTGACCTACTAACTAATGCAACGTAAACATGATTTATGAATGTAGTATTCAAATAGAAGGTCAGCTTAGTAAATTTAACTACCATGATCATGGAGTCTGCTTCCAACAAGATATATTTATTTTAAATAATATAGTTATGACGGATTTTGCCGTTCTTCGAAATTTGGCGCCCCTGCAAATTTATTATTGCTGCTATTACAGGAGTTTATCCCAAATGCACGTGTTGCACATATGGTAGAGCCGACCCTGCTTGGGCCTCTTACAATGTTGCTCTATGGTGAACAATGCTGAAACCGGAAGTGTTTAAATAAATCACTTGTGGTTTCAATAGAAGTATCAAGGCGAGAAGGAATACCTTCTTGGAACGTACAAAGCGTGTTCAATAAGATCCAGGGCTAGTTCGAAATAATATACTTAACAATGTTTTACCATGTTAGTTTTCTACACACATCCATACTCTCGCCGCACGTTCGCAGGACTGATTGTAGAGTCTCTGGAACGCACTAGTAAACTCGCCCACTAGAATTCTGTCCAGGATTCCCGTCAAATTCTTTATTTGTTGTCCAAGTTTCTTTATTTGTTGTCGGCGTTGAGAGAATGGAACAAATCTTAGGCTATGTTTGAATGGAAAAACGTGAGGAAACCAAGCTTTGTGATAAATACGGTAAAACAGCATATGAAACGTAAAGAATGATGCAGTACGCGTATGGACAGGATTGTTTTAATTGGAGCAAAGTGATCGAATGGTTATCGCTTCGAAAAATGGCCGTGGAGTCCCTAAAAGACGGTTTTCGTGCCAGTAAGCCCATTGGCGGATTAAACCAAACGTCTTGGAGGCGGCTCTCTATTGTAAAGTGAAATATGTTCCCCGAAATTCCCTCCCCCCAAAAAAGAAAGGTAAAACGGATTCAGGAAAAGAGGGTGAAAGATATAATTGCTACGGAATTTTCAACATAATGCCCCCTGCCCCGAAAAGATATTCTGTCTACAGGCCTGGTCGTGGCTATGCTTTAGTAAATATTTCGCTAGAAAAAATATCGGGTTAAAAATTTCTTAGAATGCTCATAATGTTTCTGTATTTTAGTAAAATGAATTAAACAAACGGACAAAAAGAACTTACAAGTTACAACGCAAAACACGCTTTTCGGCGAACATCACCCAAAGCGTATCTGTCGATATAATATTGTCGCGATCTATGACAATGTCCCTATGACATTTAAAAGTGCTAGTCCATTCAGTCGCTTTTCGCCAGAACGAGATCGCAACCACGTTTTCAGTCGGTGAAATGTGGATTAGGATCGTTATGCATTGGCCACGCTCGAATGCAGGGTTACAAATTGACTTGATGTTGAGTTAAACGTCCCTTTCAGCAGAGAGGCTACATGAGACCTACTGAATAAAAAGGAATCCGTACCACAGGGTTACAAGTATGCGCAGCAGTTTTCGAATAGTCACGTGAAGATCGTCGCTGCTGGTCAAGGCCTCCAACGCAGTCCGTGATAGAGTTCCGCCAATCTTTAATTCTCTTCCATTTAGAAGTGCAGATTACAAATTCAGAACTAAAGAGGGAAAACAGTATTTTTTCTTGAGTTCCGATAGTTTTGTAAAATCTCTCTGCTAGAACGCGGAAGTTGTTGCTCAGAGTTTAGTCTTGCGCGTGTTGGCAATAGAATGTTGAGTAAGTATACATTTAGAACTTCCTGCGCAAGACGAGTTTTGAGGTCTTCTACAACCGACTCTATCAACGGAATGTAAACAGTTCTTCAGTAGTAAGATGTCGTGTCATCTGCCCTGAACTTCGTACGATGTGTTTGTCTTTGGGTGAGATGAGGAGTTTGAATCTGCACGTCGACACTGGCAATTATTGTGGATATTGCTTCGAAAGTGGCCTTCAATTCTTTGCTGTTTGAGCGCTTTTTGTTTAATGCTGCGATAGTGTCCTTAATGGCATCTGACGTTGCGTTCATGTCTAAATTTGTCTTCTGCAAAAGTCGATTGAGGGGAGGGTTATCGTGAGAACACCCTGAAGGCACGTAATAGTTACGATAAACTCGCTGTCGTGCATGGCAGAAGAAAGTGCCCATGATTTGGCTGCTGTATCTAACTCGGACTACTTGGAACACACTGTAGAACCTCACTTATTTAATGAAATTGTAACACCGCGTCGTTCCGTTCAACCCACCTCGTTTCACACAATGTCTCCAACTGGCCACTAACCGTAAGCATAAGGACAGTATTACGTTTTGACGATGCGGTGAAAAACGCAATGATCTCTTTCGTTGTTCCCAGACAGTTCCTTACTCACTGTACTAACGACGACCTGAAGATGGACAAGTTGAGGTTGTGACTGCAATATGAACAGTGCAGCGCGTTTGAAGCCTCCTTCTGGATCTCCTGCATTGCCCGGCGACTTTGAGAGGTCGTGACGGCGCAACCATATGTACCAATACCAACGCAGTTTTTCGGGTCGAGTGAGAAGTCTCGTAGCAAAGATAGAACGATTTCTCCAATTTTCCCTCCAGTTAGTGAGAGTTCGGGCGGTTCTTTGTCTTAGGATTCCGAGCTCGAACCAATGTCCTCACCTTTCAGCATGTGTTCGTACATTAGAATCAATGACAGCTGAGATGTGTGCGAAAAGACCGTAATCCCATCAAACATAATAGAATAAAACTGATCCTCTCGCACTCGATTGACGATTTTACAGACGTGATTTCTCATCCACAACCCTCAATGAGGGCATTGGGTGTAGTTTTATTGGCAAAAATGGTCCTTTTCGATGCTTTCTTTTAGTGATTCTTTAAGAGATCGTCACTACAAGCCATTCTAAATTTGAGCAATTCTCGAAAATTGCCCTCGTTGAGCTTAGTTTCTGTACTGTCACCATCTGAGATCCAATTATCCGCAGAAGCATCGTCCTTGTGCAAGGGCGCCGATCCTGGCGGGCTCGGGCCCCCCAAATCTCATGTGGGCCCCCTATTGTATTTATGAATATACAATATTTGACATAATTTGAATGCAATTTGTCTTAAAATCCTTATATATATATATACCTTCTGCATCTGAATGCCCCCCCCCCCCAATTTACGGAGAAATCGGCGCCCTTGTCCGTGTGGCCTTGAAAAGCAATGCCTTGCCTTCCAAGGAATATCACATTTCCCATCATTAATTTCAGTTTGTCGCGATTTTGGATGACGTCTTCTTGACGAGTTGATTTGATTCTCGACTGATTTCAGTGGTTCCCAGCACTTTTTCAGAAACGCTTTTCTGACCTCAAGAGCGTTAATGTGATATTGTGCCTTGTTGTGGGTTTCTAAAATACAATAGAAAGTAGTAAATTTCTTCAAAGGTTTAGTCCCAAGAGTTTGGAGAGGCACGTTTCTTCGATAGCCCCCCCCCCCAAAAAAAAAAACCGTTGCAAAAAGTGAGCAATATTTACAAAAAAGATCCCTCTTCTTATGGGAAAGAACCAGCCATGGATAGTTTTCCAGATGTTCTGGCCTCAAGTAACACCGTCCTTCTTCATGAGATTTATCTGATATTATGACTCGAGTTATCGTTAGCGTAAACGAAACATACCGGATTCAGACTATTTTTAAATAGAATTTAAAGAATTAACCCTCTTTTGAAATAACGCAAGAACGATCCCAAACTTTCGTTCGTGTGGCGGTAAACTACAAGCGGCAGTGTGTGTAATTTTAATATTTTAGAGGGCTCTTGGGGGGAGGGGAACGCCCCCCTCGCCCCTTCCTTTAATCCGCCCCTGAGTAAGCCCTTCTGTAGGGCCAGACCTGTGAATTATGGAATGAGGAAACTGAGAGTCGTACGCACGCACTGCTTCACGCTAACCGACGAAGCAGGTTAAGAACATTGGAGGTGAACACTGTATTGGCCAAAAGAAGGGTCATAGCCCTTCAACACCCCTATATTTCGTCCCAGAGGACTTCATGCTTTTCCCTAAGTTCAAATCTACCCTCAAAAGAGAGCGTTTTAAGGATGTTACATCAATTCAAGCTAATATGACGGCGAAACTGAACAGCGTTCCAGTAGACGATTTTCCTAGACCCCTACGACCGATTCCGTGTATGTGTAACGCGGGAAAAATTATGTAGGAAACTAATATAGTAATAAAGTTCCCTGGCATCGTTAAATATCGTATTAGAGGAAAATCGGGTAGCCCCGAACATTTTTACATATTGAACTGCTACTTGGTAGTAGACTCATCTCTGGTGGTAAGGATTCCGAGAAGCACACCAATTTATGGAAGCCTACTGACAGCAATATATTTTCCATGGGTTTTGCTGAGAATTCTCCCGTTTTCTTTAACAACCTTCATTCCACCAATTTCTTTGTCAGCACTCGCTTTTATTTACCATCCGAACTTTTGTCCACACTGCGTAACGGAGAACGCTGAAATAGAAAAAAAAAAATCTGTAATATATAGAGATGCATGAACTTACCCAGTTACATAAAATTATGAGTACTTTCACTCTATGTGGGAAGTTGAAATTTGGCATCCTTATAACTTTAGGAAGGAAAATAACAGGGAAATCGTTAAAAGTATTTTTTTTTAACATTTTCAGCAGGGATAAAAATTTCCAGCTTTAGTAGGGTTCTCTGAGGAACTTTAAAATCTTATTATCCGTGTTATTTAAATGAAACACCTTCTAAGGGGTGTATCGAAAAGTAGTTAGCAACATTGGGGGCGTCGGTGTGCACTTGCGAGGGTGCATAGACGGCAAAACGTAGAAGCACCTGGTCAGTTGAAGTCTTGTAAACGGATAGCTGCGTGCTTGTTGCTGTATTCCGAGTTGAATGGGAAATGACGCGTGTGAAACGGGAAGTGAAGTGGGAAATCCTGCACAATTGGTGCATCGTCAAAGGCATAACATACAATCAGATAGGAAAAAAGTGTGGGGTTCATGATACAACTGTGAAATCAGTCATTGAGAAATTCGGTGAACATTACAGCTTTGAAGATATGCCGAGATCCGGGCGAAAAAGGGTCCCAGAAACCCTGGACTCGACCGTGAAGTTGTGCGGTTGATACACCAAAATCCATCAATGTCTGTGCGGGATTTGGCTACCAAAGCGAGAACGTCCATAGAAATGATTCAGCGTATCAAGGCCAGACATAATTTGAAGACCTATAAGAAGCAAAAACGTGCGAAACAAACACCAAAGCAGAGACAAACGGCACAAACAAGAGCCCGCAAGCTGTATGACAACATCATAAATTCACTAGAGCGATGTGTGTTGATGGACGATGAAACGTACGTAAAAGAGGACTCAAAAACACTTCCGGGACCCCAATATTATACTGCACGCAATGCTGGGGATGTATGTGCTGCACAGAGGTACGTTGACGTGGAAAAATTTGGGGAAAAAGTACTGGTATGGTAGGCAATCTGCTCCTGTGGTTTGCGCTCCGGTATTTTTTATGCAGAATCCACCATAAACGCAGAAGTGTACCGAAAGGAATGTCTAAAAAAAAAAGACTGCTGCCATTGTATAAAGGCATGCAATCCCCCCTTGTTTTGGCCCGACTTAGCAACGGCACTCTATGCTAAGACGACAGTACAGTGGCTCAATGAGCAGAACATAAAGTTTGTAGGGAAACACATGAATCCACCAAACTACCCACAACTCCGTCCAATCGAAAGATATTGAGCAATTGTCAAACGCAACTTCCGAAAGAATGATAAACCAGTGCGCAACATGGCGGACTTCAAGAGAAACTGGGCTGCAGCATCGAGGAAATGCACCGTCGAGACTGTGCAACGGTTAATGGCTGGAATTAAACAGAATCTACGTTCATATGTACGACGGGACATGTAAGTTGTATTTTCTTTGTCATGTAGATACATAGAGGTTCTCTATTAATAAAAATGTGGGTTTGCTTCACTTTTTATCTTTTCTTTTGACTTTCCTGACATATGCAATGTTGCTAACTACTTTTCGATACACTCCTTATATTCCATAACTATTAGTCACTTCGGGTAGAAGTACAATAACGAAATTTGGCATATTTGTTGCCTCCCAGAAGTAACCCACAGAACAAATGAAAAAAAAAAAAAAAAATTGGACATTTTTAGTTTCTAAGCGATGTCAGGAGAAGATGGCATATACCTCGTGACAAAACAAAGATTGCTGTAAAAAGAAAATTCACGTTAAAAAGCAGATTATTAAGAGGCAAAGGCTGAAACTCCAGGTCTTCGGCTATCGGCCGAGTAAACGAGTGTGTCTGGGGGGGGGGACCCAGTTGGTCAAAGATTAGATCTTTTATAAACTGTACTAAAGAAGAGTTTTTTCCTCTTTTTGGTGGTGCGAAATAAAATAGAAACTAGGACTTTAAAAAATATTGGGCACAACCCTAGGAAGCGTCCATTGTCTCTAATATTAGTCTCATTTTATCCACGCGGTGGCTCAGTGGTAGAGCGTTCACATCCGGTCCTTGGGGTCCCTGGTGTGATCCCAGCTCGCGCCGTGTGGACATTGTGGACAAACACCATGCTCGTAGGATTTCTCGGGGTCCTCCCGTTTCCTCCCACTTCCTTCATTCCACCATTTCATTCATTTCTCATAATCACCGTCTTCTTTAGCCTACTGGCATAACGGTGGGATGTAAAACTGAAAGATTTCACTTTATTTTCATTTTATCCACCAATATCTATATCTATCTATCTATCTATCTATCTATCTATATATATATATATATATATATATATATATATATATATATATATATATATATATATATATATATATATAAAGACAAAAGCCATGGTGATTGGAACGAAGGGGTCTGTGTCAAATATAAAAGTAGGAGGGGAGAAAATAGAACAAGTGAATAGTTGTCGATATCTGGGTAGTATTCTTAGTAATAACATGAAGTGCGAACGTGAATTAAAAGCAAGGATAGGAATGGCGAAATAAGCCTTTAAGAGGAAGAAAAGTCTGTTTTGTGGGACCTTGAAGAAAGAGTTGAGAAAAAGACTCATAAAATGCTTCGTGTGGAGTGTTGTACTGTATGGGGCGGAAACGTGAACCTTACGTAAAGGTGACGCAAATCGACTGGAAGCCTTCGAAATGTGGGTGTGGAGGAGAATGGAAAGAATTAGTTGGGTCGAGCGCAAAACGAATGAGAGAGTGTTAGAAATGGTGGGTGAGAAAAGAACACTTTTAGATATTATTAGGAAGAAGAAGAGAAACTGGTTGGGACATTGCCTAAGAAGAGATTGTATCATGAGGGACGTCCTAGAGGGTATGGTGTCGGGAAAGAGAGGGAAGGGGCGAAGGAGACTACAGTTAATGGATGATATAAAAAACAGAAAGATCATACGCGAAGACGAAGAAGTTAACGGAGGACCGTGGAGCATGGAAGCTTCTCAGCTGCGCGGCAAGTGACCTGCCAATAAAGGCAGAATACCTATGATATATATTTCTCAATTTTAGTGAACTTAAAAGCGTTGTTTCTAAAAGTTACTTTTTACAGTTACACATATATTTCTTAACTTTTTAGTTTTTATTCAATATTTTGCAATCAATTTTTGCTCCTATCTTCCTTAGCTTTAAAATACATGACATGTAGGCAATTTGTGAGCTTACGTATTTTATTTTCTGAGGACATTTCACAGAATTTACAACAGTTGACTTTAATTTTTTGCAGGAACAGTACAAAGATGTAAACGTTTAAACTCGCTGATACGAAGTCAACAGAACCCCTACTTGTCTGCAACCAAGAATACCTAATGAGAGTTCGGCTTGTAAAAGCAGCAGGCGCACGTAATTAATTCTAGATAATTATTTTTACGGCAAAACAACAAGCTACATAGAATATTATATTAATATATCGTATTGTTGCAGGGTTTATGTATTTATACAAAATTTCTAAGCTCTATTTGGTATGGAAATGGTGATATATAAGTTCCAAAACTTGAAAGTGTGTGATATTAAAATTGCAAAAACAAAGATCAGAAAAGTAACCTTACTGCATTGTAAAAATAATATAAATAATGCTTTTTTCAATATTGCAAATTCAACAGTTATTATCGTTTCAGTGTTTGTTTAATGACAGAGACAACGCACTATTCATGGTTATTTCAACTTAAATTCGCTGTTCAAAGTTGAAACTATATATGGCACGTTCATATAACATTAAAGTGTGTCGAACAGAACACATGTGACATATAAAATATTTAACGTATACAAATGCAACAGAGATAATAACAGGAGTATATATTAAGTTACATTACTGGTAGTTAACGAAGCGAAAATATCTAGAAATACCTGATTTCATTACAATAAATTAGTGACAAGAGCTCACTTGTGTATTATCAGATTATCAAGTTTTCAAAGAACTGCTTTCTCTATTTAATATTCACAAACTTTATTTCCAACCTACGACCAACGAAAGGACTAATTACGTTCATCATTTTGTCCATTTGAAACGAAGCTATGTTGACTTTTGCGTTATGTCAACAAACTGTGTTAAGCCTGGAACGTTTCACTTCGCGTAATATATACTCGCATTCATCGAATTTGCATATATATCAGCATATTATATAGTAGAATCTGTTGTGACCCTTTTTCACAGCACCATAAATACCATTCAGGTAAAAGTAAAATATTTAGTTACAACTGCCATGTTTTCAAAGCATGATTTACTGACGCAAGTGAATTCTAGATCAGATGAAAAACGGTTCTAAATATACAGTAAGGAGCGTAAAAGCAAAATCAGCATTATTTAGTTTTCCTTAAAAATTGAATAATGTTCCAAACTTGATAAGCTTTCCAAACTTGAAACAACATAAACATTTTGAAAGTTATATATAAAGCAAAAAGTTAGGATGTTTCTTTGTCCAGTATACAAATCCAAACATGCTCGCTTGGCATATTTCTTTCTAGGTGACTATAGTGATCGCGACCAGTCGTAAGCTTGACCTTGATCTACCAATTTTAGCACCCAATGGAACGCGAGGGTGTGTCAGTCCCCATTCATGAAAGTTTCTCAGTGTTGTCTCTTCTGCTCAACGGAGAACATCTCCTGAGGGTATAGTATTGTCGGATTGCGTCTAAGTTTCGTTTTGTTGTAGATGTTATATACTTCTTCTACTATTATTTTTGTTATCATTTAATTCGAATGATTGTTATTGTTCGTATTATAGTTCTTAAGTACTGTGTTTCTCCGCTCGTTTGCCATGTCCTCTAAGTTTGGCAACGTTGTTGGTTCGCTTCTGCTGTTTTACTTTTTCTCAAGTGTGCGTTCGGAAGGCTACCAATAATATATATATATATATATATATATATATATATATATATATATATATATATATATATATATATATATATATATAGCTTTAGAACGAAACAATTAGAAATCTGCCTTCACGCTGGTCTACTGTCTAGTGCGCACGGGGTTCCGGGCTCCATTCCCGGTAGGAGAGAATTGAAACTTGACCGCCGAATTACAGTGGTTCGAATTCCACCTTACATTGCAAGTCCATTATTCATGTAACCTCTGTGGTGACAAGGAACACTAAACTTCGACAAACAACAGCAATTACAAATAATTTCAATGGGAAATCTTACCCGGCGACTCCACGATGTAAATTAAAAACAAAATGAAAATTAGGATGAAAGTAAAGGGGGAATAGTCATACAGTTTAGAGCTAAGTTAAAGATACCTAAAACTGCATTCAAAATCTCACTCATTACTGAATTGCTAAATACTAGATTAGGGATATAATCAGATATATCCGGCACAGACCCTGAAGAAGCTGGGACAGTCCTATAAACAATCGTCGGTTTACACATACTTACAAATACTTTAAATTTCGTGACATATGTCGAATACTCGTTGTAATAGTTTAAAGCTAGACTTTGGATTGGGAATTACACTTCTGGGCTTTCTACATAGCCATGTCAGCTAGTTACGTATGAGTGATGACGTCTCTCGTTGATTACACTTTCCGAGGAAAGGGAAGGAAGGAACTGGCCTGGGACCTATATTTTAGGTACCGTCCCAGCATTTTCCTGGTGTAAATTAGAAAAAACAGGAAAAACTCACTTATATAGGTGACCTGAAAAACCTTTTACACTTTTTCGACCGAGTTTCCCCACCGAGAATTGAACCGGAACCGTTCGCACCGAAGAAGAGAGTGTTAGCGACTACTACATTATCTACATTATTGTTCTCCGCCATCTTTTACTAACGTTTATTCTTACTTCCTAGAATACATTGATCACAGGTAGTTTCTAAGGTAGTTTCTTCTCAACCAATATCTTCACCAGTTTCTTTTCGTGTTTTAACTATTTCCTGTAGTATTCTCTCTCTTTCTCTAACACCTATTATTACTTTTTCATTGATCAGCTGTTATACTTACTATTCATTCTAGATAAGCCGATAGGTAATCAAAACAAACTGCCTTTCTCGCTGCCTTTATGCCACTGCAGAAGAGTAAAACAAGTTGCTAATCTTGACACGAGGGGACGCGCTTCTTCAAGATACAGTATCGTGTAAAGTTCAAAACTTTTGCCAGTTCGTTTGTATCTGATGATCAGAAGGTATTGCTGTTCCCTTTAACCACTATCAAACCCCGCTACCAACAACTAACTAATTCTATGGCTTATGGAACTCAAAAGTTCAATACCGCATTCACATAAACTCTACATTTACTTCTGTCCTTAGCTAACTGGACCCAGTTTCTACTTTGTATTCCTACTTCTGTGAAATCCATCTTAATACTCTCCTCCAATCTGCACTTAGATCTTTCTAATGGTCATTTTCCAATTGAATTTCCAGTTAAAACTTTGAAAGTGTTTCTACTTTCTTCCATTATGGCTACATGACGTGCCAGCCTGAGCCTCCCAGATTTGATGACCCTAACAATATTTTGTAAAGGTATAAATTATGTAGTTCCTTGCTATGAAGTTTCCGCCATTTCCCATTCCCGTTCCTCTTGAGTCCAAATATTCGTCACAGAATCTTATTCTCAAATATTTTCGGTCTACGTTCTTTCCTCGGAGTGAGCGACCATGTTTTGCAACCATACCACACAACAAGTATGATTATCGTTTTATATATATTGTAAGCTTGAAATTCTTCGACAGAATTCGCGAATAAAAAAAATATTTTGAACTGAATAATAAGACGAGTTCCATGGTTTTAGATGACATTTAATTTCTTCATGAATGCTGGTCAGTTAATATTGATCCTAGACAGTTGAAAGTGTCCACTTTGTCAAAGTGTTATTTGATATTTTGATGCATCCATAATTTGTAGTATTATGATGCCGGCGAATTTCTAGGTATTCACTTTTCTCTCATTTATTTCTAAACCCTTGTCCCTGTAAGCGTTTGAAAAAAATATCATTTTTTTATATATTTGAAAGAAGTATTGATTATTATTTATGTACTAAAATTTGACTTCAGTCGTATTTTTTTTTTAATTTTATATTCAATTTCTAGATACAAGAACTTACTTGTTACAAAGCAAATTTCCATGATTCTTTTATTTAAAGGCTGGCAGAGGTTGTGAATCAAACCAATTTTGCTGAAATTCTATATTTCTCTTTTCTTTATTTTTAATGGAAGAACATCTGTTTATAAGAGGGCCGTACGAGACATGCGTTGTTTATCTTCTTATCTCAAGTACTACCATTATAATGATAGCGCTCTGATAAAATTATTTCTCCCATACAAACTGTATTTGCTCCTGGATTGAAAATTATAATAATATAAATTATTGTATGAATACATTAAGTAACCATTTAATTCCCAGCTTTGCCATTGCTTGCAGTTTCAATATCATTTCATAACCCCAACTATCGAGAAAACTACAACTGTACATTTAAAATTCATAACCTGCTAAAAGATGTGCTAATTATCTTATTAATACAGATAAATGCAATCAAATGTTCTAGAATTAGTTTGAAAATTAAAATTAATTTTATATGTATACTTACGTACATTCTGTATTTCTGTGTGCGGGGCTTGATGGTGGTAAAGGGAACAAAGAACTTTACGTATATCAGACTGCATGCGCAAGCGTGGGAGGGGAAAACATGTTAATATATCCTATCAATTTATCTGGAATAAACTGTACAAGTTTTTCCATTTTTCCTCATATTCTCAATTCAAACTTCTCCATTTATTTTTAATAATATCTCGTAATATTTATGATTCCGTTCCGTACAGTAAAACGTATCAAAGTAATACGTACTGTTTTCTTTTATTCAACTTGCTCTTTAGTCAAACGCTAAGAGGACTAGCTTAACAAGTGTCAAGGTCATGTGTACACAACATGAAGGAGTTTGCTTTTTATGGCATGATATTTTCTCAATTAACAGGCTCGGACTGGTCAGGGCAGGAAGGCAGGAATCTCTGCTGGGACCCTCTCTAAATAAATAAACAATGTAAAATAATGAATATTGAACAACATGGAAAGTAAGATAAAACATGCCTGCTGTGTTGGAATATAGTTACTCGTTGTAGTTTGTTTCGTTCCCAGAGTTTGGTGGCCCCTGCATTGAATGTAGTCTTGGGGGTCCCATTATTGGAATGAAACTAACAGTATTATAAAGTCCTGTTTGGGGCCTAATAAGAATATATTTCAACAATATGAAGAATGGGGCCCCAGCATCATACTGTCTAAATGTATATTGGAGTCCTATGAATGTGGGAATGAGACTGACTTTTATAAAGTCCTGCTGCGGCTGGGACCCTCTGTTAGTCGCATAAATGAAGCTGGAAATATAGTGTAATTACAATAAGCAGAATGAAAAAAAAAGAAACAATCAGATTAAACTTAAGGTAAATGTTTAGCAGAATGGGTCCAGAAGTAAGTTGAAAATACAAAACTTACGGGAGAAATGGAAAATGCAAGTACTTAGACCTAACATAACGTAACCAAATCTAACCTAAAATAAAGTAAACTAACCTAAACTAATATAATATTAATAGAAATAAGCGAAATTCTGTCATTTTTTTTTTTGAAGTTATGCTGGACACCTACACAAATATAATCTAACATAAACTAACCTAACCTAACCTAAATTAACTTAATGTGAACAGAAACTACCGAAATTGTTGGACTAGAAAAAAATTGCTAGACAGCTTCTGCTAAACGTTGTCCAAACTTAGTATAGTTTGTGAGGCCCCTACATGCTATATGGGAAGGGAAGATGGGGCCCCTCCAAGTGAGGCTCCTGCCGAGGCCCTACACTCCCCAGTCCAAGAGTGTCAATTAATATTGTAACCGTCAGTGGTTGTATATTTCTACCACTTCTGATTTTAGTATAGATTACGTGGAAATAAATATATTCTTGCGAATCTTAACTGATTGCAGAAAACCACCAATTCTCGCTATCTATTACCGTATTTGCAGTACAGTGATCAACAGGAAATGGTTGATTTCTACTACTACCGGTTTGACTTTCACATCTATCAACGAACTCTGTTCCTAAGTTTTGGTCCTCTACATTCTGGTCAAAACTGGTGACAAACCATCAGGTAATTCTTGATATATTTTTTTTCCCCAGACGCACAGTGGGGCGAAAACGCAAAAAGCTGTCCAAAAGCAAAAAAACGAACGTTAGTAACATAGGAATTTTTTATGTAGTTGGCAAGAGTGATGTTAGAAGGGCCCAAATCCATAAATAGAATAGGGATTTTACTTTATTCCGACTACCTGAGCCACTCTTAAGTAGACCCTGCAGCAGGTCAAATGCATAGAGAACAATAGAAGAATTGTGACGCGTCCGTTGAAACGGTTGTAACTTTCGAACGCGTTCATAGTTTTAAAATCTGGAAAGTTTTCCTATATCGTACTGGTAAGTAGAATAAGTGTATGAAGTGAAAAATTAATAATAATGATGTAATAATGTATAATTTCAATCGCAAGTCAGGCAAAATTTTCACACTGTTTATATATTTTATTAACTTAAAGCGTTCAAAACATTATGTGCATCCTCGTGCACCACGTTCATATTTTGTAGAATGGTAGTCAGAATATTAGTTAATACTGTCGACAAAAACGTAGCTGCCAAAACGTGCCAATTACGAAGCGTGTTGATGTTAATTATTGTTCATTTAATGTTACAGTGACAAGCCGTTGCAGTTATCATAACCGAATCAAATACCAATAATTTGTGTCATTTAAGTAATAATACATCTCTAATAAATAAGAACGTAAGTAACAAGTAATTGTTCATCAAAATATGTGAAAGAAAAGTGAATGTTGTTAAAGATACATTGTGAAAATTACGAAGTATGTTGACATTCTTTTTATTCCGCCATTTTGGATCCGCCATTTTGTTTTTTTCAACTTTAGTTCCAGAATCGTAATCAGCAACCTCAATAACCCCTTAATGCTAAATTTCATTCAATTTGAATATAGTTATCATATTTTGGCCAGCTTTTTGCATTTTCGCCCCACTGTGAGACGGACGGACAAACATGCTCAATACGTAAAGGATTTTTCGTAAACCAAACTCTGTAAAAATTAGAAACCGAGTCAAGCAGGCAAAAATGTAAAAGTTGAAAATATTGTATGAAGTAAGTCGAATTATTGTATCATTGAATACAAATCTTATCCAACGAAGCAGCATTCGTGTTTTATTGGCAATGTGTGTTAGTCCAGAAGTTGGATACAAACCTTACCACTATCACTAACGAAAATTGTCTCTGAAACATTTTCGTCAACGGACGGAGCAGCAGCAAATACTATCTATAACATACACCCTTACCTCTTTACACAAAAATGATTCCCCTTCTACAGTAACAATAGTACAATTGGTACATTCACAATAAGAGAGCCTAAGGCACAAACTGTGTCAACAACTTCTCGTGAGAAAATCACTACCGAGCACGCATGTCACTATTCCCAAATTATGCTAAACAAACATATATAACGTACGATATCTTCAGCTATTTACACATGAGTGCAAGAAACAGCGCTTTGAGCACATCCTTTGGTTAACGGTTTACCAACCACTATACACAGATATGTTTGAAGAACTACGAACACAGTACAGTAACATTTAATTTAAATTACTTTGTTTTTGAAATATAACGTTAAAATTACCGTAACCTATAGCTATATTTACAATTGAAGACTTTAGAAACTTATTGGGGTAATGAATGGGACAGACTGGTAATCTAATAATGTCTAAATTTAAGTCAAAATGGGCCTTATGCAGAGTCGTTCTGACGCGTGATTATTCCATACTAAAGAGTTCGACCAACATATGCTTCCTGCAGTAGTGAGCCCCTTTGTATCACGTTAGTCAATACGTCAAAACGACTCTTCATAAGGCCCTAAGATACCACTTTTGACAATTGCATACTACTGAGCTCATATCAGTTACCCTGGTTTCATAATTGTAAAATCTGTGTCCTCTAAGCATTAACCCTCAATATGAAAAAGGCAATAACACTTTCTCTCTGGTGTAACACTAGTATTCAGGAACGGGTATGCGCCCAAGTACACTGGCAATGCATTATGTCAGACGGGTGTAATGTGCATTTAAGCCAAGCTGGCGGCCGATACTTGAACAACATAGTGGTGCGTTGGAGGTACTGTTCCAAAGATTTTGCAACAACAGACAAAAGCTCTAATGACAAGTTTAAAACGTTTAACGGATTTCTGTAAAAGTAATAACAAAATTATTTGTTAATTATGATTTCGAACTGACAAAATAATAGTACTTGAAATATTTGACACAAAATTCAACATTAAACTATTATTCGCCTGAAAATACGGTTTGACCCTCAACAAATTACTACAAAAATCTTTTCGACTGTTTTTTGTAGTATCAATATGCTGAAAAAAATAACAGAAGTTTACCAAAATGTGACTACCGGAAAGACTGAATTCTCAAGATGGCGTCTAAAATACTCATTAACCTTTTTAGAACCTTAGCCTTTCATTCAAGTGCCTGGGTCATTCCATATCAAATCAACTAATTTTAAAATATTACCGTGCTTCAATGTCTCAGATTCTCTTCAAGATTTTTTTCTTACATTAATACCAAAGAAATTATGTTAAATTATTTTTTCCGATGTTTTGGATGAGGAATGGGCCGGGGAGAAATTTTTGAAAAATGTGAATTTTGCTTCAATTTTACTTTCCGGCGCTTAGGATCATGGAACTAAAATTACCATAACTTCCTCATTTTTGAAGTTATTAGGTTCATCCAAGTGTAAAATGAAAGCTTAATTTTTGCTCTTTCAGCGGATTCTAAGTAACCTTGCAAAACGTTACACTATCTAACATTAATGGGCATACAAACAAATTTTAGGATTTTTACAAATTGTGCAGTTGCTCAAAAGTTAAAACTATGAAACTTTTGAAACTTTTTTTGTATTTTTGTAATCATTATTTTTTATGTACGGAAATATACAGTTTTAACTTTTCTTGCAAATGTGTCATTTCTCGTAAGTTACAATTTAGAACTTTGAAACTTTTCAAATAGAATCATCTTAGTACATACATGATATGGTTAAAAATAGAAAGAGTGCTCTTGGTATTTTTGTAATTATTATTTTTTGGTATTTTACATGTATGGAAATCTAGTTTTAAGTTTTGTTACAAGTTGTGTCATTGTTCGTAAGTTAGAACTATGAAACTTTTGAAACTTTTTAATAGAATTAGCTTAGCACATAAATTATATGGTTGAAAGTAAAAAGTTTTTTTTTTTTTTTTTTTTTGCGTGTAAGGAAATCTACAGTTTTAAGTTTTGTTACAAATTGTGCCATTGCTCATAAGTTACAACTATGACACTCTTGAAGCTTCATTTTATAGAATCATTTTATCACATACATGATATGGTTAAAAAATAAAAAGAGTGCTTTTGGTATTTTTGCAACTATTATTATTATTATTATTATTATTATTATTATTATTATTATTATTATTATTATTATTATTATTATTATTATTATTATTATTATCTTTTAAATGTACAGAAATATACAGATTTACTATTGTTAACAGATTATGCCTTTCCTCTGAAGTAGTGATGGTCAATTCCGGAATTTTTATTTTTCCGGATTCCGGAAGGTAAAATCGGAAAAATTTCAGAATTCGGAAAAATTCCGATTTCGGGAAAAATCCGGAAAGTGAAATTTTTGATTTTGGAAAATTTTGGCCATTTCTACTCCGAAGTGACAACTGTCACACTTTAAAACTTTTTCAAGTAATCATCTTAGTAAATATTAGGTATGCTTAAAAAGAGAACTGGTGTAATGTACAGTTTTGGTATTACCGTAATATTATATTTTTGTACTTTAACTATGACTTTCAACTTTTCCCCAATTGTACCATGACTCATAACTATCAAACTTTTCTAACGTTTTATAGGATTAGTTTCCATGTACTAGGTATGATTAAATAACAAAAAGAGATTTTTTTGTAATAATCTTGCGGTTCTGTGAATGGAAAATATAGGCCTAGCAATGTAAGCGGTTGAGTGATTATTACAAACCCTATCAACAGAAATGAGAAATAATAAACTAACGTACATAGATGAAAACAATAAATATACATACCAGTAATACTTCTTAGAATTACATAGATTTACATAGAAAATGTTGTGTCCTATATTTCACAGCTTATTATTTTCATTGATGATATGATGTCTTCTTTTACTTTTGCTTCCAGTTGCGTAAGTCCGGGCTAATTGGCTTGTACGAGATGGAACAGGAACTTCCCAGATGATATTTTCAAAAGGTATCCAACAAAAGTCTTCATTTTCTGGCCAGTACAATATAGAAGGCCCAGAGCGATCCATTAATTGCACTCTGACGTACAAAAATAATAATTACAAAAATACAAAGAGCACCCACCCTTTTTATACTTTAACCATATCATGTATGTGCTAAAATGATCGTATAACAAAGGTTTCAAGAATTTCATAGTTGTAATTTACGAGCAATGACACAATCTGTAACAAAACTTAAAACTGTATACTTCCGTACATAAAAAAAGATAATTACAAAAATACAAAAAAAAAGAACCCTCTTTATTTTAAACCATACCATGTACTTGTTAAGATGAATGTACAAACAAAGTTTCAAAAGTTTCATGGTTGTAACTTCTGAGCAATGCCACGAATTGTAAAAACCCTAAAATTTGTTTTGTATGGCTATTAATGTTCGACAGTTCAACCGTTTGCAAGGTTACTTAAGATCTGCTGAAAGAGCGAAAATTAAGCTTTCATTTGACACCTGGATGAGCCCAATAACTTCAAAAATGAGGAACTTATGGTAATTTAGTTCCATGATGCTGAGGGCCGGAAAGTGAAATTGAAGCAAAATTCACATGTTTCAAAAATTTCTCCCCGGCCTATTTCTCATCCAAAAAATCGAAAAAAAAAATAATTTAGTATAATTTCATTGGTATTAATGTATGAAAAAATTGAAGAGAATCTGAGACATTGAAGCACAGTGCTCTAGGTGATTTCACATGGAATGACCCAGCTATTAGACCATAAACGTCTATCTTAGAATTACGGTTCATATCTCATGCTTCTCACAAGTAAACCTTACGTTTGGGTGAATCGAGTTGCTGACTGAGACACATATGAGAAAGTAGTACTAAATGTGGTCAGTATTTCAGTGAAGTTTTAGGTGCGAAGCTCCAGGGGTTTAGGAGATACAGCTACCAGAACATCACATGGAAGTACAGAATAGTCTTCATACAGTTGGAGGTAAAAGCTCTGTAAGTCCTCTTGTAACGCCAAAAGGTGAATAACAAATATATGGGTACATATTAGGATTAGGAGGAAGCCATATAGTAAGGGTATACCTGACGGCGGCCATCTTGAAATCCGCCATTTTGAATTAAGGTTAAGTTTTTAAAATAGGAATAGGGTCATGTGATACATGATTTAAGGCGCAAATTTAATCAGAAGAACAATGGTGACGTTAATTTTGATTTACGCGCAGTTGGTAAAATGTTACTGGGAAATTAAATATTGTTGCAGCATATGTATTAGTCCGTTACCGCACATTGTAAATTTTGTGTTAATGATAATAATTAAATAAAAAGCAGGTGGATAAATATTAGGTCTATGGTAAGAGTTGCCTTGATGGCGGTCATGTTCAAATCCGCCATTTTGAATCAGACAAAAGTTTTAAACAAAACGCATAACATTGACACCTTATTAATAGCAAATTTTACCATAACCATTTTTGCTTTATCATTAACCAGCACAAAATTAAATGGATCGCTCCTTACGACTACTGCTTTGACGGAATTGTTAACGACAGATGTGTCATGTGTAACTCGATTGCCTTTGTCAGGTGTGCTCACTGTGAGCAGAGCATTTGTGCAAGTCATGCACTCTTTTCTGAACTACATATTGATTGTACTAATTGAGGACTTTTCTGGAAGAAAGACTCAAGTTCAATTATGACTGAATTCCTCTTTGGTCATTTTTCCTTAAATTAGCAACTTGTTTATGCGATAACAAATGCTGGTTAATGATAAAGCAAAAATGGTTATACCGTTGGATTTATGGTAAAATTTGCTATTAATAAGGTGTCAATGTTATGCGTTTTGTTTAAAACTTTTGTCTGATTCAAAATGGCGGATTTGAACATGGCCGCCATCAAGGCAACTCTTACCATAGACCTAATACTTATTCACCTGCTTTTTATTTAATTATTATCATTAACACAAAATTTACAATGTGGGGTAACGGACTAATACATATGCTGCAACAATATTTAATTTCCCTGTAACTTTTTACCAATTGCGCGTAATTCAAAATTAACGTCACCATTGTTCTTCTGATTAAATTTGCGCCTTAAATCATATATCACATGACCCTATTCCTATTTTAAAAACTTAACCTTAATTCAAAATGGCGGATTTCAAGATGGCCGCCGTCAGGTATACCCTTACTATATGACTTCCCCCTAGTCCTAATATGTACCCATATATTTGTTATTCACCTTTTGGCGTTATAAGAGGTCTTACAGGGCTTTTACCTCCAACTGTATGAAGACTATTCTGTACTTCCATGTGATGTTCTGGTAGCTGTATCTCCGAAACCCCTGGAGCTTCGCACCTAAAACTTCACTGAAATACTGACCACATTTAGTACTACTTTCTCATATGTGTCTCAGTCAGCAACTCGATTCACCCAAACGTAAGGTTTACTTGTCAGAATAAAGCATGCTTTCCATTTCTGTTATTGATATGATACATGATGTATGTGGGAAGAGAAATTGGCTACAATTCAGGAAAATTACATCTAAAAATCTCTTTTAAATTATGCGTCCTCTGAATAGGCTCCGGATAAGTGTGTACAGCTTTACTGTACACTCATGTTCAAAATTATTGTCGTATGTCTATAAATATGTTGTTATAGGAATATAATTTGATAACGAATTCTACCGGTATTTCTTATAATGTTAGTACGTGTATAATCGGCAAAGACCTGTATGTGGTAAATTTTATATCAAAAGAGCAATAAATAAGAACAATAAAACAAAAATAAACTTTCTTCTCCATTTAGCAACATTTTGTTTTACTCATTCTAATTTTGGTATTTATAATTCTTTTTCTATGAAATTTACCACAAATGTACATTTCCCGATTATACACACATTATCAGTATTAAAATTACCCTGCAAAATCATTATCAAATTATATTCTTGCAAAAAGACAGTTATAGATATGCGACATTCATTTTGGACATGAGTGTACCTTGAAAAATTCTATGGGGAATAGGCTATGTTCATGCCATTTCGATATCTTCAATAGTTATGAGGGAACAAAATATTTACCAACATCTCACTCTGCGAATATACCTAACTGAACCAATATATAGGCCATAGCATAGTAATTTCTGAACACAGCGCTATTCATCTCTGTATCATATTTCTCACCTCATTCTTTTGAAAGAAAATTTTGTTGTGGTATCACTACCATGTGTGCATAACGTAGGTAGAAAGGAAAATTGAGGTTATTCCGGAAATTTCCCTCCGAAAACACATTTTTAAAACTTTTGCACCCTCCAAAGCAGCCTCGGGTAAGCAAACATGACCCTAATGTACCCACAAAACTAGTACGGTGAATGGGATATGTGTATGGTAAATTACATTCCGATACTTTTAATAGTTACGAAGAAACAAAATATTTCTCAATACCCTACTCTTTGAATATACTTCACTGAACTTCAAAAAGGACAACAAATAAGACATCCTATAATTTTCATCCTACAAAAGAAAAGTGTCTACTCCTACGTTTTTATAGTCTTAAAAAATCCATTAGTTACATCTACGTGATGAACAACATCTTAATCCTTAATTTACCAAAAATTAACAAAACTTTTGTTAAACATTAACGTATTTACAAATATATATTGTTACATTATTCTTCCCAAATAGATTCATTCAAGAGATTTTTACAATTTTCTGTTCGGTACGGTTCACAAGCAGACGTGCATGGTAGTCCATATTTCGTGCAACTGCACAGATTTTGTAGGCGGTCATTTCTGCAATTACAATGAAGAATCAAGAAGACTTTCTGGTACAACAGGTGCATTATTCATAACACGTACATATGGTATCAACCCCTAATTGATCGGATTCATATTACTGTTATTTCCAATCCAAACCATGATTCCGTAATATACTCTAAACCTGTAGTATTTGGTTGAGGATTCCATAAAAGACGCTCTGGAGTGCCGAATGATGTGGCAGACACACTTCCTTTTTACTGAAGACTTGGTAGCGCAATGAGGTAAGGGAATCAGTACTTCTGTCTCTAAACAAGTTTTCCATTACCTCGCTTCCTAGCTTTTCTACAACAGATTTGTTTCATGAAGCAGCAGAAACGCATTTGCACAGTTCAGAATTGTTTGCACACTTTTAATAAGTTTTTGGAATACTGGCTTCTTGCCTATACAAACATGTGCGAAGTTGAATCACATCCTGTGCAAGCATCAACGAACAACAATTGTGAACATCCATTATCTCAGAACTCGTTTCATTTCATCGATGTCACTCGTACCTTATGAAATGTGGACTTGTCCAGAAGGAAATGTAGGCCTGTATGGTACAGCTGCACATAATAGAGTAGGAGGATGAGTAAATATGAACTATTCCCAATCAATGTCGTTGGATGTTCTTCTGATGACTTGACAGTTGCCTTGATAAAATCCATACCTATACTCCTCCCATCAGGCATATTGGAAACACTGCAGTGCCGTAGTTCTGCTACCATAGGTATAAGTGCCTATTTATTTCAAGATATGGAAAGAAAATCATCTGCTATTTTTTTTTCTCTAGAAACTCTGTTGCTGCATTGAAGCTGATGGCCGAGTCGGTGATTTGACCTCGAGGATAATGCGTATTACCCTTGACGGAAGGACCAGCTTCGTAACCGTAAAAAATAGCAGCCCTCGTATGAGCGCACAATGGCACAATAACTGTCGATCTTTTTCCAAGGGAACCAACGAAGAAGTAAACACAGAATGTTCAATTGGTGAGATCAAATCCACCTTCTTTAGATGCCTGATAATATACTCTTCAATTGTATGAATTAGTTGAGCTTTTTCACTTTTACTGAAGTCTTCTATGTCTTCAAACAAGGCTGAAAGGAACAGATTAAGCTCATAGCTCAATACATGCTCTAGAGAAAGCTTACCAGTTTTTGACATAACCAAAATTCGTTCTAGCGAGGAGAAGGATCAATGGTTCAGTCTTTGTAAAGTTTAATGTTGAGCTCGTCGCCAACGATTTTGTTTTGTCTTTCGTTTTAAATGATACATCAAAAATTGGATTTCCGACCATATTTTGTACAAAAGTTTTCCCGACCATCTCTGAATTATGCATATTGGCATTCTCTTTGATAACTACACCAGTATTAACATTTCTCAAAGAAGTGTATACTGAGAATGGTGCACAGGTTACAAATTTCCCTCGATCTCTTCCAAGTCACAGTAATCTGTTTTGTCTTGTCAGTGTTGCTTCTCGATGCTGATGAATGGCTGCCTGGCCAATAAATTCCTGCATGACATCGTGGTATTGAGATATGGTTGGTGTGAACATTGTCCACAAAGCACATATTTCTTCAATCATGTCACTTCCATGGGTCAATCTACCACTGCTCCTTAAATGTCTCAGTAACGGCTGCTCGATTACTAGATCTGGACTGAGGCCTGTCCAGCACAGATTACTACGGCGAATCGCATTAAATGCCTGGGAAAATGTGGCGCATACATCAAGATGTGCGTTTTGCAGTTCATTCATTTCTTGCACATAGTGAGAGATGCAAATTTTAGGTAGTTGTAGTGTCCAGCAGCAGCAAATATTGCCAAACAGTCTAGCACTGCTTGCAAGTACATCATCCAAGATCTTGAGCGATCTGCTTTCATGACTGGTCGAGCAACCTACAGCATTCTGAGATAGTTTGACCAAAGCAGGCTTGTTTCTGGTCTCCAAGAATGTTTTATCTTTTCTGTGTCTTCGAAATCTTTTCTATTTCGATCATTGTATCTGACTTCATGGCACTTTCCATTGTGACCTGCTTCAATACCAGTAATGAATATAGTGTTTTTACTTCAATCACTAATGACACTAATTGTGAGCTGTTCTTCTTTAGATTTGAGAGAATTAGGTGGTTGATACACCTGACTATCAAGAGATATCCAAGAAAAGCTCTCTGTACTGGTTTCCCAATCGTCATGTACCAAACAGAGTTTCAACCGTAAACAACTTCAGTGATATTCCGAAGTGCTGTATCTGACATCAGTGTTTCGTTTGTACCGAGCAGGCTCATAAATGTTTGAAAACATCCAAGCATCAATCCGATTATTTGTAAGTGGTTACCATGTGGTACATCTACAATGATTTCTTCAGTTTTCCAATACAAAAGCTAGTCAAACGTTATAGTAGGTAGGTAGAACATGGTGATCCATAGCAAGTCTGCATGTGAAAAAAAAAAGAAAACAATACACTATGTCGGTTAACAGTAAAAAGAAATAACAGTAAAGTAATAAATAATATATACCAGAAAGTAATTCGGCATGCACATAGCCTTTACCTCATAGTATTTTTCTAAGTAAATTAAGGTCGTATACTCTTCCCCAGGACCGCTTTAGAGAACACAAAGCTTTAAGAAAGAAATTTTTAGAGATATTCGTTTTTTTTTAATTACTCCCAATTTCTCTTTTCACATATATCATGCACCCATAGGGATGAAACCAGAAGTGAGTTCCATTCATTCTGAAAATAATGAAGTATGAACCATGATACTCGATGTTTACAATTTTTTGTCCTATTTATAGGTTCGGTTAGGAATACTCAGAGTAGGATATTGGTAAACATTTTGTTCCCTCAGAGCTATTGAAGATATCGGAATATAATTTGACATGAATATATCCTATTCCTCGAAGTATTTTTCTAGTTACATTAAAGGCATGTGCTTTTACGCAGGCCTGCTTCAAAAGACACAAATTTCATACAAAGGGATTTATTTAGAGGGAAATTTCCTGAAATGAACTCAATTTCCTTCCGCACATAGACATGTACACATACGGATAACATGACTAAAAAGCATTCCTTATTCTGAAGAGAATGAGGTACGAAGCATAATCCTAGGATAAACAGTGATGATTCAATAGCTAATTGACTGGAACTCAAAGGTCTAAAGAGGGACAACAACCATTTGGAACGCCACCTTGGAGATTGTGCCTTTCTGCTCGCCAAATTTCCGCAAACTTTTATTATGTTAGTTAGCATACTTATACTACAAGAAATCGTTCAGAAACTTTTTGTGTCAATTTTTTGAAGGTAAGTTTTTTCTTTAATATCCGCAAGTATGGCAAATATACCGGCAGCAGCGTGGCCAGTGACCTCGGTTGCCAAGAAACAGCCTGAAAGAACGTCGCAGTGATTGGCGAACCACCTGTCCGTTTATTTTGTTTACGGGATATGCAGCAAATTAGCTGTTAGACTCCAGCTTTCGTCATACGCACACATGTTCAAGCAACAACGAACGAACATTCATGGACCAAGTACTGTGCATTTGCCTGTCGAGGTGATAAGATTACAAGTTTTCATTACAAAGCCAGACGCTGGTAAATGATAAAAACGGATAGACTAAGCCTTAAGTTCCTCCTTCATTATGGTTTGCCCAATAGCTTAAAAATAACCTAAAAGCTAGTAATAGAGGTCTCGGTTGATAGATGATGGATCTCTCACGTGTAGAGCGAAGATTCTTTAGCTTATTCGCACATAACAAGGGTTAGTGTGTTTGCACACGGCAACGATAATATCGGTGGAAGCGCCGATAATGTCCGCGGTGGAATCGACTTAAGAGTCTTCATCCCGGCAAAATTAAAATTCCGCTAATTTTACAGTAATTATGTGATATCTTCAAATAGATAAAAGATAATTGAAATATGGAACAAGAGCGCCCTAGACAATAATATTTTGCGTGAGGTACCGTTATCACAAGTCACCTAGTGGCTTTCCGTTTTCAGCTGTTTAGAACCGCGAAAATAAATACCGATTTTCAAAATGGCTCGAAATCGAAAGCAGATAAGTGAGTCGTGATAACGGTTTCTCATGTAAAATAATATTGTCTAGGGCGCTCCTGTTCCACATTTTGATTTTCTTTTACCTATTTGAAGATATCAAATAATTACTGTAAAATTAGCAGTATTTTAATTTCACCGGGATGAAACTCTTAAATGTACTCAAATCGTAGCTTGCACACGCCACCGACATTATCGGCCGTACCTCCGACAGGCAGATGCTGTCGGCCAAGCCCCCGATATTGCCGGCGATATCACCGACACCGATTTTGTCGGGGGCAATGTTTTCTTAGGATTGGATGCACATGCGGCCGATAATGTCGGCCGACCAGTGGTTTAGATGAAGAGAGTGAGTGACAAGGCGCTGTGTATTCTTTTTTCGTTTCTTGTCTTTGGAATTTTGTTGTTTCCATTTTCTCTATTACAATTGTATAATATTTTCCTACAAACAACTTCGAAACAGCTTATTATTATTATTATTATTATTATTATTATTATTATTATTATTATTGCAGTCTCTGTTTTGGAGTAGCTAAATCTTTGTATTGAATAGAGTATAAAATGTAGGAAATCTGAAGAGCATTGGTTTCCCTCTAAATAGCTGTAATGAAATAGAATATACGGAAACTTAGAATTTTAGATAACCAATTTCCCTTGATTTTCTACTCACTTTTATCTTTGTTCTCTTTCTCTCTCTCTCTCTGATTGTATCTTTTTTAATCTACTAATGCATTTACATTTTATTACATTCTGGAAATTAATTAAAGCGTAATTTTCAAAGATGGATACACTGAACATAAGCCTGTGGAAAAAAATCCTGATTATTATTACTTCCTTCAACAGAAGTGTCTGCAGATCACTTTTCCCGGTCCTACTCAACAAGCAATGATTGAATAGAATATTTGTTGATAAGTTAAAGTAGAATTATTATTATTTTGAAACGAAACCACCACAATCAAACACTCTTTGCAAAGCTCCCAAGGACAAGTGACTCATTTGGCATTTTCTTAATTGTGATCTCAACAACAGGGATGCGACTCCACGCTTCACTTGTTGCATATCTTTTCTCTCCCTTCCAAAACTATTCCCCCCATTTTTAAAAGAATTTGTGAAATGCGAATTGAAAACAAAGACCAAAGCTACCGGTATGTATCCAAGTTTTCCCTCTCCCTTTTGTACCGGGATCGACCCCCTGATAGAGTTTTGCAGTTCTGCTACAGTGACTAGATGAAAAGGTTGTGTATTATTGCATTCTTACCTTTCTAGTTTGCTTAGAATTTTAGAGATGGCAAGAATTTTTCCATACGATACTTTAATCCTTATTGAACTTGTTGAATGTAGACCTTGCATATGGGATAAGATAACAGACCCTTAAATCTGTCTTCAACATTGGGGGGACGGGTAAGATCGTTCCCATATTATATATATATATGCGATATTCAAAATATTTCTATAGTTGAGAAGCAATGCTATGGAGGATCAGGGGAGCAGCGTTGTCTTTAACATTGGGAGGCTTGAGGCTTATTCTGAGTGGACATTACTTTCATCTCACTTTCCTTTGTAGTAACCGGACACAAATAATCAAATTTCCCCCCAAAAAACTCATTTCAAATCGGATTATTGGTGGGACAATCTCCCCAGTTCCAAGATTGGAGGGGACATGTCCCCCTCAACCCCCCGGGATTTGCGCCAGTGTATGTATGAAGCAATGTAAAACAAAATTACTAGTTCGAATCTCATCATTTAATCTACTATGACATTAGTGTTAATTGCATGGAAAACAAAATAATATGCATACATACGATATGTAACTGTTTCAACAAAAATTAAAACTAATATAGTCTGCAATGTACCGCAGCATCAATTCTCATCGAAACGAAAATAATATGTTTACGACATCTATTTAAAACGATATTCTTAAATCTAAACATGTTTAGGCATAGGCCTATTTTTTCGAACTTTTGTACCGTTCTCCACACCTCTTCAGAACAGTTCTTTCAGTCCTTGTTTAAAAAAAAGTAATTTTCCCGATTATTATTACTTTTATTTGTTTTCATATATGGAAAAGATTTTTACAAACAGTGCAGAATATATTGTGTGTGTCGCTTACTTCGCTCATCACCTGCAACGATATTTCGGGGCTTCCACCGATATTGTCGGCGACGTGTGCAAAGTACGCCGACACCGACACCGATATTATCGGGGCTTCCGCCGATTTTGTCGGTATTGTGTGCAAACACGCTTAGTGCCAGGCAATGTTACTTTTGCCCACAAGACGATAAATTTTCGTCACGTCTCATCTCGAAAATGAGACAATAAGTATATTATAAAACTCGAAGCGAAGCGAGAAACATGACAATACTCATAGGAGACAAGGAATTTGAAGAATCTCGTTGGCAACTGTGGTTCTCCCAAGTTTTAGATCTCAAATATTACTTTAGTATCACAATATTCCTAGTATGAAAGCTATAAATTGGTAAAGTGATTGTACGAACACAATGAAGGACATTTATCATTGTTTAAAGATACGCAAGTCTTGCAATATACTTCAATGATGCGTATGGTTTAAATGTTACATTTTACTATTCGTGGACCTCTCTTGACGCGGAAGAGTTCTGATACCTTCTAGCTGAAATTAAGGAAAAAATCAGGACCTCACCTGACACGGAAGAACTTTGATAACTTCTAGGTGAAATTAAGGGGAAAAAATCAGGGCATCTGTCTTGACGTGGAAGCATTTTGATAACTTCTAGCTGAAATTACGAAAACATGATCTGGATATAAATTGACAAAATAAGACGAAACGATGAAAGCTTTTCAAAAATAGAAATGAGAAAGACTTCTTCAAGAATCAAGACAGGACAAGACATTTATAAAATTCACGAGGCGAGACAATAAAGCCTTATTTTTTGTCTCGTATTGTGGGCAATATTAGACAATATCATGTCTGTTAGTGTTTTTCGAGTCTTCCCATAGTCTTCACTCCACCAATTCCTTCTCCACAATTCATGTAAACTTATCATCCATCTTCTTTAGTATAGATATCATTTACGAGGGACGATACAATGAGAATATAATTTCATTATATTTTACAAGCCAAGTTGATCTCAGGAACAATACATTATATTACTACAATATTTTTTGTTGTTGAGTTTTCCAATACTTTCAGTATGAGCATAATAGAAATTCATTTTGTGAAACTAACGTTAGTTTTTTTTTTCTCGTGCAACTATAAGTAACAAAATAAAATCCAGCAGCGATACTGCTCCAAACAAACCCTTTCAATGTTACAATAAAGCTTGCTATGTCTCGTTATTAAGTTCTAAAGGATTTAAGGGGATCAACTCATGGCACAAAATTCTGGAGATTTCGAGGTACAAATATCTCTTAGTGGCAAACGGAATAATCAATGCTTCTATTCAAGATAGCTGTGCCGCGTTTACGGATAACATAAAAACACGACATTACAACTTCAAACTGTGGGGGAAGAGCGATAGAATGCAAGTATTAAACGGATTTTACAACTAACTAATTAAAGCTAAATGGCTAGCAAACTCTATTTAGAGCCGCAGAAGCGAAAGGAATCCCTTCCTAAACCGGTCCAATGAAAATCATTCTTGTCCACTATCCTTAGATATGCATTATTTTCCCGACACATTGAAGCTCTTCCCGCTCCTCTTTTGGTTACTGCGTGCGCATTTGGTGCATGGGGTCCCAGGATCAATTTCTGATAGGACACCTCAGGAACGTATACAGGGAATGGGTTTTTGGGGTCCGGACCCCCCAAATCCCAATTTTACTGCAACTTTAGTATAATTCTAGGGGCAAGTTGACACATTTTAATATAATTTATCCTCAAATTTGATTTGAACTCCCCAAAATGCTTTTGACCCCTCCCGAAATAAATTTCTGCCTACATGCCTGGAATAGCCTTGAAAACTTTGAATGCATTGCAAGGGGTCGGATTCCACCTTAAGTTGTGGGTCTACGTTTCATATAGCCTCAATGCTCAAAGGGCTGTTAGGGTCCTTTTAAATATTACGTAACGCTATTTTCGACAAATTTTACTACTTTCCCTAAGCTTCGTAACCCAAGGCCCAAACCCCCCTCCTTTGTCACGTAACGTTTTTTTTTATTTTTTCCTTTTTCACCAATTTTACTTATTTTGAGGGTTATTACAATAAAAAAAAAACTAATTTTAATGACAGAACTTTTTACTACACAGTGCTTGTATTCTGAATAAATCTGTAGTGTTTTTATTTTTTCGCTAATAAATCAAAGTATTAAGAAATGGTAAAGTAACGTCATAATATTTTAACCACATAAGGTTGTTTAATTAACTAGTCTTAATTCTCGAAATTGCATACTGTCGTTTTCCCATGGAGATCGCACCCACTGTTTTAGGTCACTGATGATTGGAAAAGAGGAAGGACTGCCGGAAGACGCAGGGAAAAAGGATCCAAATAACTCACATCGACCTCTTCTTCCGCGATCCAGAAAGTCTCCTGTATTTGAAGTTCACCCATGTCGACGATACAAAATTCTCTTCCTCGCAGGGCACAGATTCTACGTGTCTGCACACGTGGAGGAGCAGGGACATCTCGTTTGTGAACAAACTCTGGAACATCTTCTTTGGACTTTGGACTTCAGTCTACTTTTTTTTTTAATTCCTCTTGTTCTACACAACAAAAAAATGAGGTGTTGAAACAACACAAAATGACTACAACTTTAGTTTGTTACTTGTGTGTTAATTCAACACAAAGCACATCGCCTTCCGAGCATATCAGAAATATCTCGGTACTACCTGAGAGAATTTGCATTGTTATTTATCGATTAATGTGAGAAAAACTTTGCGAAATATATTTGACAATTATGCCAAGTACGAATAATGTTCTATATTTTCTGTAATTGGTTACAATAATATTGCTGTAAAGCTATGAATCGTCTGACAACAGTTACACAGGTAACAGTTCTGCCATCTTCTGTTTATACGTGCAAAGACGTAAGAATAACCTATGAAGAAAACAGATAGAAACACTGCTATCTATGTAACTGTTGTCAGATGATTCACAGGTTTACAACAATATTTTGCGACCGATTACAGAAAACATAGAACATTATTCGTTACTTGGCAAAGTGCCAAATATATTTCGCAAAGCTTTGCTTATACCAAACAATATAAAACAATACAAGTTCTCACAGCCAATAACGAGGTATTTCAGATATGCTCTGAAGGCGATATGCTAGATGTTGAATTGAGACACAAGTAACACGCTAAAGTAGTAGTCATTTTGTGTTGTTTCAACACCTCATTTTGCTGTGTACATCAGTGTCAGAATGCGAATAAACTCGATTTCTCTAGGAAAATTCAAAGGGAAAAAAATTCAGTACGAGATGAATATACGAGAAATTTGGTTTTTAATATCTTATTTTGCTCTGCAAATCGTGGATTATTCCGTCGCCGAAAATATTATTTCACGAAAATAATTTATTCTGTTTCACATGCGAGTCAGAAGAATAGTGGGGGTAATGATTCAAATCAAAAGTTTTGAATCATATTCCCAGAAACAGTGATACGAGTAAGAACGCAAGGGCGTTTTCAAGCGGTAGTTACGATCGCTAACAACTAACACCAGAGAAGCTTCGTGTGCCGTAAATGTAATGCGGCGATAGCCACAAAATGGAGTTTTATTGTACTATAATACACGCAGGTTCGTCACAACTCATGCTGGTGTCTAGTAGCGTCTTCGAATCCTTTCTGCGTGATTAATTTTATATAAGGTATATGTTTACAATTTGCCAAAACAATAGAAACATTTATTTATTTATAAAAAAGAAAAGAATTAAGTAAAATTATTTAAAAGATTGCATATAAACCTGAAAATAAAAACAAAAATCATAGCAGAAAAGCAGGCGTTACGTAACGAAAACGTAAATCAAATCCTACCCACCCCCCTTGTCACACTTCGTAACGCAAGGCTGAATCCATCACCCTTTCCATGTGGATGATCCCTTATTTAATCCAACCATATAATGACTAAAATATTGCTTGTTCTTCATAGTGGTTGTAACCTCACTTTCCGGATACACCTCATACTTCTCAAATAGTATTAGTCTGAGAAAGTAAGATAGCTTTAGATTTTGTCAACATACCTTTAAAAGTACTAGAATAATAAAGTTTCGAAAATTATTATTATTATTTGTTCATAGCGTCAATTAGTAACCTTTATCGCTTTCCTTTTCCACTAACGACATCTGTTCGTCAATTCGATAAATCATTTGAAGTCTGTATCTAGTTATTCAAGCAGCCATTACTAATCTGAGATATACGTGTATTTGGTTAAGAGAGACAGATGATTAATAAAAGTTAGTAATTACAAAAGTTAATTAGTAGAGTGAGAAAGTAGTATAAAACGGGAAAGCGCCTACAAAATCCATGTATATGATGTTCTCTTTGACAAAAGTAAACTTCTGGTTTCACTACTTTGTATATACTTATATTATTTTAACCAAAATAATGATTTTTTTTTTTTTTTTTTTTTTTGCGAAGCAGCTGCATTCTCCAAAATTGGCTTCTTTTCAAATTCAAATCAGTTTTCATTATTTTTCGCATATCTAGAGCGCCTGGAATGAAACCGGAGATAAGTAATGAACTCAGAAACACAATGACAGCCAGCTAAATCTCATTCCACGTATGACATCACGACAGCATGTGTGAATTCCAAATAGCACAAAGAGACAGGGAACGTTAACTTCATCTCTAGTATGTAATAGTGTTTTGTCAAATAACATAACGTGGAATTTCATTTCACAAAATTACATTTTCAGTGCAGATTGATATAATGTTATACAACAAAGAAGAATTTAATATTAACCCAATTTTTTTATTTATTTTCACAAAACATCCAATAAATTTAACTGTACATTATTATTTTTTTATAAAAAGAATATGCATTGCATTTCTGTTGGAAATGAATTTAGTATGACATGTATAAATGAAATTAGACAGCTTCTTCGCATCAACACTGCAAAGAGCACGAAGCGGAAAGAGAATGAGTTCAACTTATTCATAGCCATTCCACAATATTTAAACGAGTCTTTCTTACCTTATGAATGAATTTAATACATGTGGTTATTGTTATGAATAAATTACAAGGGAAGATCGAAAAAAAGTTACATAGGGTAAACGTTTTATGTTATTCACTGTAACTTAACGAAAAATTATTTGTAGGCTACTTGACTCGGACTTCTATCTTCTTAGCACTCCGTGACCAACCAAATCAAAACGCTCTCCCAAATATTTACCCAATTTTTCGCCCTCTCAATCCGGCGCCAGAGACACAAGCCCTGTATGCCCCCCTTAGTTACGTCACTGGTGAGGGAGTTGAGCAAAAATTGCGATTACATCGAGGATTAGTGTTCAGCATCCTCTATCATCAGGTGTGTTGATCTTCCAGCTATACCTCACGCATAAGCGATAATAGGCTTTATTATAATACATTTTTCGATCAGCCATTCAACTGAAATAGAACTTCTTGTTCTACGTGCCATGGTCATGACTTGTAAGCTAAACGAGATGAGTGGTTAATGAAAATGAACGATTATAACAGAGCTGCTACAATAATAATGTGAGAGATAACAGGAAAATCCTGAGAAAACCCACGCGCAAGGTGTTTTCCACCACAAATTCACATGTTGAGGGATTAAATCAGTAACTTCTCGCACCAGAGGAGAATACTTCACTATTGTGCTACTGTGTCCTCTATATTAAACATTAAGTACGTACGCTATGTGCTGAGCGAAGTACAATGTATTATTGAGCTAAACGAATGAATGATTGGCGTTGATTGTTCCAAACATTATCCTAGAGCTAGGGAGCAATCTTCACTAAACTTTGGATTTGGTTATAGGTAACCAAAGGTAATGTGTTTCCGCACACATTTTAAGCATCAAAAGACTCATTCAGAAATTGGGGCTGAAAATTCTGTAATATACCACCAAAATTCCATACCACCCTGTCTAAAATGAAAAGGAGTTGAGTTGTCTACAAGTTGTCACGACATATTAATTTAATGTGGCTGGAGAAGTTGAACACCTCTTTGGATTCAACTTGATTTTTTTAATTACAAAGTGATCATGTGATACGAGAAACAGGGTTAGAATTTTTAAAACGTAGTCCAAGAGTGAACGTTTGATTAAAACATTACTCAAGGAAAGGGTGTGAGCATAACTCTTATTGAAATGGGATTAAATGTACTTAACGTATTAGCCTTGTTCCTGTGTACACATAATCAAGCGTCTCTTCCAGTCACGCAGAACACTGCATCACAAGCAGCAATTACGCGTTATCGTAGGTGAACAAGACACCAAATGTTAACTTTGTACACGATTGCGTTTGAATGCCCATTAAAGTAGATTAGCCTCAGGCCTAGAGAACGTGAGGGCTATTGAACAGATTTAAGCCTGCCAACCCCCTTCTCAGGAAACTGGGTATTTAGGAAAGACGCACACCGTTATCGTAATGCGCTGGCGCTTCATCATGCTGAGAAACCTTAGGAAATTTCCCACTTTTGAAGAACAATCAGAATGTGCTATGTTCTGGCTACTCAACAACGTCATTGACAGATTCTACTTCACGTAACGTACGGAGTAATTGTAGAACTGCTATGTGACACAGCATATCTTTGTGGGTCTCGTTGGTTACATTCATGAGAACGACACATGCAGTTCTCTCATCACACATCATGACGATCTTGATGCGTTCTTCATGGATTAGAGGTATTCTGCGTCAAACTGTTTCACATATCGCATGACCCTCTTCCTGTATAAAATATTCAAGTTTAATACAAGATGGCGATAACTCTCCGCAAGACACGAAACTGTGTCTCCCTTAGAGTCGCGCTTCTACCTAGATTAGTCTCGCATCGATTTTCGTTCGGCATCCGCAACAGAAGATACATCATCTGAAAACTCTATAAGATCGTAAAATTGTTCGAATATTGGTTTTCAATATTAGAACAATATTGTTAGAATAATTATTTCTTATCTAAACAATTGTTCAAATAATTATTCTTTATCCAAATAATTGTTCAAATAATTATTCTACATCCGAATAATTGTACAAATAATTACCCGTTATCCGATTAATTGTTCAAATAATTATCCGTTATCCCAATAGTTATTCAAATAATTACCAGTTATTCGAATAATTACCCGTTATATGAATAATTGTTCAAATAGTTTTTCATTATCCGAACAATTGTTCGAATAATTATTCATTATCCGAACAATTGTTCGAATAATTATTCGTTATCCGAATAATTGTTCGAATAATTATTTGTTATCCGAATAATTGTTCGAATATCCGAATAACAAAATTCGAAGAATCGATTATTCAAATATTCGAGCAACGGATTCTTCGAACGTTAACAGCACTACTGTACATGTCCAAATAACGTGTTACCTCTCTAGGTTTACAAGATAGTCGTAACAAAAATTATCGTTTATAATGAAATTATCAACGGAAACATCAGAAGTTTAAAACGAGAAAGAACAAAAGCTACAAGTGAGAATTAAACATTTTTTTTTAATTCTGAAAACCAACCAATGGCATTATGTTTTAAAGATTATGTCATTCAAATGTCCACCTCTGCTTCAGTGGATGAAATGAATTACTCAGAACTTATTGCACGAAAAGTTATCCGCACATGTTGCGTCAAGAAACGGCTATGTGGTCCTTCCGCTCACATCACATCATCTCCCCATTACATTATTTTCTAAGAGGTTACCTAAAGTGTCATTTCTATGAGAATGAGCTGTGAACAATCTCTGAACTGAAAGGGGACATTGAACGCATGATTGTAAGGTTACCACGCAATATATCTGCAGAATTGGACCTTTAGTATCCATTCTACCCACCAAAATAGATAAAATTTGACAGAGTAATGGGATTATATTTAAAACCTAATGCCTTGGATTGCTTTTCACAATAATAAACTAGGTATGTATTAATAGCACATTTGGAGCGAAGCGATCGACCTTTATTGGTTATTCATATAATTTTTCAGTGCATCAATATAGTTTTCGTGAGTGAACACGACATGTAAATAGTTGAATTTGGCATATCGGCGAAAACTGTAATGGCTTTTAAAAAATTACGTTCGCACCAAACGAAAAGGGCTTCCCCGTATTTCTAATGTTGAAAATTCTATTTTCATTGTTTACAATGAAAATTCGCGCGCCAAATGCTTTTCCAATGTCAAGTCTATGGGCATCCCGCTTTTCTGTGATTATTCCTCAATGGTGTGTCCAATTTGAACATGATACCTCTTACGACATTCAGTGTGCGATCTCAAATCACCATGTCAAATTTGGTTAAAAACAGTTCAGACATCTTGGAGGAATATCTGGACAAATAAACGCTTAACTCGAGTGAAGAGGAGCTTCCTTCCAAAAATATAACATTATCACTTGTAGTTTTTATTCCGTCTCGTTTTAAAAGTTCTAACGCTCTTTTTGGTAAACTCCTTCAAGCACTATATTTCAGTACTATTAAGTAAGGGTAACAAGCGAATTCGATATAGACATATTAAACAGGACTGCTGAAAAGAAAATTTCTCGTAAAGTGGACTGTTCATTTTCACAAACAAGTTAAAGTCAACAATTTAAGAAATATTATCTCTGTTCATTATTGTTTTATTAACTTTAGAAATGTTTCAATAAACAAACTTATGTTCAAATTTACCTGAAGTTATGTTCTCAAGAGCTCTGGGAGATCATCGTATACACAGCCAATATTATGATCGTTTTCAGGAAGTCGTCTTTGGTGTATATTTTACTTCTGATAGTAGTGCAGTATATATATAATACATTTCCAAGAATATATCAATATTTCATTTTCTTACTACGTAAACGCTTTTCCTGCTGTTGGTTATTTGTAGAACTAGGTAGCATTAAACCAATATAATACAATAATGTAAGACTGTTTGGGTTCTGGTAAGAGGACCAGTTTCCTCTATTCGAAACATCTGTCTTTTTCAGCAATTCCCATGCACGAAATATGACATGATAATTACTCAAAAGATACAGAAAACAGACGAGGAAATTGAACAAAAATATTAGTTTGCAAGATTTTCCCTATTTCCACCGCAGCAGATTAACATAACTTCGCTGCTCGTCTACATTGGGTATTTTTTTAGAGTTTGGATTTAAAAAAAACTCCTTAATATATTTACCAAAGACAGCGTGGGTCAATGAAATCATGTCCCATGACCCACTGACCCACCACCCGCCATGACCCACTCTGACACACCATCTACCAAAACCCATCCTCATAAAATCTGACCCATGATCCACGCCCTCCTCTCCACTGATTAAAAAGTTTACACTTGTAATAAAACCAGGTTGTGAAATTCTAACTAATCGGAGTTTGAATTTCTACGGCCAATCGCTCAAGCACGGCTCTGTGAACCTATGTGCAAGATTCCAAAAGTCACATTTTTAGGTTCCAAACAATACGTCTGCTGGGTGAAAGCATAGACGGGTGTGTGTTTCATTTCATTTTCATACAAATGTGTTGCCTTTCCTATCTTATTTTTAATCCCGTAGTTGCTTCTTTCGGAAAGTTAAACAAAATTGCAATTCTTCCTTTCTTTATAGTATTTATAAGTCAAAATATTACATAACCATTGTATATTATTCATGTAGCTCACAGGGCCGCAGCTATGGAGGAGCAAGCAGGCACGTGTCCCGGGCGCATGGTTGGAGGGGTGCCTAAATAGTCCGAGGGAGAGGCTGATGAACCATGATTTTTATATACATATATCAAGTTTTCAGCTGATTTTATATGATTTTGGAGTGCTGATTTCGAATCCGATGAGTGCCACTCTGTAAACCTGGGGAAACTTCGCAAACGGGGGGGGGGTAAAGAGGAGTGGTGTTCTCTTACTTTCCATGTCTTAAATCAGTGGTATTCAACCGGAGGTATGCGTACCCCTGGGGGTACGCGAAGATGTTTCTTGGTGTACATAATCCTAAAATAAGTATAATTCCAATATTCGACCAAGAAACGAGGAGTTGGCGTCCCGGAAACAAGCTCAGTTATCTCATTAACAGTTTAGTTCTAAAGTTATTTTTAGTTTTTTAATTTCTAACATTGTTCTCAGTGACTGAATTACCATGTAGGATGAGGGGAAAATCCTCCTCAATAGAACTGGATGTCTCTCATGTTTTGCAATTTTCCATGTTAATTTTTCATATGTCCACTGTAAATAGTATTTTGGTTGCCACTTTGATTGTTCTTTTGTTGGGTCGCCATTTGTCCCACTTTTAAATCAACAGAACATGTACATTAATTTAATTTCGATGTAATTTCTTTTAAACAGCTTCAGGGGTACACAATTGGGTGGTGAACTGTGCCCAGGGGTACGCGAGAGAAAAAAGGTTGAATAGCACTGTCTTAAATTACTAGATTATCTCAGCATGTTTCATTTTTCTCATATCCTATTGACAGTAGAAAGCCAATTCGTGCATATATTACAAATAACCATACTAGTAACAAAATAACGGAATTTGACGATTTTTCTCACAAATTTCAGGGTTGTCAACTATTAATAAAATTTACAAAAATAATTTTTATACAGAATATTTTATTTTACAAACTTTTCACGTAGAAAATGTTAAGAACAAGAGAAGTATCATATTTATTCCAAATATACAGTCCTTAAACTCCCATATGAGCTATGAATAAAACCCAGACAATCACTATAAGGGAAATGGGAAATCTCCTTCTGTCATCTGCTATTGTTTGTGTTACGATTGTAAAAGCATGTGTTCGTAGTAAAACATGTGGTTTCAGTGCGTGTGGGAATGGAACCTTACAATATTGTCCAGATCAATGACGAAATAACAGTATTTTGGCACAAAGTTTTGTTACTAGAAAACACCATCATTGTTATTTTAACATAGGTATACGTTCATCATATAACACTGCTCTGCTATTTTCTCAGCTACACAATAAACAAACTTTATTTTATATTTTCATTTTGTGGTGCTATATTACTGTAAAATTATTTATTAATTCCAAGGTAAGCTTCAGCTGCAATTTCTGTATGTGTGCGTTTTCCTCTTTTAACTGCTAAAATTATAGTCATCGCAGAAAAAACCTTATGTATTAATTAAGTAATAATTCAGAAACAATAATTGCGATATATTTCTTTCCAGAATAGATGTTTAGATAAAAGGTAAATTGAAAGGTATTAAAGATCCCACGTAGTACATTAATCAGTCTGGAGATGTATGTTTTCGATGTGGAATATTCATATCACCCCAATCTGGTACTAGGCAGTTAATATTTATAACCGCTTATCGGTCAAATATGAAGTTGCCAACAAGTGAAGACATAGCGACATGTTGGTGACTTTTTTTTAAAGCAATAATGGTTGAGGAATGTAGTTCACGAAATTCTAACATTATCTTTATACGCTTACAAGCGTGTCATTTCTCACATATCTTGTGTTGCGTGGCTTTTGTCCTTAATAGTTTCTACTTCTGGTTATTCCTCTAAAGTCACGAATCAGATTGATTAACTGATTTTGAGTTTTACGTCCCGTTCAGCAGCGAGGCTATATGAGACGTGGACCTACTGATTAACGTTGAATCCGAACCACATGAGCTCCCACCGGGAATCGAACCCGGGTCTCCCGCGCCAAAGGCGGGTCACGAATCAAAGTCAAAAATAGAAGAAATCCTTCGTTTATCTAAATCAAGATCAGAAACAACAAAAGCAAACAAGAGGAGAGGTTATTTGAAAACTTTTCTTAATCTTCAACTGAAAGAAATCGAGAAAATAGTGTATATATCAGAGAGTGGTCGGGCTAATGTGAAGTTGGTACAACAACTTTTGCTCTGCCCTAAGTTTTCAACCACATCAGCACTAATTATTGGAATCGAGCACTAATTAGCACTAACACCCATTTGACATTAATTTCTGGCGCAAAAATTATTCGATTTGAAGAAATTGGTTAGACCAGCCAGTGTGAAGATCCTCCAGCGACGTTTGCTGTGTCCTAACTTCTCAAAGAGACAATGACTATTTCTGAGACTCGTTCATTAATTCGACACTAAATCCTGAAGCGAATTCTTTATGTATTCGGAAAAAATGGCTGGGACACTGGAAATTGGCCCAGCCACTATTGCCGTGTCCTAACTTCTCAACGAACCAGCATTGATTCTGGGACTCGGACACTAACTAGCACAAACTTGGCACCAATTGCTGGCGCAAATTACTTGGATTCGGAGAAAGTTGTTGGGCTACTAGGATGTTGGACCAGCCACTTTTGCTGTGTCCTAACTTCTCAACGACACCTGAACTAATTCCGGGGTTCGAGCAGTAATTATTAATTCAGTACTAAGCCTGGCACCAAAAAAATCGATTCGGAGAAAATAGTTAAGCCAGTGAAGTTCACCAAGCCACTTTTGCTGTGCTCCAACTTCCCACCGCGACCAGCATTAATTCTGGGACTCAGTTATTAATTAGCACTAATTTGTTACTAATTCCTGGCGTAAAAAATTGTGATTTGGAGAAAGTGGTTAAATCAACTTAATTCAAATGTAAATGGCTGCAATTTAGTGTGATAAAATAAGACACATTAAATAGTGATAATTATAAATGTTATATACTTAAATTGTTAAACATTTATTATTGTCAACCTATAAACCACTCTTTATTTTTTCTTTTCTCTTTTCACAGATTGCTTTGTGTAGTAGCCATTTATAGTAAAATGAAAGTTATATTTCCGTTACGCATCCGACACAGAAGAAAAAAGCGCCTGGAAAGTTTCAACGGGACTCCTCCATCTGCAGTGACCCCCAGTGATATTGAAGGTGAACTCACAACATCATGGTTGACAGATGCTTTTACTACTTCACCAAATCCGTCTTTCGATAACGATAGCTTAAATGAGCTGAGTCTAAATGTCACTAATACTACACCCATAAATAGTACAGCATGTACACAGGAATGCTGGCTCTACACTACAACAATTCCTATAATGATATTCTTTTGTTTGGTGACTGTAGTGGTGAATATGGTGATACTGTGCTCTGTTATGTGGATACGAAGACCTATGTCTCCTACTCTACGTTTTAGTGTCAGTCTTGCAGGAGCAGATGCTTATGCGTCGCTAATTGTTGGCATCGGATTAGTATCGAACAGTTTACTCCCTAAAGTTTATAATATTATAGTTCATGAATGTTTTAGCCTGACCTTAGAAGCGTTCAGATTAGGCGGATTGGTTGCCACTGTATTACACTTATTAGCCTTAGCAATTAATCATTATATCGGAATTGTAAAACCGCTACACTACACTTACACAATAACTCCACGGGCTACAAATAGTTGCATCATCTTATTATGGGTTAGTCCAATTGTGTTCTTCTTCATATATTTTCTGTCAGTCGAAGGGGAAGGCTTTCAGTCCGAAAATTGTTCCAACAATACATTTTTCAGTAATCTAAAATATCGAAGTGTTGTATGTAGCTTATTTTTTGCTCCTCTGGTTCTGATGTTCTTTATATACGTCCACATATTTTTCATTATACGTCGGCACCAAGCCAATAGAATTAGGTATCAACTTGGACAAGATTTGTCTCGCAACGTAAAAGCTATAATAACAACTATTCTCATTTTGGGCACTTGTATTGTGGGCTGGGTACCAGGATTAATATTGTACTGGCTTTTTTGCGACGATTGCATTTATAAATTTCAAGTTTCATTGAAAAATTATTATATTATGGTCAATATTCTTGTCATCATGAAATCGATGGTGGATCCTATCATATATGCTGCTAGAATGAAGGATATTAAAATAGCTCTTCGACGCATGGGTGCTAGTTGTTGTGGCAGTTGCTTAATACCTTTTGACCCACAACTAGGTCTCACCAGCGACTGCTCCCAGCACAGACTTTCCTTGCATCATACCCGTAACAGCCGAGGAACTATTCTTTGTCGCGTAAGATCTTTTCATTCTCATTCAACTCCCAACGGTAGCCTCCGAGGTAATGGATCTAATGGTCATCTGCCTAATGCTAAGATTCTTCGCAGACATAACACAATAATACATAGCAGAAGGAACGACACTCTTATGTAGAACCTTTCAAAGATTCTGCCGTGAATCGCAAAATATTTGCCAGTGACTTTTCTGTTCAAGTAAACTTTGATAAATAATTATGAGAGTATGAAGAGCACAGGAAAAAGAGTCCATGCTGAAGATTTTCGATTTGAAAAGAGTCCACATTTTTGATTTGATGGAAATGGTCTAGAAGCACGAACGAACGAACAACACATTGAATTACATGTGTCTTGATAATTCTCAACATATTTCCTCAGACTATAAATTGTTTAGTTAGTTTCCTTTCAAGAGCGTGAAGCTCCTGCAGAGATTATTTCTCCTGAAGAGGATAGAGACCATAAGTCTTGGCACAACATATTTGAGACATCAACATTTTCCTTGACGTCAGATGCTTGTGGTGCTTAGTACATAGCTCACAGATAAATAGCTCATATTTGGACGGCGATAAGCGAAATACAAGTATTCATAAAACAGTCGTACAGATGACACCAGTGTATAAGAGCTATATTGGAAAGAGTATCGATATATCAGTCATGTTGGGGCATCTTAAAACAAAATATATTTCTTCTGAATTTCATTAATGCAATATCCCTCCTTTACTAACTCGTTTTAATAATTTATTTCGTATTGTAACCCAGGTTTATGGATCAAGAAAATGTCAGTGTATTAAGTTAAGACAGAGTAAATGGATTTACGTACTTAGTTTCTTACTTCTTCAATTCTAACTTAGCTTAACAATATTACTTTACTCTGGTTTTCTAGGCTTCAGATTTCTCATGTTTTTGAAAAATAAAACCGAAATCTATGTATTGTGCTTTAATACTATTCTTCTGAAAAACTGTTAAAACTACTAATATTAAAATCGCATTTTTGAAGAAAAGAAAGGAAAATAAACGAGCCTTTCACATAACTCATAAAATTTTTCCCAGCTCAAAGTGGTCGAGCTTATTATTAATTACTGTGTAGCTTCCACCTGTGCTACAACTCAATAAAATACCTAACAGTTCGTGCCTCGTGAGTTATCTGACACGGGAGGGACCCACAAGTTGTCGCTAAAATCTTATTGCCACATAGCACATCTGATAGAGCATCATGAGAAATGAACATGAGCAAAATTTAAGGTGCTATGGACCAGAAGGATAGGAGCTAGGGGGATTCAAAATTTGAATATCCCAAAAATTATATCATGAAATTAAATACATTTAAAGTAAATATCTTGAAAACCATTAAAGTAATCAAAACAAAAGTTGCATAATATAATGAGAACAAAATACCCTATCGAAAACTATAAACAGTGTTGTCATAGGTGAAGCAGTGTTGCCAACTCAGCATAAAAATATTTTATTTGAAATAACACCATATACAAGTGTGCACAGATTTAAAATGCACTATTATCACTAAACATAACTATGAAATGTAGTGGTACAGTGTTGCACACTATTGGAGCTACGTGTGCTGAAAATGTACAATGGAGAATTGTGATATGTGGCAACAGATGGTAATAAAAGAATATGGGTCTCATACTATGAATTTAGTTCAAATACATAACACAGATAGTATAGCATAGCAGTGTCACAAAATATTGATGCATTTGAGAAACGAAATTGAGTGGTCATTTTTACCTCCTCTGTCAGCTCCGAAGCTACACAGAGAAAAATCCGTTCTCCGGACAGCGGTATATTGTACAAATATACGGTATCCTCTTGCTTACTATAGAAATCAGTACGGAGCATACGTTATCCATATGCTACGGAGGCACTGCCCTTAGTTGTTACATCATGTTGTTCCAGAATGTCTGACATCTAACAGTTTTCCGTATATCACATGCATATACTTATGCTACCTTCGTCAGCTATATGTTATATACGTTCATTTGTATGTGAGATCCTGACCGTCTACATTGTTTCATACGGAAAGCACGTATAGATGGAACACTTATACAGAAAGTATTATAAAACATGCGTTTTCAGTTATACGTCTGCTGTACGTTAAGTCCAAAAACTACAGGAATTACGCATGTAACCTATCTTTTTAAGTACGTAACTTACATTTCTTCTCAGTGTATATAGGAGTGTAAAGTGGAATCCGAATCACTATGAAAGAGGAAGATAACAATGAAATATAAGGTGAAAACTACAACAAAAAATGTTCGAGGCTTGATTGGAACCCCGATGTCTAATATGTCGATTGTCTAACCTTCTAGACCACACGGCTATCCTGGCCGACTAGAAACCCATATGAGGTAGTAATAAAATATTTCCAATGTTAATATGGTAATATTGCAGTATACAAACATAATCATATGGTATGTAGGAAAGGAAATAAAAGAATATGTCACTTAACACGAAAGACAGAAACCAAGAAATTACTCTTCCAATCCAAATATTGGTAAGATAATCGAGAACCAGATTACAGAATTAGAAAACAGTATTTATTTCCTCGTATGTATCATTTTGTTTTCGCGAGCTGTCTGCTTATTCATCGGGGCTACAGAAGTATAATGCAAAATCCTCACTTGTTTCTAATGCATTCAATATTACCCTTTGTAGTCACATATCAGACTTCTCTATTGTACATTTTCAGCACACATAGCTCCAATAGTGTGCAACACTGTACCACTACATTTTACTGTTATGTTTAGTGATAATAGTGCATTTTAAATCTGTGCAAACTTGTATATGGTGCTATTTCAAATAAAATATTTTATGCTGAGTTGGCAACACTGCTTCACCTATGGCAACACTGATTGTGGTTTTCGATTTAAAAGAATGTGTTCTCATTATATTGTGCAACTTTTGTTTTGATTACTTTAATGGTTTTCAAGATATTTTTACTTTAAACGTACTTAATTCCATGATATAATTTTTTGGATATTCAAGTTTTGAAGCCCTCTAGCTCCTATCCTTCTGATCCAAAGCACCTTAAATATTGCTCATGATCATTTCTCGTGATGCCGTATCAGATGTGCTATGCGGCAGTGAGATTTTAGCGACAACTTGTGGGACCCTCCCGTGTGAGCAATTACACAGGTCTTATTCCAATCCAGTTTCTCCAGAGTATGTCAACCAACCTGTTTGGCTACTTATTCCTAGCAATTTTTGAACAACATTATCGCCTACTGACTTCTCCCGATATATCACCTGACAAGCACGTGCTCATTTATCTCACCAAGAAAAGAATTACTTATACTTGGTCATCTTTTTTTACTCATTTGTAATTCGAAAATAATTATTGTTTTTGGACTTTCAAATCAGCCTCAAATCCGTTCATGTATCTCGTAGTATATGATCTACTGATCAATCGGAAAGTAGCCGAACCAGAACTTTACGAAATTTTACAAGTGAGTCTTACACATTGGTGTGTAGGTAAAACCACTGACAGTATATCATAAACATCATTCGTCAAAACGATCGATCAGCCTCTCCGAAGCTTATCCCGCACACTGCCGAGTTCACAAAACCTGTTGGTTAATCCAGTTACTCACTTTCTTACCGAAACGATTCTGAAACTGATCGTCTGCTACACTGTACGATTTTGTTTCAAAATACACCTCTAACAAAAACACGCTCCTCTAGTAACAAACTCAGCCCTGCAACTAGAGTACGTTTGTTTTATCTTGGCACACTACCCGCCAATGCGCTTGGTTGGCATTTAAAGTATTTTCTGCTAGCACTTACGTGAATGTTTTAATCCAATAGATGTATTATTGGTTTTGTCGTGTAGGTGAGGCTAATGTTAGCCAGACCATCAAATGAGATCATTGCTATTTGGCGGGTAGTCGAAGTGCTTAGTTGTCACACGCGAACAAGTGTGTTACAGTGATTTGTGAGTGGGGTAGCGTTTTGCTGTTTCTTAGCGTATTGCAACTTTCAACTTAACCGTGGCGTGGCAACAGCACGATGCAGAGAGATCCATCCTTTAGGCGGAAAGCATGCCAAGATAAAACAAACGTACTCCAATGTGACTGAAACGTTCATTAAACCGCACGTACTTTTTCTCTTCGCAACGCCTATTAGCTTCAACCCCCAGTGTAACCTACTGGGTAGGTTTGTACTGAAGACACTACTACACCACTTCCGACCAGTATTACTGCATTATGACACATTGTGCTGAAAATAGAAAATTATAAAGCTGAGATTCGGGGAAATTTCGATCGCTTTGTGTATTTCTCTTATACGTTATTATTGAGATAAATCAGTGATACTTCCTGCTTGAGTGTGCCAGTAAAAACACTCAAAATATAATAACAATCTATGTATATTGATCTTTTATATTGTGCATTTAGAGTCATTTTCACGTCAATTTTGCGACTGTGTCATAGTATAAAGGAAGACTGAAACACATCTGTAAATATTGTACCGTATTCTCAAGATATTGTATGATCCATGTAACAAAACATAACTAATGAATGAACAGTGTGAATACATTTAACATTATATGAAGATAGAACATTATAAGAAACCCTTGTGTACGCATACAAAATAATGTAAAATTGTTCGCAAAAGCTAAGAAGTGTTCATCATAAAAGTAAAACTCTACTTTCAACTAAGTTTACACATAAAATACTCTTAAAACTGTGTTTTAATCACGGTGATGGACTGCGTAGTATTAAACGACGCTGATAAACATTATGACAAGTAGAAGAACAAATTAAGAACTGTACTGTATACATTCTTCAAATATCCTGCCAAATTGATATTTATCATAGATGTTGCATGAACGCATCCAATTGTATTTTAAAATATTTTGCTGATATTATGGTATTACTATGGTAATTTTTCTGAAGCAAAATTCATGGCAAAATTTGTAATCTATATTTGTGGAACTGTACTGATGTACATGTATTTTATCACAAACTTAAGTTCACCAAAGTTAACATTAATCGTTTTGTAATATATACTATGTATATGTTATATGTGTTCAGTGGCGTAGTAAATGGTGGTTACCGGATTCTTACTTGAAAGTATTCATTATTTGTTCATTATTTGTATCTGTAGATTTTGAATTTATATATATAATCCAAATTTGGAGCCCTAAAGATTATCACAAATCTGTGGTATCTATTTCTCAGACATTTTCTTACATGGTATTATGCCATGAAGATGGCCGCACATTGAACAGGGGACAAGACAGCCAAGCAAAGGTACAGTGCTGAACAGTACCGCATGTTCATTCCAGCACGTGCTATACAAAGCTTCTCAACGTTGTGATTGAGATACACGGTCAATGCACTCGGGTTTCTCTGTTCACATCTTCTCCTGCCTCCATCTGCCTCGGCTTGACCGGCCTGCCTGTGGTGAATGTGCAACAAGCCTGAATGTTCACATAGTTTTACTATTAAACAACTAAACATTGTAGAATGGTATGGATTCCGTGCCGCCTACAATATCAAACTTGTTAGCCTGGCGAGACAGTTTTAGGAACGCATCACTTTCCCTCACATTCTTTTACATTCCCCAATTCCTTTGTTCGCGACGTCATTCTGCTATACATCATGTAAGAAGTAGGGGAAAATTGGAACATGTTAACAAGGTTCTCCTCTTCTCTTACCAAAAACAAGCAGGATGTTGACCAAACTGGATTTTCTCTTTGTAGTTTCCAATCCAATGTCCCTATAAACTGGTTGGTCGAAGTGAAAGCAGAGCCCAAAATGTCATGAATAGGCACCACAGAAAGTCTTTGCTATATAAAGATTGAAACGGTTTACTGGGAGTCAGAACGAAGATCGCGAGACTTTGGAGTAGCCAAGATACCCTCAAACTATGAGCAAGAAATAACATGTTTGCAGTTGGTAAACAAAAGTACGGATCATAATAATTGTTTCCACCTACGCCACTATATGTGCTGTGTTCTATAACGTACCCTTAAAGAATGTTTAGTATTTGTAGCACACCTCAATAACATTGTTACATAGACGTTGTAGGATGAATCAAATCTTGTGTATCAACGTTCTTTTTTTATTATTTATCCAGTTCTTATTAAAACAATATAATACCTAAAATGTATATACGTACTTGTAACAATTTTATTTTTCATTACAAACAGCTTATGATTAAAAATAGAACATAATAATTAGTATCATATTTTCGTTTGTGATGCCAAAAATGTATAGTCTTACTATTTTGAAAAGAAGAAAGCTTCTGTGACTTGATGGTTAAATAATTTATTTATGAATGTATTTATTGCTATGAATTCATGTAACTATAAGATATCATATATTTTGTAAAACAATTAATATTTAAAATTATTCTCCTTTTTGCGCAAATAATACTATAATCATGCCTGAGAACATTCATTTAAATACACCCTTATTCAACACCTATAACAGTTGTTTAGTTTTCGTTTCATGAGTATGCTCCTTAAATTTATGCAGTAATGCACACACATCGGTAATTAAACTACAAATCACGAACAATTCAGGTAAGTGCGTTTGTCATTCTACTACTGGAAGCAGTGATTGTGTTTTATGCAAAAAATTCACGGTATAGAAGAAAACTTCGTAGATTTCCTTTTTAAAGTGAAAACGAAACTTTACAATGCTAAAAAGACCATCCTCCCCAAAAGTAGGCATGTTTAATTCTTCAAAATGAAAAATGATACGGCTTTTATCACTTGTATAGTAGTTAGCGCGTGCGCTTCTGTCGCAGGAAGTGTTACGAGGTGTGTTCAAAAAGAAACCGAACCGAACTATTGCTTATTACACATTTTAAGCACTGTCCTCGTCAATATAGTTCTTTCTACTGACTATACACCATTACCAACGTTTCTACCTTTTTCGGAAAGCCTCCTGGGATACATTTTCTAAAATGGCGCTCAAATCTCTTGTCGCATTGTTCTGAATCTTGTCTATGGCTTCGAAACGATGTACTTTCAAAGTGATTTTAAGTTTGTCAAATGAAAAAAAGTCTGCTGGGGCTAGGTCCGGAGAGCAGAGTAGATGGGGCACAAGGGGAGTCTGATGTTTTGCCAGATAACGGCGGATGAGGAGCGAAGCCTAAGTTGGCACATTGGCACGGTGCATCATGCAAATCTGGTTTACAACAATCGAGGCCTCGTCCTGCGCGTAACATTCCTCAACCACGTTTAAATATCCTGGTACAACTGTTTGTTTACAATCTGACCACCTGATACAAATTCATCATGGACAATACCCTCCAATCAAGAAAAAAAATCATCTTGATCTTTCATTGTCACTGTACCATTAATCTGATGAACAGCTTGTGTACATGTTCACTTCAGTGGTTGTACCTTGGCGACTAACAGTCATAACAAAACAACAGATAAATGGCAGTTTTTTTTTTTTTTTTTTTGGTATAAACCTTCCGCTACTTTCAACAAGTAGCGGCAGCACGATTCCTCTGTCGGTTGGTGCGCTATTTTAAAAGTTCGGTTTATTTTTGAACATACTTCGTATGTCTAAATCTTAGAGAAAGAGCATTGAAATTTGAAAGCATTACGCTGGTTCGGATTCAATCAACCTGTAGGTCTACGAGTCATGTGGCCTGTGCTGAAAAGAGACGATAAACTACAGTAACACAAGCACCTATAAATGAGGGAGTTACGTGCAGACGATAAGGAAAAAATAGTATAATATGTTATTTATTTTAGATACCAAGGTAGCATTGCTGCAAAAGATCTGAAATGTGAATTGGAAATAAAAACAAGAATAGGAACAGCAAACTAAGCCCTTAAGAAGAATAAGAAACTTATTTTTTGATTGTAAAATAGTTTAGTTTGCAGAAATGAGTATGTGAGCTGACAATATCATCCACGTATCAATATTGCATTACCTTAGGAGTGTTATTCAAGATATACAAGAATATTATGTCGTGTAGCGTAGCACATAACAAACCAGTAGTTAATTTTTTATCACACACAAGTTAACTTATACTTGTTAGTGAATTCTTGGCTTCAACAATTCAATTATACAAATCTTGAAGATTAGCAGGTATAAGTATGATATATTCTTTCTTTAATGTGCCTCCACATATAAAAACCGCAGAAGTTTAGAACTGGAGACCTGGGGTCAGACCCATAGACAATTAACCCGATCTTATTGTTCACCTCTTTTAATCCATCGTCCTGGGATTGTGTCGTTTAGGTAATGCCGTATCTCCAAATGGAAATGAGAAGGAGCATAATTGCATGAACCTGAATTCACTCAAATCTTGAAACGGAAGAACCGTGTTATCATCCTTGAACAAATTCGAAACCAATTTTCTAGCATATTGAAGGACGATAGCACGATCACAGTTTTCTCTTCAAAACAGAGAAGTCCACAAACTTTGCTTGCTGAAATGGCACAGATCACATTTTACCTTCAGCGAGTTTCTCTCATGTTCATCGAACTTGAAAGATTTTTGACAGCCTCAAATTCTTTCATTGTGGTGATTAACCATATTAGATACATGGATAGCTGATTGAACAGCAAAATTAGATATTCGGAAAACTACTCATTCTCCATAACCTCCTGAATTGCACTGCAGACTGAATGCCTCTTTGCATGGTCATCAGGATGCAATGCTTGGAATAATTACAGCTTGTAAAGCTTCATATGCAGACACTGTTCAAAAGTACACCGGAGAGATGGCTCAGAAATTTCAAGTTGTGTTCCCTTTGTGTTGATTTCCTAGGGCTCTGTTCTAACACACCTTGGATACGTTCGAAATTGTCTCGTGACGTGTCTTGACGTCCTGTGCTTTTACGTTTGAACATGCATCCTTCTCCTACGATCTTTTCTACGTCACTCGCAAATTTGATTACGATAAGGTGGCTGTTTGCACGTGAATAACGGATTCACACTCAGAAAATTGCAGGAAAGAAAATGACTTCTCCTGGGGTTTTGTGGCGATTTTATTACAGACTACAACAACGCTAACTGGTGTAGTTTTAAACTTTGAGCTTCTTATGTTTAGTAATTTGCGGCGTGTATGCAGTGTTTCTGTCCTATATAGCTTCTGTGGAATAAAATTCTCGCAATTTGCTCTCTCGTTTCGAAACAGAGTGTATATAAATAACTATTTGTATATTCTCAAATTGCCTTAGTGTCTTCTGGTGAAGTAAATAAGACACAGTGGAAAAATAAAGCTAAGTATGTCGGAGAGAATTAAGCCACTATTATTGAACGACAAAAATGATCATAACCATATTGCTTGAAATTAATTTAACCAATAATCAATATTCCCGAGCAAAGTTTCCTCAATTTAGCTCATACTAGTTAAATCAGTAATAAACAAAAGTATGTTCATTAGATTTATAGCCTTCTTCAGGCTACATCGACTCTACAAAATTGGATTTTAGATAAAAGATAAAGGAATATTGTATACAGTGTGTTTATTTTCAAGTAATCAATGGTATTACTAATTTTAAAACGTACTTGTAGGCTTACAGAGGGCAATATTTATGATTTTTTTAAGGCAGTATCTTAAAATGCCTCAGGTTACTGGGTCGTCACTAAAACTGATGTGTGTTCATCGAGAATTTAACCCGACATCATGTACACCAGATGAAGTGAATTAACGATCTAGTTAGACGGAAACACAACATACAATTGTCTTAAAATACTCACTGTATTTGTCATTCGATACTTAATCCATACCCAAATATCATCATTCTTGTATTGTCTAACATTGAAGTTTTTCTTAGAACTATTTCTGGAGTGTTCACAAAGAGTTCGTGTGAGCTTGTATTGCACTCTGTACAAATACATTACAATCTAACCAGAAAAAGAAATCATAAATATTTACTTTACATCTGCATTTGAACATAAGTGATGGTGAATGGTTTGAATTCAATTTTCAGAGTAAGTTAATACACAGGGTATGTGCAAAGGTATGAACTGAAATATGTCAGTTTGATGTCCCATAGTTATGCTGTATAGACTAAAGGAGACAGTGATGATGAGAATGAATGAAACGGTGGAACGAAAAAGGTAAGAGGAAATGAGAGATCCAACCTACATAATGTTTGTCCACAACAAAGTCCGCTTGACGCGAGCTGGAATCGATCCAGGGACCTCATGCACCAGAGGTAAACGCTCTACCGCCGAATCACCGTGACCCCTACGCAAAGATATGTCCAAACTTCAGCAGACATACTTTTAAGGACAAGCAACAAAAGGTCTATATCAATATATGGGTGTATCAAATGTCCGGGGCATAGACCAACTCCATTACGACTTAAAATAATATGGAAAAGACAGTAAATTGATGGAAATTAGTGGATTCAGTCTAAAGTGGCGGAATTTGTCTAACTGCACCAGCCGCTTGGGCTCCACACTGGTAGAACCAACCCCTATGTTAAAAGAAAAAGCAAAGTCACCAGTTCAATATGTTGTTTCTTTGCTCTCACCATATCAACAATACAGCTTTGATGGGGAATTGCTTCCAGGTGTTCTAGTTTCTCTGATATGGGAATATGCACGTTCCTCGTGTCGTTTTTGCTTACCACTCCGCTGCATTTGAACAAAATACTAGGTTGGAAAAGTTGCTTTTTCATTTAACATAGGGCGCCTTACCAGTATGAAGTCCAAATAACTGGTGCGATTGGGAAAATTCCACCACTTTATATTGAAAACTGCCGATTTCCAACAACTTCACTTTCTTTCCATTTTTCGCATCTTCATTCGTAACGGAGTTAGCGTATGGCCCCGGACATTTGATATATCTGGCATATATGAAATATCACCGTTCCAGAAATGCACAGAAAGATTGAGAATATGGTCTCTGGATGGCAGGATGTTCATCGTGGAGGAAACAAGACGGAATTTTGTGTAGAACCGTCTCAAACTCTTGTCTATTTATCGCCTGTCGAGGTGTTTACAATCTGAAGAGAGGCATCATTTGATGCTGCAACATCATTCGAATAAATCCAGCTTCTTTGAACATGTGGGTGCACCCATGATGCGTCGGGTTCGTGCCTGTATCTGCATAGGTCGTAATTATTTTTGGCATTTTATCTAACAATGCTGCGCGTAGTGTAGGGCCGTGTTCCTGGCTCCTGCCGAGAAGTTTGCGTCATTAATAAGGTTGCATTAATTAAATGTCACTCCTAGTGCTCGTTGTTATAATTCCATTTCCTCCTTAACTACGACTACAGTAGGCTCACGATTATTTCCATTATTTTCAGTAGAACAATGTGTCTCTCAGGTTTCCTGATTATCTGTTGACCTTTGTTTTAATACCCTATGGCGTGTGTCGTGTTTTTAGGATCACACTGTATATCTCGGGATCGGCGCAGAATTACGCATAGGTTGATATACAGACCTTTCATTGCCTGACCTGACACGTACCATTGGATATGGGATGAGATGCAGGAATATCTCGACATGTTCGCGGTATCTATACGTGGAAGGTGGTTGCAATAGAACGATAGACGTAGTCAAGGCCATGATTCAAGCCCATTGTGTTCCCTTAAGGTTCCCGTATTGGGTTCGACTGCCGGGCTGAAGACAAACCGTGGGATTCGGTAGTTGGTGGTTGTCCTGGCGGGAGGTGAACTTGCCTTAGAACGCTTGGGCACCATGCCTGCAAATCATACACGCCTTGGTTCGCTACCAAGTCTGTCTCGACTAGTAGGTTAACTGGCAGACACTGCGGACTTTGGTCTGGCCGCGCAGTGGGCGTATCTCACTCACTATAGCAATAGAAGTCATAAGTTTTAAAGGTCGAGGAATAAATCTTGAAGGCGCAGCTTGTACACGAGAACTCGAATCGTCCAATGATTGGGAAATACTGGGCGGGTGGTAAACAATATTGACCCATTAAAAAAGCTAGCAGACCGCAACTTGTCGTCAATGGCAGCTGAATATATGGCGGTAGACCGCATCATCTCGAAATCTCCTCAGAAGTACCACATGCTGAAGTTTGGACACAGCTTGTGAAACAAATCTGGAGACTAATTTTGGGTAATATGGGCAGTTTGATAATATGGAAAGATTTAAGGTTTTCATAGTATTACTCATACCAGAATTAATCTGTAACTGAATTTGGTAATTTATATCATAGTGTGGAGGATTTAAAAGCTCTGGATGGAATGCAAATGTACACGGCGGTTGTGATATTACATTGCGTTGTTTTGGAGGGCAAAAGTAAGTAATTGTTGTTATCTGTATTCCAAGTTTTGTTGATTGTAAATTTGAGTATCATGGATATAAGGAATTTACGCACTATAAACTGTTGAGTACAATCATCACTTTATATTTATGTTAATCAACAGACGTTGCGTTATCACTGCACAGCAAAGGATAGAACTGACCGATTACGTTCTAACTAAAGTCTTGTAAATTATAAAATATCGTCATTGTGTATAATAATTTTGCATATATCAGATTTGGGCATATTAATTTTCTACAAAATGGAGATATATGAGGAATATGCACTGAACAATTATCAGATAAACAAGAAACATTTTCATATTATACATACCCCTTTCGCCATAAAAGAGAAATATATATATATATATTGTAAGTACAAATATATATATATATATATATATATATATATATATATATATATATATATATATATATATATATATATATATATATATATATATATATATTGGCTTCAAAGTACGCCTCTGATTTGAAATAATTGGCTACAACCAACTGACAAATCTCTCTTAAAGACATTCAAAAAAATACTATTACGAATTTGCGCCAAGTATTTAAATCCATGATCACAATTGTTGACTTTTCACTAAACTTGAATTTTGCGACCTATTATTACAAACACTGGAAAATATCTGCAAATATGACAAAGGTAGTCTGGGTTCCGCACAATGGGAATTGGCATTTCTAACCCAAATCTGACAGCAGACGTTGAAAATGAACTGGAACACATGAACAAAAACTGTATTTTACATTTATTATGTCGTATACATTTAAATTTATCACATTTGGTTCCTGTATCTAACATCCTAGTTTTCAAGTAGATAAATATATCACAATTCACGACGTATATTTTCTTTCTAATGCTTTGATATAGTATTCTGTAGTCTTACTTTACGTCTCAAAGGTGTTACGTGTTAAGTACTTAGTATTATTTCATGAATTACTATTTTTTTTTATCTTAGTTTCTCATGGATTATAATTTAATTACTAAAGGTTACCTGCTCATTTTATCCATATTGCCTGTCCATATTATACATCAAATTTCTTAAATATGGGCAATTGCAGTAAAATAGTATTTATAATTTCCTTGAAAATCATTGAAAAATTTTTGAAAGCAAACACTATGAGACTATAGACAAAATACATGTTTCTGTAACAATTGTTGTCAAACTATATGTTAATATCTATGAGGAATTTTACTATTTTGTTTTTTTTTCTGTTCACACTACCCCAAATTATCCTATACGTTAAATTAGCTGGTATCCAAACCACAAGAAGACAGACAAAATTTCGCGTCTCTGTCTTTGATTCAGGTGTTAACTGATCAAGCATACTTATGGTTATAATCTTAGGATCATTTTTTTTTATGTAGGGCCTCATTGACCTTTTCTAACTAGTAAGGCCCGGAGCATGACTTTCAGCATGAGGACCCTTCTTACATTTGATAATCATCGTATTATCATTATTATCAATATAGCCTATGCATAATTGGCATTATACTTTGGGTTAAAATGAAAACCAACAAAAACTTATATTAAGTATAGGTATAGCTACCAATATCTAATTTAGTGCTGTAATTAACATCAATAATAGTAGCAAAAGCAATAATAAAAATTACACAAACTCCCTTAATTTTTTTTCTTGCTTTGACTTTTGAAAATTCATCAATTGCATCCTCAAAAAGTCCAAAGCTCCTGTTATGTCATTTTCAATAGAAAGAAGGCAAATTAGAGTCCAGTTTTTCCAGCAAGATGGTACTTCGAAGTCGATTTTTATATCCTCTTAAGGACAGAAAATGACCTTTCACTTGAACAGCTAGTGCACGGTAAAGTGAGATATAATTGCAATACTGTATCAAGATTTGGAAATGTATATCCTATTGGCATGCGACATATGAAAGTGAGACAAAATGACCGATTACACTTGACATTTGAAGTACGTAACTATTTTAAAGTACTATTTGAAGTTTGAAAAAATGTCATTGAAATTCAGCGTCAGTAGAAGCGGAGTTTTTGAATCAGAACCTCCTACACGCTTGACAATTACAGACAGGGCTTTGTGACAAGTTTGAGACGCTTGTACCATTTGTGATATGCATAAGGGATGATTCGGCAGACCTCTTAAAGCTACAAGTCCCATTTCTTCGGCAACGGATTTAGAAGAGTTCTACTATTTTAAGCACCTTAAGTCTTACATGTATAGGAAACCTATATTGTGCTTTACTGCAATCTGTATTAAACTTATAATTATATTTAGCACTAATGCACAGTACAAAATTTTATTTCGTCGAAGAACATTTTAACGGATTCTCTATTTTTTTAAAAAAGGTAGCTTGTTGACAAGACAGTGATACCAACGAAAAAAAAAAAATTCGCAAGTGGAGTCAATATTCTTTTAAGTACACAACTATAGTTATCCCGATGAGCCGTGAAGCTTGGCCTTGATCTACCAATTTCAGCACCCAATGGAACGCGAAGGCATGTCCCAGTCATCAACCACCACCAGTGTCATCTCTCACGCTATACGGAGAACATCATCTCAGTGTACGGTGTTGTCGGATTGCTGCTAAGTTTCGTTATTTTTGTTGTTGTCCTTGTTGTATATTTTTACTATTACTATTGTTAACGTTTAATACGAATAATCGTTAGTGTTCGTGTCTCTGAGTGCATTTCTTCTTCGCTAGTTTGCCATGTCCTCGAGGTTTGGCAACGTTGTTGGTGCACTTCTGCTGTTTCACGTTTTCACAAGTGTGCGTTCGGAAGGCAGTTCCACGAATACTACCGAATTCTCCCGACTGTGAATTTACATCACACGTGAGGTAAAGCAGTTCTATGATTGGTGCAGAGCCCAGGCTTCACGAGTCGTCGCGATCACTATATAGTGGATTTGTGACTATTCGTACATTGCCAACACTGCTCAACACTTATGTACTGTCCTGCCTACTCCCTTCCTTGGCTTTAACTGATTCCTCAGATCTTTGATAGTAGCAGAATGTCTTTCTGTGAAATCGTATATCAACCAGTTGAAAATGAGTGATCTACAACTGAACACGGGATCTGATTCTTATAAGCGTTACGTCCTTCTGTCCTACGACAGGCAAATTCAAAAGTTTCAACTCTGCTCGAACAGATTAATAGTTCACTGTCACTGAAGAACTTTATTATCTGAAACTTCAAAATAATGTTTAAAGATTGTGTGTGTCCTTAAAAGTCATCTTGCTTTCTAAGTGACCATTCGCACTTCTGTATTTTCAATATCGACGCACTCAAGAGCACTTCCAACACAAAATTAAATAAAGAATATTGCTGACAATCCTGCTGCAAAACGATATTTGAGCTGTTATGTAGAGTTTTCTAGTATTTCATAGAATTGTAGTGAAAATGGACTAGTGTGAAACTAACAATATTTCTCAAATAGCATACTCAAGAAAGAAAAAAAAATTAGATTTTGTAAGTACTTTTTAAAATCCTGAAAAACCTAATTTTGAAAAATATTTTTTATCAGTATGTAGTGTTAATTAGAAGTCATAATTGCTTTGCTTTTTGGATCAAATGATACAATATATTCAATCAAAAATCATCTTGTAAGCCTTGTATCTGGAGAACTACATACACTATAGCCGAACCCAAACTATCACTTAACTTAATATGATGTGCTTATTCCACAACAAATACGAAAACTCGATTTAGGGGCTGTTCAAAAATTTTGTGATCCCTAATCCAGACGCAGCACCTTTGTACAATCTTCTCTATGGTTCTGCCATCTAAAATGATTTCTTAGAACTTGGTGTTCATAGGGGAAAGTGCTGTAGGTATACTTCGCATGAGTGAAAGTGTTATTGTAGTTTCGAGAGCAAAGAACTCTCAAAAGAAATTTCTTTCTTCACTTACCTTGAATCACATTTCTAGAAAAAAGAGAATTTAGTTTACGCATTGGCTTTTCATGAACAATCGTCTTTCTTTCGGCAGCGTTTCTTTGCTTTTCTATCATAAACAATATTACATGTGTGTTCATGACATTTTCTGATTACTAGTACCTGAGTAATAATTACTGCCTGAGAAATGGAAAATATGTACATAGTGCAAAAAAAACTCTAAAATCAACTTATACAGACTATAAAAATGGAGACGGATTGTAATTGGTGAGCATTTTTTTTCTAAACTAAAAGAAATTCATGAAAAAAGGCACGATATTAGTTTACAGTATTGTTTCTAACAAAATAGTATTTAAGTACTTCCGGGAATAGAATAAATTCTACCAAAAACAAACCATTTCTGTTGACAGGCTGAAAACCCCAACATGAAAGTGACTACTGAAAACAAGACAGGTTAAGGTTTTGAACATATAATCTTCAACAGCAACTACTTAGATATATAACACAAGCGTACAAAATTTTCAAAGATCTAGTTTAATATCAAATTCCAATGTTCGAAAACTTTAACTGAATTTTCAGCGCTGCTAGGGAACATTTTGTCGCAGTATGCAGAAAAAGCATTACAATCAATAAATTATACATTTACCTCCTGTAGAATTCATTTACAATATCACGCACTTCCTTGTACTTGTTTGTAATACTCTTGTTGAAAAATATAAAAGATTTCAACCACCACCTATAGAAACAGTTTAATAAAACTACACTATCAAGTGTTCAGAAATGTCATATACTGAATGCAGAAAATGCTATCAATATTTAATAAAATGCAATTTCAGTGGTAAATTGAAACATATTTTAAAAAAATGTCAGTTCACATTCAACCTGGAATCAATTTTTCATAGATGTATCATATATGAAAGTAGGGATGGTACCGAGACCGAGACCAGTCTCGGTCTCGTCTCGGTCTCGTCTCGAATTATCGAGACGAGACCGAGACCGAGACGGACTTTTTTATACCGAGACGAGACCGAGACCGAGACGGACTTTTAAAAACCGAGACGAGACCGAGACCGAGACAGACCTCTATAAATCGAGACGAGACCGAGACGAGACTTAGGTCAGTCTCGAAAGTCTCGGTCTCGTCTCGAATATTGATAGATACTAAAATTGCCCTCACTCAAAATTTGTTTCGTTGCTGTGTTAGATAATATGAGAGCGGTTGACTGATGTACATTGGCATATTTAGGGGGTGGTTATCGGGCTCAAACCCCTCCCGAAATAAATTTGTGATAATTTTTTGCATTGCACGTACAACGCAAATGTTTCTTACTGGTTCCTCAAGCCTCTCCAGAAACTAAATCCACTGCTGATGCAAATAGAATTCTCTCTCTCTCTCTCTCTCTCTCTCTCTCTCTCTCTCTATATATATATATATATATATATATATGGTCGCGGTGCCACTCAGGTGCGCCCTGCATAGGTTCCCGGGGCTCAACTTTAATTTTAAATGGAAGCCAGGGGTGAGTGGTACCTCATTCGATAGATCTTGAAAAACTAAAAAGCGTTGTGGCATAAGATCTTTCATATCGGGCACTGAATTCAAAATGGCCGACAAGACATGTTGCCTCTATCAGATACAGTTAAAACGTGCAGTACCACTAAGATGAAAACGGTTGAACATAAATGAACCGAACAAGAACTCAAATAGAAAATGTCATGTGGCACATCGATTGATTTTGTCGCGGAGGCTTCCAGGGCCACCCTTCATGGGGGCCCAGGGCGCAACCTCAAAATTGTAAATGGAAACATGGGGTGAGTGATACCTCGTTCAACATATCTTTAAAAACTGAATAGAGCTGTTGCAAAAGATTGTTCATATGGGTCACCGTTTTCAAAATGACCACCAAGACATGGTACCTGCATCAGGTAAAACGTCCAGTATCACTAATATGAAAACACCAGAACAAATATTCGAATAGGAAATCACAGAGGGTATTTATCATTCTATAGCTCGGGAATGTTGCAACAGTCGAAAAGATGATTAGAGTGAAAGTGTCATAATGGAAAGGAAGAAATTTAACTCCTAGAAATTTATCCTAACCTCACTTCGTAAGTGAGTGAAGCGGGAAGGATCGGTGAAATTGCAAATGAGAGCCTTAGTTTTTGCAAATTGTATCTACGAAACAAAGTTATTTGAAATGCGTTTTAATAAGAGATAAATGTCTCTGTAATGGGATAAAGTATGTAAAATTCTTGTTAAATGGTACCTTCCATTTTGATTGCAGGCAATAGTTTAATGCAAAAATGAATCAACTGAAATGCGAAACCAATTTGTCGAACAACGCAATTTTAGAACAATGTTTACAAACGTTGGTTTTGTTCAACCGTCGTCTGCATGATACTGGTTCGCTTCTTTTCCTTCATGTCTTCTTGCATGTGATTAGAATATGAGTTTCACTGAGATGTCCACGGTTACATTCCGAATAACTTTCAACGGTAATTTCAGTTGTGATCCTTAGTAACGAAACGGTACATACTGACGCAGATATGTCCCAAAAATCTTGCACGCATTGCGTTAAATTATCAGGGGCGAAGGGGCGGGCAAAATGTTGTTAAACTTGAATTTCGCCTTATTTTTTTCACCTTATTTCACTTTATTTTTATTCATTATAGTACCAGTCATTTGTACACACAAGTGCTTCAGACAAACCATATCTATTGCAAATAAAAGTGAGGTTCTCATTTGAGATTTTACCATTCATTCCCGCTTCACCCACTTACGGACAGAGATCGGAAAGATAATTTTCTATCGTTTCCTCTTTTGCATAATGTTAATTATACTTTAATAATCTTTTTCTCCGTTGCATTATACTCGAGCCGTGGAATGATAAATACCCTCTGTGCTTTCCTATACGAGTTTTATTCTGTTCATTTATCTCCAACTATTTTCATATTAGGGGGCTAGTGGTACTGGACGTTTTATCTGATACAGGCACCATGTCTTGGCGGCCATTTTGAAAACGGTGACCCATATGAAAAATCTTTTGATACAATACTGTTTAGTGTTCCAAAATTTATCCAACAACGTATCACTTGACCCATATTTCGGTTCAAAATTTCTAAGTTTGGCCCCCTTGAAAGGCAGCAGTGGAGCACTGCGAGAACATTAATCGACGCGCCCCATGCCTTTCCTCTTTCACTTTCTGACTGTTCGTTTACCTGCAACTGTTTTCATATTAGTGGTACTGAACGTTTTATCAGATACAGGCACCATATCATGGCGGCCATCTTGAATACGGTGACCAATATGAAAAATCTTTTACCACAACGCTTTTTACTTTTTAAAGATCTATGGAACGAGGTATTACTCGCCCCATGTTTCCATTTAAAATTTTAAAGTTTGGCCCTGGTACCCCATGAAGGGTGGCCCCGGGAGGCGCCGCGACAACACCATTCGGTGTGCCCCATGGCATTTCCTATTTGAGTTTTTCTTCGGTTCATTTATGTTCAACCGTTTTCGAGATATCTCCGTGGAAAGATTAAATATATACATATATCCGTAGACCCAGTATATGATCAAGGGAAGGACTAAACCATGGTTTGCCGCTTTATCCAGTGTAAAGAAAGTAGGATTGAAACTCATTTTATCCAGTGTATATCTGGGCGTTAAGAGGGGCTATAGTCCCTATAGCCCTCCCGTATGATCTGCGAAAGATATATATATTAAAAATGCTGAAATTTTGTACCAAGTTGGGAAATTCTTCTAGATACTCTGCAATATCAGTAGATAAACAATGTTGCTAAAAGCAAAATAAAGTTGTATTTTCTCAAATTGCGCTACATAAAGTATTACATATTTCTAATTTAGTTATTTAACAAAACCACAATAGCCCATACATTATTTAGTGTAACAAAGGACAACACAGTATCATTAACATCAACATTTTGGAAATCTCTTAAAGCTCAAATGGCATGGACGGTGCAATGCGCATCAACTGTATCTTAGCTTCAAATACTGTGATCATGGTACAGTATAATATATTTCGAATGAATGAGGGAACAAAGTTACAAGGAACGAAAAATTTAGATGTTTCTAAAGACTTTACTTCGAAAACGCGCTGACATATCACGTCTCATCATGCAGATGCTTCCAAAAGACTTAAATGCTTATAACGCCATTTACAACAACTGTTATTTCACATCGTTTCAGAGATACCAAACACATTGGTAGTGATTGTTATACTGCTTAAAATGACGTATTTGTATTAAATTTTTATAATGATTATTGCTTTCCTTTGCTTCTATAACATTACAACAATATTTTTTGGTGGTTTTAATTACAAGTACCAGTTACATTATTTTAAGCAGTGTTGCCCACTTAAACAAATTGCTAAATATTATTCTAAATATGTACAAATAACGTAGATGAACTGCAAGATATTTTAAAATTATTCGTAGTTTGTTTTATGGTGCAAGAATGCTTTCAAGAGAAGACGTTTTTCATAGTCTTTGGGCTACTTATAATGTTAATATTTAAGCCTTCGTTCCAGCAATACATGTAAATGCAAATTGTAACTGAAATTAAATGTAACTGATACATTTTCAGTAACACTAGTTGTTCCCCCTAAGCCTTAGGCCTGGTGTACACTTCAGATTAAGACCGTGTTTAATTAAAAGTTCTAATTACACACTAATTACATTTCACTTGCTTTAGTTTGACCACCGATCACATCAAACTCGACCCATACCACATAGCTATATGCAATTATTCAAGGACTTACAGTTAGTAATACACAGTGTTCACTTTTGTTTTGTTTTGTTTTAGTTTAACGTCCCACAGTTATGCTAGGGCGGCTAAAGGAGACGTGGAGCTAATGATTATAAGTGGAATCCGAACCACTTCGGTCGTTCAACTTTACCCCTACCGGAAATCGAACTCGAGACCACGCGAACCGAAATCAAGAGTGCTAGACGCTAGACCAAATGGGGGTTCTCACATTATGTTGATTTAAATCATTCAGTCAGTGTTGCCAGATTCGAAGATTAAAAAGTAACGTGTCTGTACTCCGAAAGTAGCGAATTCGAACTATTTGTAGCCCAAATATATAGAAATGAATGTTGATGATGCTAATGAAATAATTTAATATGAGCTGGAAAATGTGCTGGACGTATTGCAAGAAGAAATTATGATCGACGGACGAAAACAATTCTAGACTGGACACCACAAGACAAAAACATCCTAGGAAACCCCCGCATACAAGAAGGTGTGACGAAATCAAGAGCCACTGAGGAGTAGCCTGGAAAAGAATTGCCCAAGTTAGATAGTTGTGAAGACTTGGAAAGACCTTCATCCAGCAATGGATTGATAATGGTTGATTATAATGGTGATGATGGTTTTATTATATCTAAACCTCGGAGGTAAACTAAACCAAGTCATAATTTTGTAATTTTACAGAAGCGAAAAACTGGTTCCTCAACTAAGACTATATACATAATTTTTACTAGGTAAGGTAGGGTAAAAATGGATCCAAAATTTTATGAAAGTCGTAGAACGAAAAAAGTATTTTTGACTATTCAATCCATCATGTTGCAGCAAAACTACGAAAATTAACACAAAAGAAAACTAGAAAGTTAAGAATCACTTGTTTTGGCGAGTGAGAAAAAATGGATACAGATAACTCGAATTACCTATATACTTATATAATATGTATGTCCATGTTTCGTAAGTAATTTTTAATCAATGTAAAATTTCAACTTAAGGAAAGCAAGATTAGTTTTCTCGAATAAAGATTGCATGCACCGTTGAGAGCTCAGGAATAAGATTATTCTATGTTACGGCAGTGGATATGTGCTTACGTAATGCATTACGACCTTATGAACTTGTATAATAAACAGAATGCACTTAAAATGAGACGCGAATTATGTGAAACATCGGACTTTCGAGACCTCACATAGCAAAGATCAGTGTAATAGCTCCCACCACAAGGTTCAGGACGTTCGTGTTATAAAGTGTCAATTAAACACGGAGATGTGAAATGGTAATAAAGCATTTCATCAATTTCAAACAAAATACGTATATTGTAGTAATAATTTACCCTATTTGTTAAGATAATGAACGTTATATTGTGTTTTTAAAATGACAGTCAAAGCAGAATGTATTGAATAATAAATGAGAAATTGTAAAGTTTCAATTTCGGTACGATTAAATACATTCGTGCTGCTGTGTTACGTTATCCGTTAGAAGGTATTGAACAATTCTGATTCAAAGGAAGGAAATAAACTACTGTATAGTACTGTAGTTAATTTAATAGAGTTTAATTGTATAGGCAGTTCTGAGGCTATATGAGACAAAGTCTATTGCTGAAAGTGAAATATGGGTTCTATTAGGGTTTTAGGGTGATATACCCACTGATCATTGAGCCTGGAATTCGCGCATGGAAAGCATTAGCACTAGCAAATTAGCTATGAAGAGGTACACCATATCATAATTCTAAGTCAAAATGAAAGGAAAAAATAAGCGGAAACGACAGACTGTACGAGAATAATACTTTCACTATTTTAATTTCACACTATTTATTTCGAGACTTTCGAGACTTTCGAGACGAGACCGAGACTTGGTACTCGAGACCGAGATCGAGATCGAGACAAGCATCTGTTGACCGAGACGAGACCGAGACCGAGACGGTGATTTTTTACTCGAGACGAGACCGAGACCGAGACCGTTATTTATCAACCGAGACGAGACCGAGACTGTACAAAGTCTCGTCTCGTCTCGTCTCGATACCATCCCTATATGAAAGGATTTGAAACATACAAATATATTAAAGGGGATGTATTTTATAAGGTATTAAAGCTGATAATCTGCAAGAAAAGCAAATAGATAACTACAGATGTAATTTAGTCACTAACAAGTAAAACCTTGCGAGGTCAAAATCAATTTTGTTGACCAAACTTGGCAGCGAAGTGGGGAATATCAAGAAACAAGCATAAGCAAAATTTAAAGTGCATCCATAAAGACGGGTGCAGTGACCAAAAACCTAATTTATCAGAATAAGCCAGAACAATTTGTTTCAAGTTTGAAAAATGCAGTGTGTTTGTAAAACGGATAAAGGGATGGAAAACAAAACCACATTAATAGACATCGGGAAGCAGTGGACATCTATTACAGGGTAGGCTTGTCATGACTGCGATCTTGAAGTCGGCCATTTTGTACCTCGCTTGGTTGTTTTAAATAGGAAGTGATCATGAAATATATCACACTGGGATTTAATTTTGAGAGAAATACAATGGTGAAATCTCATATGTTTATATTTGTCATATGCTTATATTTGTAAAACATAATGAAATAAAGATGAGACGATCACAAACCTTTATGAACTGATGGAAGATGGATGCCATGTTCTCCATTGGATTATTCAAGACAAGAATCGAGTTAGAAGACAATCTTTCGAAAGCAGCCACCTATTCAGTACGCACTAGCGCACATTAGATTTTGAATTTTGTTCAAAAGATTCGGCTGCTAAGAAATCTCGGAATCAACGAACTCGCACCAATGTGCCAAATCATTATGTCTTACACATATAAACGTTGTCAACATAGACTTCACCATTGTACTTCTCTTAAAATTCTATTCCAGTTTAATATATTACAGTGCTATTTAAATCAATCGAGCGAGATGCAAGATGGCCGACTTCAAAATGGCAGTCGTGACAAGCCTATTCTCTAATACAGGTTTCTCAACCTGTAAGTCGCGACCCCTAAGGGGGTTGCGAGAGGGTTTCATGGGGGTCGCGAAGATAAGCGGAAGATGAATGAACTGACCAAATTTGGTTTTAATCCATTCGCTTTTAGTGAAGTTACTATATCCACTATATACAAACAACAGATTGTACAATTATAGAAATAGACGAATTTCGTGAGATCTCCGCAATAAGTATTTAAAAAATCCCACACAAGCTTATTACAAACCAGAAATTATAAGGGGGTCCCTGTCAAGAGGATGTGATAAAATGGGGGTCGTGAGAGGAAATAGGTTGAGAATCACTGCTTTACTTTTCCCGGTGTCTATTAATGTGTTTTTTCATTCCTTTATCCGTTTTACAAATACACTGCAATTTTCAGACTTGAAGCACATTGTTGTCGTTTAGTCTGATCAATCAGGGTTTTGGTCACTAGATATGCCAGTCGTTATGGACAGAAACACTTTAAATTTTTATTACGCTCGTTTCTTGATATTCCCCACTTCGCTGTCTAGTTTGATCAACAAAGTCGACTTCGACCTCCCAAGGTTTACTTGTAAGTTGGCGCACTAGGCAAATTACACACTACGTCTATTACGACTCCAACTTCTGCAACATTTAAGTAAACCAACATGTATTCAAAAAGGAAAATAATTTGTCAACAATAAGTTTTATTGATATTTTTACTAGAAATATATTATTAGCAAGCAACTCTATCCATCACGACTCTGGAACTCACTACAGAAATAATAAACACTTCTGACCAGAGTATATACACTTGTTTATTAAAAACTAAATTCCAATGTAACAGTTTCAACAACGTAACGTTGTCTTCATCAGACACTAGCAGTTAGTGTCTGATGAAGACAACGTTACGTTGTTGAAACTGTTACATTGGAATTTAGTTTTTAATAAACAAGTGTATATACTCTGGTCAGAAGTGTTTATTATTATTAGCAACAAGTGAGTTTCGTTTTACAATCTAAGACTATAGCAGGCGTCCGAACTACAACCACCACATACTAAACCGGAAGTGAGAGATCTACTACTTCCGGTTACACAAAGGGGTAAGGGTGAAAATGATGGAACTTCCTCTTTATACGTCGAACCCGTAGTCAAAAACAATTTCTCGCTATTCTACTACAAGATTTAATTAGTAAGTGCCAATATTGTGAGAATATTGAGACCAGAACAGGTATATTCTACCATTTTGTGTTTTAATACATACTGGGTGGGCCAAAAGTCACGAAGGGATTATAATTGTGAATAACTTTTTTCCTTTATCATTAGTTTCCATTGACATTTCACAGACTTAAAGATTAAAGACCAAGGATGGAAAATTGTTTACACTTATGTATAGAATATAATCTAAGGTAGGTGTCAGCACTTCTGGTCGTTGTGCTTCTGTGTTGTTTGTTCACATAAACTTTGTCCTTCAGGTAGCCTCAAAGAAAATAAATAAGCGAAGTGAGGTTAGACGAACGGAAGGATCAGTTTATGTGAGTGTTTCTCGAGATGATGCGATGACCGAAACTGATTCTCAGAAGCTCAATTGAAACCCTTGCCGTGTGTGCGTGGCCTAATCTTGTTGAAAACTGATCTCAGGCATGTTCTGCACTACAGGACGCACAATAGCCTCAATCATGTTACCATATCGATCTCCAGTAACGTTACTGCATTGACTTCATCATCTTCAAAGAAGTATGGCCCAATGGTCGTTTCTGACGTCATGCCACACTACAGAGTGCACTTCAGAGGATGCAGTTCGCGCTCACGGATGGCGTGTGGTGGTTTATGAATCATGTGCTACACAGGCTCTGCAACTGTGAGGCTCATAATGGCGGACACCTACCAGATACTATATTAAATACGTAAGTGTGAACAATCTCCCATCCTTGGTGTTTAAGTCTCTGAAATATCAATGGAAACTAATCATAAATAATAAAAAAAGTTATTCACAGTTATAACTCCTTCGTAACTTTTCACCCAACTTGTAGATAAGAGCAAAAATGGAACATATTATTAGAATGCTGAATCCATATAAGAAAACGTTTATTGCTATATATCTTACTATTTTTGCTATAGGGACATCATTATTAAAACTGGAAGTGGCAGGTTTCAAAATGTTTCCAGTTCCAGTAGCTAGATAGGAGCAAAGATAAAACGTAATTTTTGAGAAACGTTGAATCTACATATTACCTTATCTCTCATATTTTTGCTATAAGGACCTTATTATTAAAATTGGATGTGGTAGGCTTCTATCATTTCCCGTTTCAACAGCGTGATAAGAGCAAAGATAAAACGTACTTTAAGAAACACTGAATCACACAAGAAAACGTTCATTGCTATCTCTTACTATTTTGGCTACAGGACATTATTATTAAAACTGGAAGTGGTAGGTTTCTAACATTTCCCGTTTCAAAAGTGACATAAGAGCAAAAATAAAACATATTATAGAAAAACGTTGAATCCACAAAAGAAGACGGTTCATCCCTTTGTCTTACTAGATTTGCTCTAGTAACATCAATATAGAAACTGAAAGTGATAGATTTAAATTATTTCTTGCCTTAATACAGAGACGAGAGCGGAGATAGAATATATTCTTGCAACAGTGCAGCCATAGAGGAAAACCATTTCCTGCTATAACCGTTTTAGCTCCATGGAGATTTATCTTGGACGGTTGTGTGAAGAAAGTAACTCCAGAAAAAAGTTATTCTTAGTTTAGCGCAATTCAAAGTGCTGATCTCCGTATGGTCGCATAGTAAAGGCGAGATATGTACCTCTGAGTCCATGACATGCCGTATATACTATGCCGCGTGAACGGGCTATATATATATATATATATATATATATATATATATATATATATATATGTATATATTGTAAGGATCCCCACATCATAACAGAAGCACATGTCAATACAACACGTGTTATTGATTACAAGCAATGAAGCAGACGAGAAGTCAACACGGAAGACGCCGAAGGAAGCCGAAAGGAGACGGACCTCATGAAAGAACCCGAAGAGGACAAATAAAAGAGGGACCACACAAGGACCTGGTATCAGTCGATCAACTAATCATCACCTTCTCTGAGGTCGTATTGGACTAGGAGTACACCTTTCCTATACCCTATGTCGCACTCGACTAGGGATCTCATCTTCAACTGAAACCGCGAGAGGCTGCCGTGAGCTGAGGGGGTTATCCACAATCTCACCTACAAACCTTGCCTGTGTTATGGATACTGCCATGAGCGGAAGGGGCACCCAGCAAACATCGATATCCATTAAGGAAAGACACTACTTATTCTTTGTAAATCAAATAAATTTGGAATTAGAAAGACATTCGGAATCAAAGACATTTTTTATTTAGGAGTTTTTGTAATAAAATTGGTGAAGGGGAAAAGACTCACTCGGACCATTATTTAGTCTCTACCTATAAAATCATTACGATATATATACAGGGTGTCTCAAAAGTCCCCTGATATAGAGTAACTCTGATATTATCAGAGTTACAGCAAAATGTAAGAGGAGAAAACGTCTCCAAATATGATGTTTTCAACCTAAAGTGAAGAAAAAATTTAAAACGGACGAACCGTTTGGGCTGTACATTCTTTATGCGCCCAATGTTAAATAAAAATACAACCTTGCCATTTACCTTGACCCGCAACACAAGTGAATGAAGTTTCTGTCTCTTACGCTAGCATGTCGATGGCCAGCCCCCATTTCGAACAGTAACTTCATTCACTCATGTTGTGGGACCAGATAAATGGAAACGTTGCATTTTCATTTAACATTTTGATATACCCTATATATATCTATATCTATCTATCTATCTATCTATCTATCTATCTATCTATCTATCTATATATATATATATATATATATATATATATATATATATATGGGGGGATCTTTCGCACAACGTATTATATACGGCATATCATGGGCTCAAAGGTAAGTTCTTCATTAGATTTTTTTTTTTTACTTTTACTTTTTAAAGGTTGTTATTACTGTCTGTTTACTATTTATTCACTTTTCTATTTAAAGCAAATTGTAAAATATTTTTATTTTAAATTTTATAATAAATCGCTGTCTACTGATGTTCCAGCTTAATTACATCAGCCTTTGCTAACGCATTGTTTATACACAAGACATTTTTTAAGTAAGAAAAACAAACAATGGTATGTAAACATGACACTGTCGAAGAAATACAACTGTCTTTCCGTAAGAGTTAAAAATAAAAACCTGGAAATACACAGAAGAGAAACAGGTCAATGATACGGAAAGAGAGGGCTCGTAGGCGGACTTGAGCAACAGCAATAACAAGAAAATTAAAGTTGTAGTAAATGCATCACGTTTATCAAATGCAACATTTCTAAGATTGGTAGTAAACACAAATTTATATTCGTTGCTTTACAATGCACTACAAATTCAAATCTACAGTTTACATGAGGTCAAAATTTTTACAAGTTATCCAGAAGATTCTAACAAGTGTCCGTGGTCTACAACCCTCACAATATAAAAAAGTGAGATGGAGAAATGTCACAAGGCACATCAAATAGAATACCTACTATATTTGTACTAATGGTGGGCACAAAAACCGGTTTTCGGTTTCCGGTTTCTAGGAAAACCGAAATCGTTTTTTTTGTGTGTGATTTTTTTAGAAAAAATGTTTTTCACCTTAACCGTTTTCGGTTTTCTCCAAAACCGGTTGATTTTACAGTATTGTAACATGCGTCGAGAACACACATGCAAGAAGCTCAAAAACATGTGTAAATTCTCATAAAAAGGAAGTGCAAACTGAAATCGATATGCTTAAAAACCAATATATTTAAAAACAAAACTGTTTTGGTTGTAAACGGATCCGGTTTTCGGAGAACTACGAAACTCTACTCTGGTGAGAAACCAAACCGAGTTTTGGAGAAAACCGAAATGGCGGATTTCGGCTTTTCTTGAAACCGCTTTCCGGTTTTTATAAAAAACGGTTATACCCATATCTAGTTTGTATCCCAGGGTTTCCTATCATAGAGGCCAGGGGCATCCAAAAATTTAATTTACACAGTATGCAATTTAAAACATCATTGAAAGGATCATGGGAAATAAAACACTTTTACAGGAAATAGTCTTTCCTATGGGGCACCGTTTACGAATTTGCCACCACTGATTTTTTTTTTTCGAATTCTCGTAGTCAGATAAAACTCATAGTCAAAATACTTGTCATCACTGAATTCTTAATTATTTCATAGTTCGATAAAACTCATATTTAAAATGCTTGTGACAATTAACCCATTACCAGCCAAACACTTGTATCGTTGTTAATGTCATAAAATGTGTTTATTCATAACTGTTTGAGATATAAAGTCGACTAAAAGCAGGGAATTTAATAGGTGATTCTGTATCATGCAGAAGAGACTGTGAACAAATGAGAGGAAATGAAATATTGGAAGAATATCTTTCCAAACACTTTCAAAAAATAGTAAAATAAACCGTCCCAAAAAAGGGACAATGGCTGATAATGGGTTAAGTTTTGAATTCTTTCATAGTCAGACAGAACTCACAGCTAAATGGTAGCCATTTCGTAAATTGTGCTCCACACACACACACATAGAAAAAAAAACTTCTTTCTATAATGTTGCTTGTTTTTCCATGATAACATCAAATTACATACAACTTAGATTTTTTGACACGCCCCAGGGTCCTGATGATAAGAAGCCGTGTTGGATAAGCAGAGCACTCAATTCGATGTGCCTGCTGATATTTTTCTATTTCACTTTTTGTTTTGTCCTTTTTTTCTCCAGTCGTCAATAATTTATTATCATTGGACGTTTTATTTGACTTACATGAATTCACAATTAAATGGTGCATATTTTGTAAACGGTGCTCCCACGAATTTCTTTTCTACAAAGTTGGTTTCTTTTTCAATGGTCTCTTCAATGATATAAACTATTATATACTTTGTTATTTAAAATTTTCGGAAGACACCTTCGGATCCTATGACAGAGAGTCCTGTATAATTAGCATAATTATTTCATTCGATGCACCCTCTGACATTTTCCAATCTCACTTTATGTATTATACTTTTACTTCCTACCGTTTGTGATTTATAAAGCACTGAACGCTTTTATCTAAAACACCGGGAACATATAGAGGACGTTTTGTTTATGCATATTTGTTCTGTACATTTTGGATAAACTCAGATTGAGTAAAAACTATGGATAAACTCAGATTGCGTAAAAATTATGGATAAACTTAAAGTGAGTAGAAATTATGGATAAACTAAGATTGAGTAGAAACTATGGATAAACTCAGATTGAGTAGAAATTATGGATAAACTAAGATTGAGTAGAAACTATGGATAAACTCAGATTGAGTAGAAACTACGGATAAATTTAGATTGAGTAGAAATTATGGATAAACTTAAAGTGAGTAGAAAGTAGAAAGGGTGAAAAAATGTTTGTAAAATTTGAAACAACAGACATTCAATGAAATCATAATATTTGACCAGCAGAACTGATTGATAATAGTGAGAGAAAGATCTAGACACAGTATGGAAGCGAGTTAAATCAAGTGGTGCAACAATCACTTTATTTTCAGAGAATTAAATATGATAAATGCGTAATGTATTCAACGTCTTGCAGCAAATATTAGACAACTCTTGTAGTATTCACAAATTATATATAAGCCTCCTTAGCCCAGTGTTCCTTTTGCATCATTACCATCAATCACAGAGATTACAAGTTACACCCATTTTAAACCCTAAAATTTCTACCCACTAGGGTTATCAACTCTGAAATAAAATTACCGGGACCTGCTTGTAATCCCCAAAACATATCAAGAAATGTTGCATTTTAAACCTTGAACATATAGTTGAGCATGACAAAAATGCCGGCCAGTCGACAACCCTACAAACCACAAACAAATAATAATAATAATAATATAATAATAATAATAATAATAACAATAATAATAATAATAATAATAATAATAATAATAATAATAATAGAACTTACTTCAAGTGCTGCGAGAATTCGTAAAGAAATGAGTATCAGTGGCTTGAATCTCTGCTTCAGAGCTAAGAAGCAAATAAACCACTAGCAGTAACGTAAATAAACTCGAGTTTATATAAATGCACACAGTGATTACAAATTAACTAATAAAACTAAAAAACCATGTTTCACACTTTCGTTGGATGAGTAGAACTTAAACTGTTTTTTTTTTCGTACCTACGCTTCTGGATTAAGTAAAATAACACGAAATGAAACTTTATTCTTCTGGATAGTTCGACGTTCTCCCTGCTACTGTCGTAATATATCCTTCTTACCTGTTAACATCAGTCAGCATTTATTTTAAAGAAGAAAGTAGAAAAGCAAGGAAAAACAGGCACCATTCAGGCACAGGTTTATTACATCCAGGCACCAAAATCATATATTTTTTTAAGCAGTGGGTGGATGAAGCAGAATCACTACTAAATATGTTGAATGCGAATGCCACTAAAAGTGTTTTGCGTAAATTGAGGTAAATGTATTACTTTATTTTCTTAGAGTAAAAATTCTGGTGGGCAGATTTACTCCAAGCGCGTGATCCCTGTGCCCCCCGCTAGTTCCGACCATGCTGGAAAGACAGTAGTGTTTCTGCACACACACACACTGTAGTCTTTCCACCATGGTTCCAACTATGCGCCTTTGTTGTTAGTGTGATGGGCCGCTTCCACTGGTTCCAGAAACTTTACTCTGCGAACTTTACTGCAGCACCGTATACATCTTACAATTTAAATCGCTCGATATAAAGGAAAAAGGCTAAAAACATTCTCTGTTTCATATTTTACTTTCGCGGGAGTGACGGCGAGTAAGGAATATAGCATATTACTTTTCCACATTTTTTCTCTGTATTCAGGTTGAGCTTTCGAATTACTGAAGGCATTTCTTGTATTCTTGTATTAATTTTACTCTTTTTGGTCCATTACTGACGATTTCGCTCATCCAGAGGACCAGATTCAAGAAAACTTTTCCATACTGGATCGCCGTATTACTGTATGTTTCGATTTAGAGAAGGCGAGTGACACGCTTGATGTTACGGAGTCTTATATAGATTACCTAACGGGGGGCCTTCGTCACAGTATGGCCAAATTATTACTGCATTTTCTTAATGAGAAATATTTTAGAGTGCGTGTGGATTCTCGTCTTTCAGAACGCTTACGACTTAGCCAGCTAGAAGCAAAGATGCAGTTTTCTTCATAAGACCTTATCAGAGTCTCAATTTCTAATTTTCTCGAATTAACTGACATTACACAGAACGCAAGTACTATCAAGTTTAAGTAAATTACAAAACTAGCCTCTATAAATCACAAAAGTCTGTAAATCAGTCTGAAAAATGTGCTTTTTTCACGAATATTTCTTTTTTTTTCAATGACATATTTGTTTATCTTTATTGATATTATATTTAGCATTCGTATCTAGATCCATATTTAAAATAATTTCGTCCAAGCTAAAGATATACTTAAAATACGACTCGATGCATTTATACAACGATACGTATATAAATGAGAGCATTTTAGATATAAGGACTGCCATTTAAGAAAATTAAGTTTTAAAAATATTATCTTTGAGATAACTAACTCTCGAGAGCACCAACATTTGTCACTAGACTGAGAACGCCTTATGTAGAGACGTTTTGTCGATAGACAAGCACCGACTTGAAACCATAAAGATTAGGCTGTTGGACGACCTAGTTACGTGAGTGCAGGCTTTATTTTCCTTTTAGAAGATACCATTTTCTTCCACCCTGAAAGGTTAGCTATTCTTATACTGTTTTCCTCAACACGTAACACAACGAAAACGGCTTGAGGCACATTAAGAATATCTTAGTCATATACGAATTTAATGTCTTTAGTTCGCTATTTTATTTGAACCTTAATTAAACGTTGATACAGCTCTAAAAATCGATGCCTATGACTCTGAGAGCAACCGTTTTGCACGAACAGTACTATCATTATTAAATTCTGGAAAGTAATACCACAGATGTGCAAGGAAATGGAACCTAGTGCATGACACATAAAGGCAGAAAGGGTAAGATACATACAACGAAAGAAATATTTTTGTATATGCTAAGATTCTCAATGTTATAATGAAGGCATAACCCTGCAGACTTTTATACTAGCTGCAATTCAAATCGAACCACCTGCTGCTCTATTCGAGAAGCACCTTGTTCCTGATACGACAGGCCCTCAGAGCGCCTTATATTAGAACAGTGGTTCCAGTCTTGTTTACCTCATGCCCCAGTTCGTGAAACAGACATACTTCAGGCCATCTTTCTTGCCGCTCGCTGGCCTAACTCCTGTTGCGATTTCAGATGGAAAATAAATACCCAAATATTCAATAATAATAATAATAATAATAATAATAATAATAATAATAATAATAATAATAATAATAATAATAATAATAAACAATTCTCAAAATTTATATTTATTTTCAGGAACAATTATACATATCATTTTAGTGCAGCTTTTTTTTGCCAGCTTTGTTCTTACTCAATAATTACTTTTGCATTTGTACGGTATATGATTTAATACCTCGTTGTTACGAAATTCGTAACATGTGAAATTACGAATATATTTTATTTCTTTGAGTACCTTGCGCCACCCTTAAATGCTCTTCAAACCTCCCAGGGAGGCGTCCCCTAGGTTGAGAATTATTGTCTTAGAAGCATATTGTAAAAAGTACTCTTCTAAGGCAGGAGATAGAGCAATTAGTATATGGGATTTTTACTTTCTCCAACACTGTTTGTATAATATAAATTCTGTTATATTCAAATATAATACAAATCACTGTAACTGCTGTCCGGAAACCAAAATAACGTTCTTCATGGGTTATGCTGGTAATTGAAGACTCTCCAGATCAAGATAAGCCAAACTCCAAAGCTTCAGGCAAGCTATGGAGTTGCGGTTAAGAGTTATTAGTGCTATAGGCAAACAAAGAGAGCGTGGTTAAGTACCAACAGAGCTCCTAGCAAGCTAAGATATTTGAGTTAAGTCTCTCAGAGCTGCAGGCAAGCTGAGATAGGTGTGGCCAGTCGAAAGTGATGCCTTTGATGGTGTTGCAGCTTCTTATATACCCTATCCTTGTAGAACTTCGGGCTGGTGATGACGTTCGTCCTTTTCCTGCTCACATATTGATGTTGATGATGATGATGATACCTGTTTGCTTGCTTGTAGTAATAGTAGAAAAGCGCGTTGTTTTGTTGACAAACACGAGGCATATATAGAATATAAAAATATTAAATGAAATCTGCTACTGACTATGAAATTAGAAAAAAAAGTATCGTAAAGACAGTAAAGAGGATCACGAGATTCCATATATGGGGTATGGGATATGGATAAGCACTTTTATACATAGCGTTTTATACAGTTAACCAACATGTCTTTGCTATTGTGGAGGCTAGATAAATGCTAGGTAACGTTACAGACATAAACAGGGTATGGCTACCCACTACCCAAGAAGATGTTAACGTATTGACTCTGTTAACGAACTCGCCGAGATAATCGTTTTATCTGTCTACTGAAGAAAACCGATTTCAAAAATTCGCTTTCGTTCGAGACTTATCGTGTGGGGTAACGTAGAAACGGAAGTAATAACAACAGAATCTTATAGATCTCATACTGCCTGATCCTAATAATAAGATAATTCTTGTAAACGTAATGCAATAAACAACGGACACCGATGATTCATGATTATTTGGCATAACTGAGAGGTGTCCGTTACATAGAGGTTACACAAATTTAATTACTCACAGCTTATGTGGGTATTGCATGCTATATACACTAAATACAGTAGATATAAATGCCGATATAAACTAATACAAAATTACTGTACCCAGCGTTTGAATTCCAGGGGAATTTTGAAAAGTGTGAAACGACAAATACTTCACGTTGAAATTTATTCGGAAAACAAACGAGTTTAGCTGTTTTATTTTTGAACCTGTGAGAAAGATGTAAGCCCTAAGGAAAAAAAGAAGTGAATTTATCAAGAAGGGGGGGAGGCCTATATAAAAGCGTTGGTCATACTGTAAGCTACATTTTTCTGTACAGATCGAAAGAGAAAATAAAAATCAGAATAATTTGATGAAAAAAAGCAAGAAAATTAACGCAATTACACTAGTGTTTGGTAAGTATGTCTTAAATAAATGATAAATTGAAGGTATTAATGAAATTTTCGTCATACAAAATGATACGAAGTGTCTCACTTAGACTACTAAAGGACAAATCACAAAATAATAAAATTAACCTTTAGTTTTTTTTTTAAAAGTGGCATTACCAAAACAAACAAACAAGAACACTAATTATAAGAATACTTTGCTGATAACAAAACAAGATAGGTACACTAGTGGTAAATAATGATTTTCTGTCACTTTTGTAGAGTACTGTCAGTTTCAGATTTTGTTGCATTAATTTTTTTCTCATTTTTTTAAAATTTTACTAGAATCTTCCGTTTTACAACTTTCCTTTCAGATATGTTCAGAAAATTAGCTTAGCTTACAATACGAATGAATCTCCATGAATGTGTTTGTTCATTAAAGGTTTCCTAAGATTTCAACCAGAAACCAATTCATTGCGCACAGAGGAGAGAACAATTTCTAGATTACCTTACAACTGTTCTGCATGTGACTCACTCATGAATCTACGGGGAGAAATGTGGAGTTACACTTTCCCTTCTTATATGTTACATTTTTATAGCTCTATATAAAATTATAGCGCTAATTTACGCTGATTCATTATATAACTCCAAACTTCAAGCCTACATTATTTGTGCAAGAGGAATCCGCCAATTAGCATCATTTTAGTTTTTTTTCGGTGGGAGGGGCAAAGACTGTCCACCGACAAAGGGATTTCACGTTTTTATTATAATAATAGTATAAAATTTATTAAAGATCACAGGCCCTACGCAGAACCCTTTTTAGCGTTGTATTTAAAGCTTGACTAATGCGTGATGCTAACTTCCATCGGATAACCCTGCGGAAAAATCGTGTTTGGCGTTTTTCGATATATCATCATCATCATCGTAGGTATTCTGCTATTATCGGCAAGTCACTTGCCACAACTGAGAAATTTCCATGCTTCATGGTGTTTCGCTAACCTCTTCGTCTTCACGTACGATTTTTCTGCTTCGATATCGTCCATTAATTGTTGTCTCCTTCGCCCCATCTCTCTTTCCTGCCACCATAACCTTTAACACATCCCTCATGATACAGTTCCTTCTTAGCCTATGCCACAACCAGTTTCTCTTCCTCTTCTCAATAATATCTAAAATTGTTCCTTTCTCCTCTACCATTTCTAATATCCTCTCACTCGTTTTTCGCCCCACTCAGCTAATTCATTCCATTCTTCTCCACACCAACATTTACACAGCTACCAATCGTTTCTCATCATTTATGCGTAACACTGTTCAACAACAAAAATGTAAATTGAACAAAATCAGCTAATTCTTATTGATTTTGTGGTGCTGATCACGAATTTGAAAGTTATTTTCGAATGCTAGCTCTACTTTTCGTTTTACAGACATATCTAATAATAACGCTTTAAAAATAAATATATTCGCTTCGTTTGGGGTAAAATGTTACACTGATCCGGCAGAACTGGAGAAACTATATGAACGCTTGGTTTCATTGTGTTCCTTATCTCGGTAGTGTTCTGCTATTGTTAGAAAAGACAAGTTTAGTGCAGTTATCAGCGTTTTGGATGTGGCGTTTGTGTAGTGCAGGACATAAAAATACAACTACAAATACGCAAAAATACTGGTATTTCGAATATATATTTTTAAATAGTTGTCGGAACTATTTCAAGTGACATTTTGAGGATTTCAATAAACAAAAATGCCGCGAAATTGTGTAAACAGTGCGGATAGCTTCTGCTACGTGTGTGGGAAGTGGCATTTTCCTCACAAAAGCAGACTATAACACCACTAATAAGAAAAGCCTATCAATATTACTTTGGTTGTAAAATTGGAGGCCAAGATAAATCTTGGGCACCCCACATTGTGTGTAACACTTGTGCCAGCAAACTAAGAAATTGGATTAATGGGAAGGGACGCTCAATGCCTTTTGCAGTGCAGATTATTTGGAGGGAGCCAAGCGACCACATCAGGGACTGTTATTTTTGAATGGTTCCTTCCGTCAAGAAGGGAATTTCCACGAAGAAGAAGCGGGCCTTGATCTATCCTAACATTCCTTCTGCAATGCGCCCTGTTCCACATGGAGAAGGACTACCTGTTCCTGACCCACCTAAAGAATACGATCTTTTTTCTTTTGGTGATCAAGAAGTTGAAGCTCCTGAATCAAGTACTTCGAAGGACCCTACGTTTGTTGTAGAAGAACCTCCATGTGAACCACATAGACTTACTCAAGAGGAACTAAATGATCTAATCAGAGACTTGGACCTCTCGAAAAGCAAAGCCGAAATTTTAGCGTCACGCTTAAAGCAATGGAATTTATTGCAGGAAAAAGTAAATATTTCAGTGTGTCGGAATAGGGAGAAGATGTTCACTTCATTTTTTACTATGGAAGACACACTTGTAGCATGTACAGATGTAAATGGTCTCATGAGGGCACTTAAAATTAATTACGAATCTACAGAGTGGAGGCTGTTGATAGATTCGTCCAAGGTGAGTTTAAAAGCAGTGCTTTTACATATTGGAAATGAACTTCCTTCAATTCCTGTAGGTTACGCAGTTCATATGAAGGAATCTTATGAAAACTTGAAACGTTTACTTCAAGCCATTAAATATTACGATTTTCAGTGGCTCATTTGTGGTGACCTTAAAGTAATAGCACTGTTGCTAGGTATGCAGTTAGGGTATACAAAGTATTGTTGCTTTATATGTGAATGGGACAGTAGAGAACGTGGATCTCATTACCGCAAAAGTGATTGGAGTACCAGAGAAACTCTTCAGCCGGGAGTGAAAAATGTGCAGCATGAACCACTGGTAGACCGTAACCGAATTTTGCTTCCCCCTCCACATATTAAATTATATCTTATGAAAAGTTTTGTTAAGAGCATGTACCAAGAGGATGAGGCCTATAAGTACCTAAGAGGACAATTCCCTCGATTAAGTGATGCCAAAGTTAAAGAGGGTGTTTTCATAGGGCCACAGATTAGGCAACTATTCAAAGATCACAAGTTCGACGAAATTCTCGAAGGTGAGAAGAAAGCTGCGTGGGAAAGCTTGAAGAGTGTTTGTTCACAGTTCTTGGGAAGACACCGAGCAACAAATTACAAACAACTGGTAGCAAAGTTGTTATTGTGCTACGAAAATCTTGGTTGTAATATGTCTCTGAAACTCCACTTTCTTCATTCACATCTAGACTTCTTTCCCGAAGATTGTGGAGCAGTAAGTGACGAACATGGTGAGCGTTTCCATCAAGATATTGCCGCCATGGAGAAGATATATGAGGGAAAGTGGAGTTCTAACATATTGGCCGACTACTGTTGGACTATTGCAAGGGATGCTCCAGATGTAACCTACAAAAAGCAAGCCAAGCGAAGACGCTCAAAACAAAATAAACATAATCCTGTACAAGGGATCACTTGAAACTTTTGTCTACATTGCAGTGTAGTTCTTACACAAAAAGATATTTCTACATATTTTTCATGTTTTGATATTAATACTGATTTTTATTACGGAATTGTTAATGTTTAATTTGACCACGGTTACTTTATTTTCTGTATCGCTCTGAAACTTGTATTTGTGCAATTTTGAAAAAGGAAGTACAAGGGTATAGAAAGCTATAGGTTAGGGCACTTCTTAAACCCCAGCTTATCACATCACAGTGAAATAGATTAAAAAAAGTGAAATGTAGGTTTTTACAAGGATTTTGCTTAAATGTTCTATAAATATTAATACATTTGTATATATACAGCTACTGTTGTACAAGAGCGTTTTTTTTCACAACCTGAGCTAAGAAAATTCTTCTATTATCATTTCCTTTCATATTATGCTTAAATGAATGTAAAAATCGCAATTTCAAAGAATTTACGTACTTTCGATCAAAATTTGTTGAACAGTGTAATCTGCATATGACCCATATGTTCCATAAACTCAGGAGGACCATTTATCTCTGCCATCCCTAAATGACGTCCCTGAATCCACCCCTCCAAACGACCCTTGTGGATTCGCTAGTGATGGTGGTTCACCAATTCATTGCTTTATCATAGAGGTATGTTGTGGGAAATGGATTGCTGAATACTGTTCTGAATTGCTGATTTATCATGAAATTATAGAAAGTATTTTTTGTTCTAAATAGGCATGAACTATAAGAATAATCTCTGTGTGTTGTTAGGAGGTTACTAAATCTTTGGGAGAAAAACCTGTCCGTTTCCGTATCTAAGAGTGTCTGTAAAATGGAGGGGTTTGACTCGTAATGAATCATATAGTTTTTCCGGAACAGAAAAATCTGTCCGTATGATGTAGGTGTCCCCGTTTAGATGTATTTCACTGTGTTAGTAATCGCAACTCTCAATTTATTCCATTAATTTTCAACCGACAGACGCACAGGGTGTCCACAAAATTCTACTACCGTTACAATGAAACATTGCTCGTAAACTATACTGTGTGTCCAGTTGAAAATATACCAATAAGAAATTTGAATGACTTGAAAACCAATAGTGATAGAATCGTCCACTTTTGTTTCTTCGGAAACAGAAAATAATAGAATTTTATATCCAAAACAACAAAAAAAGTAATTCAACTCATCTCAGTACACCTTCACGTGTGCCTTTTTTGTTGCTCGGCAAACATCAAGGCTGTAATCAACCTCCCTTCAGGCGTTGCGGTGTCACGAATCCACAAGCATCGATAATTCTGTGTCTTAGATAATCCAAACCTTGAACTTGGGTATGGTACACAAAAGTCTTCACGTAAACCCCGAAAAAAAGACCAAGGAGGTCAAGTTGGACGATCTCGGGTGTCATTGAATGCTTATCTTCCCTTCCAATTATTCTGGAAATAGTTATCCAGAAATTCTTTCCCGCAAGGAGCATAATGTAGAGGAGCCCCGTCTTGTTTCTCTGTGGTATGCAAGGTACAGTATAATTTTTCATGTGTTCATGCTCAACAAACCAATAAGGATTTTCAATACCCCATATCCTCCAATTATGTATATGCACCTTACCTGATGTATGGAAGGTGTATTCGTCAGACAAGTCTATTTTTTTTAAGGAAACCACTGTGCTTATCAATGTGTGATAGTATTTCAACAGCAAATTCATTCCTGTAAGGGTTATCATTAAACTGAAGTTTGTGAACAAGCTGTAGCTTGTGGGTTCTGAGACGTACCCTTTTATGCATGATATCATACACAGCCGAACACGGGTTTCGCAGTTGTGTACTTACACACCTTATCAATTTGCGAGGACTTCGCTGAAAGGCTTTTCGTCGAACATTTCTTAATTCATTTTTTTTTTTCACTGTCTTTCTTCCTCAACATAGAGCCAGTTTCCAACAAATATTTGTGCTATCTAACAACGCAATGACGGTATAGTGGTTCCTACAAGTATTGTTGTTTAAATCTTCTATGTACGGTTGCAGAGGACTTGAATTCTGCGAACCAAAAAGATAACTCCACTTTCTGACGAACAGTAAAGGACGCCATTTTATTCATGAGTGATGACCTGTTGCGTTCAATTGTGCGCTGGGTCCTGGTATTAGATAGCGACAAGCGGTTTTCTGCAATCGATTGAGAGTCTCAAATGTACATACCATCAAAACCCGCAACACTCTACCACAAGCAGAGCTAGTTGAAATTTACTGCTATTTCCGATTCTCAGATAGCAAAAACGGTTTTCTGAAGTATACCTAGCCTCTCAAGAGTAAATTTTATCTCCTAATTTGACCCTCTATTTAATCCGGAAATAGTTAAAATTAAATAAATCCGGTTTCTGCATTTATCGCCATAGAACAAAAATGGTAATAGATAAGGACAAGCAGTTTTCTGTAATAGACTGCCAAGACTACATACCATCAAAACACACAACATTCTACCAAACCGGGGTGACTGAAATTTACTACTACTTCCGATTTCAATATTGATTTCCGTAGAGCAAAAGTTGTAACAGACATCGAGAAACAGTTGCAATCGATTCAGCTTCCAAAGAGTAGGTTTAATTTACTCACTTAAGCATCTATTCCATCCGAAGTTGGTTCAAATTCATGATTTCAGGTTTTAATCCTTATCGTGACAAAACAAAAACAGTAAGGCAAAGGAAGTAATAGCTTTTTTTATATGAATTCAACGTCCAGGGAACAGGTTCTATGTTCGATTCTATCCATTTATTACAACCAGCAGTTATAGATGTAGATTTTCAAGTTTGAGTATTGGATTCCTATAGTTTGGAAGTCTACTGTTCTTTCACACTCTGAAACGAAAAACACTTGTTCTATTGCGATCAACGTTAAGGGGACAGACTACTAAATATTTTTGAAAAACTAATATTTTTTTCTTTTGCCCATTTATCGTAAGTGGAAAGAGGTAATTAAATGTAACTTACCACAATAATAGATAATGTTATTCTACTCCCGAAAATACGAATCGGAAGAATTTTCAGTGTTGCCATCCATAGAAATTACAGTGTGACCAGAATTTGAATTATTCAAAAATCTAGGTTAAGGCAGAGACTTGAAAAATGAACTCAACGTTAATTGATGACTTATATTACTGTCTATGTTCCTTGTTTACTACTTTTTAAATAATATTTGTATTTATTATGTAATAACTTATTTATTTTGTTATAATTTATGTAAGTTTTATAAAATAAATACAAACATTATTTAAAAAGTAGTAAACAAGAAACATAGACAGTAAGATAAATCATCAATTAACGTTGAGTTCATTTCTCTACTCGCTGCCTTAACCTAGATTTTTGAGTAATTCAAATTCTGGCCACACTGTAATTTCTATGGATGGCAACACTGAAAATTCTCCCGATTCGTATTTTCGAGAGTAGAATAAGATTATCTATTATTATGGTAAGTTATATTTAATTATCTCTTTCCACTTACGATAAACGGGCAAAAGAAAAATTATTAGTTTTTCAAAAATATTTAGTAGTCTACCCCCTTAAAACCGGAAATTGTTAATTTATAATACTTCCGATTTGACTGAAGTGTTAACGTTGAGATGGAACCTATTCTTGGAACACTAAATCATTTCCGAAAGACGCTTCTCGACATATGTTGCCGTATTTTTTATATCTATTGACAGACAGACAGACGGACGTAGCTCTTCTATAAGACTTCCAACATCCATATATGGCATGCAGCAGATTGGAAGTCTTAAAACTGCTTCTTGCTGCCCGTTACCGTTTTTACATTAATGTGATAAACACTGAAACTGGAAATGATATACTCTTACTACTTCAGATATCAGTAGACGAATAAATGAAATGAAATAAAATCTTTCAGTTTAACATCCCACGATGATGCATGTTAGGCTGTGGGAGACGATTGTTGAGGTAAGTGAATTATGATGGAAGATTGGTAAAATGAAAACGTGGGAGGAACCGAGACCGAGAGTGCCCTGGGAAAAATCACGAACACGATGTTGCCCACCACAAACTTAGTTGGCCGGGGTCGAACCAGGGATCTCATGCACCAGAGGTAAGCGCTCTACCACTAAGCCACCGTGACCTCACTAGACGGATAATAGTAGAGATTCAAGAGTTGCTGAATTCATGCTGTAGAAGGCCGATGTCCTTCTCCATCATCTGCATATCGAAATGCAGATGAGGGGCACATTAGCATATTGATATGTAAATATGATAATTTTGTGGTTTAATTATTTGCTTAACTTTAGCATATGCAGTGCATATTTATTTGATATTATTAGTAATGAAGTGTGAAACACCTAGCATAGTACGTAAATATTAATACAATATTGTATTATATTGTATTTATTTCATTGTGTTTATTCCATTTATAGGCCTTATATAGTGTATTATTGGGTTGCATATAATTACTTCGTTGTTGCATAATGCATAACTTACAGGGGACGGTGGAAGATAATGAATATAAAGCAGAGATGAAGGATTAATTAAATAGAAAATGAGAAGATGCTATAAGAATCATACTTGATTTTTCTGAACGCTTGGAAGAGAGCTAGAGCTGAGAAAAGTTTTTTTTTTCCTTTCCCGACTGACTGTCGCCTATACTACAGGATGGGAGGTCTCTCTCAACTCACCACGGAAAGAAATACCCAGAATAGAAACTAAATAAGTATTGTATACCCAGGAAGTAGCCTATAGACTTCCTTTGGTGAATTTACACTGAGTTTGATACAGTGTGTTGAAACACGGAGTTCGTATTGTTTAAAATGCCATAAACTTTTTCGCTTCTACATGCGAAATTTTAGGTTTCTATAGGTGTGATTTCCAATGTACCTAGCGTCAGCGTCTCTTCCTCCCCCCCTGTTCTCCAAAAACCAGTAACCTGGCTAGCGAGCCTCTTGCTTGGTTCCCAACATGCAACACCAATTTGAAAATGTGTACTCTAATTTGACTTATTTTCTGTGTTTAATATTAATATTTACGTACTAAGCTATACTCGTTCTTGGAAATACCGCATAAAATTCTGTTTATTTTTAACAACGTGTTTCCCTTATCGAACAAGACACTTAGATCTTGTATTTGTGAAAAACAAATTATTAACAAAGATGTTTCCTTCAATCTCTCTCCAAGCAGGCATGGCTACATTGGAAGCAGACACTTTGAACGACAGCCACAGAAATTGAGTGTACCGCTGCTTCTGAGAGAGATGACAGTTAATGAAATGTATAAATATGTATTCTTTGTAGGTTTAACTTTAGTTTAATGTATAATATCATATGTTTCTATGTTTTATTTGTATGTAACAAGTGAAGAAAACAAAAGTAGGCGGAAATCTTTCATAGTTTCTGCTGTAAGCAAAAACTTCCGGTGCTGGCCACTGCCTGGAGGAGGGGCAGCACGTATCAGCCAAGAAAGGTGAAGTTGGCTACGAATGGTGGCTGAAGAAGGGCATTGACACAGGAGACCACCCGCAATATTCGCCTCAAGGCAAGAACCTTTGTCAAAGGGTGCTGGGAGAAGCGAGTTTCTTCGTTTCCTGTGTTTTGCCAGAAACATATACTCGTTTTCCTTGGAGAACGTGGTAGTTGAAGCTAGACTCGTGAAGTAACAAGAGGTAGTTTGCGGTGTAGTAGGAAGTCACCTGACTTCCCGTACTGAGTTCGATACCCAGGACACGGTGAGAACAATTGTTTCGGTTCCCCGGGATTTGTCCTGTGAACAACTGTATCGCGAGTGAGTTAAACAAAATTTCTTCAAGAGCATGATATAGTACAGTGACAAACAGTGTGTTACTTACACATATTTGAAGTGATACGTCAGTTGTGCTTATTATATTCAGTGACAATTGGAAGTTTAAATATTAAGTCATTACTTAATATTTCGTCCATTCTCTGAGTGCTAAGAACACTCAGTAGAGATCACATAATCTGAAATCTCATTCGCAACTCCCAGTGTTAATATGAGACACTCGCAGTTTGTCAACTATGGGAGAAATATATATCCTAACATATCTCAAATAGAGATATAACGCCAAGGCCAGTAACGCTATTAAACTGGGCCTGTCCTTGGACATTTTAGCACAAGGCTTACCGCAATTAATTTGCTTATTAAATTGGAGATACTAAACATTCTTTCATAGAATGCTTGAAATTCAGCGTACCATATCTTCTACCAGAACATTTTCGTGTAGTGGAATGAGCATCTAGGAGGACCCTGTGTTCAATCAATTTCAGAACTCATGTACGTCAAGTGTAGTTTGAACAGTGAATCACCATATAAAAATCTTTTTTATGTTTATCTTCAATCTGTGTTGTAAGCCCACAAATATAGTGAAATATGTTTCTTCGACAGTGAAATACATCTCTCCTCTAAAACTGTTAGAGACAAGAAACTCACAATGATGAGGAGATAAATTATGTTGTAAATATATCTACATATTTTTTTTTATATTTTATTAAAGGTCAGACAGACCTTTCAAGTTGTCAGTTCATTCTACATTATTTCTCATTCATTTTATTTTTATTTTTTTTTTATCAAGTGTATCAATATACAAGTAACGTGTTTATGTGATAGTGCACTACAAAGGTGATAAGTATTTAGTGTATAAAGTGTGATATCATCTCATCTACCATGTGTGAGATGCCTGTTTCCTATGTGGGAAATAAATCTGTCAACTCATACCAGAACAACTGTTTATTCAATTGCTGTAGGGTGAGTACCTGCACTAATGATATCTTTGTTTCAGGAGTGTGATTCAAGGAGACATTTTCCCCTTGATTGCGTATGTTGACCATCTCTCTGTATGGGGCTCAGAGAGAATTCTGCCCAAAAGAACAAAATAACAGCCATGAAATAGTGAGATCGTTTACAGTCTGCTACCTGTAAAAATTTAAAGTATAGATTTTTTTTTCTTCTAACCTATTTGAAACTTATAACTGACTCACTATTATAGCATCCTTGAGCATGGTTGTTATGCAGATGGCCCTGAGATCTGCTGTTCTACAGAAATACATAATTTTTGCTCTACCGACTTCATAAGAGAGTGGCGGCCCTTACAGGAGAGAACCTGATCTCCAAGAGGGAATAAATAACTTCTTATTTTTTTTTTATTTTTGCATTTTATGTAAATACTATAGTGAATTACATATTCCCAGCCACTCTTCTTCAACATTTTTTTTTTTTTTGTGTTGGTGTCGTTAGGTAAACAGTAGCTTCGGCTCTGGCCACCTAGCACCTCACAATAATAAGTGGCGCCATCAGCGTTAAGGGCATGAGAGTATAATCCTATATACTCAATGGTCAACATACAGTTGGTTTAAAATTTCGGTATATGTTTTGTTTTCTCCTCCCGAAAATTTCCAAGAACGTAGGTGTCTTGTGTTTTGAAATTTATTTATGTTTGAATATTTTTGTCTTAACATTACTAGAGAATTCAGTTTATTTAGAACTTTGGGGGGAAGAAACCTTGTAATTCCGTTTTACTCGTAAATGGTGGTAACGCGAGCACAGGCTCGAAGAGGTAGAAATATGGATAACGAGTTCGTATTTGAAGAGTTCGCTCAGAGAGCTGGGGAGCTCTCCGAAGAGAATAGTGTTAATGACGTGCAGAGCGCTAGCGAGCGTCCCGTCAGCGTTGTGGGAGACGCTGATGCAGTGGATACCGTTCCGCCAGTTCCCAGTAGGGATCCGGAAGTACCATTGCGGGAGGAAAGGGAGGTGACCACAGAAAATATAGAACGATGTGTTAGCCCAGCCATTAATGTAGGTAGTTCTGGGGGAAACATCAGCAATGATAAAATAGCAGCCATGTTTTTTGAGCTTCTACAAGGGCAAAAGAAACTAGAAGAAGATAATAGAAGCCTAAGGGAAGATTTAGATGTTAGGTTTAAGGAAAATGCATCCCAATTAGAAAGCAAGATACAAGAAAGCGCACAAAGTTTAGAAAGAAAGTTAGAAAAGAAATTAGAGGAGAACTCACAGGGAGTAGAAAAGGCTATAGAGTCAGTCAATGCTCGTCTTGAAATGCGGTTAGATACCATGACGTCGAGACTCGAGCAGAGTGAGCGGGAATTAACCGAGCGACTTGAAATCACTACTGTAGAGCTGAGGGGGGAGATAGAAGGCGCTCGGGAAGATCTCAATTCTCGTGTCACAGAAACCACTCGAAGATTAGAAGAGAATTACTCAGAGCTTTCTGAGAGTGTTAGACAGGTCTCGTCTCGCGTCGAACAGACCACTCTTACTCTGAATAACAAGGTCAGGCGAGTGGAAGTGAATTTCGCTTCCCAACTAGCAAGGATCCGGGGGGAACTAGAGCAGGAAACGCCACTCGATGAGATCAGGTCAGAATGTAACGGCAGCATCCAACAGATGCAAGAGACCGTTCATGACGTGTGTGCACAGCTCGAGAAGAAAATGGAGGAGTGGAAGAGCTCAATTCAGAAGGAGACCAGAGAGGTGATAGAGGGGAGACTCGCTAACATCTCTGTCTCCAGTGCACCAGAACGACATACGTCACCAAACGACATCTCGAGTCGCGATCTGCCTAGTTCTCAACCTGGGAACCTCACTACTTCCCGTGAGACAGAGCCTGTCCCGTCGACGTCTCGCTCATGTAATCATGAGACGAGACAACACCTCGCAACAGCTTTTGGACTAATACACAGGGATGTTACCTTACCTGTGTATGCTGGGAATGAATCTGAGACCGAAACATACAACTTCCTCCAAGATCTTGACCGGTACTTTGAGGCCACTGGAGTACCGGACGAGATGAGGCTCAGCTTCATACCGCGAGCGATCCGGAATACTTGCTACCAATGGTTTCAAGTTAACCGGAACAAGATCCACACATACGAAGATTTTGTGCATAACTTCAAACAGTGCTACCTTAGTGAAGAGCGACTGGCGAACCTAAGGGCAACGATTCTCACCTCCCACTTCGACAACCGTATACACAAATCCCCCGCAGAATATCTGCTGGATTTGTTACATAAGAACAGTATACTAGAGCCAAGAATGTCTGACGCTACTTTACTGAAGGTACTTCCGCGTCATTTCCCGAACTGGCTATTTAGGGCGATAGTCTCTTCTCGCCCGAAAACAATAGCAGAACTGTTAAATCTTGTACAGGAACTGCAGTCGTCGATGACGAATCGCGACCAGTTCTTCCAGGGTAACCAGAGGAAAGGGGTCAACATGCTCCAAGTGAGCGTGGAAAACGAGGACAATAACCCCTCTGGCCACAGTGGGAAGCACGCTGCTCGTAAGAAAAATAGAACGAGAGAAAATCAGCGTCCTTACCAGAGACAGAGACATCAAAACACGAATAATAACAACCACCAGCGATCCCCGCCTCGCCATCCTAGCAGCGGAAGTGGGTCGTCTGGCTGGTCACGTGGGGGGAACTCCCACTCCTCTCACAACAACAACAACATTCGTGGAGCCCGCGGAAGGAGGGGAGGAACGCGCAACACAGATAGACCACAGGGAAATTCCTTCCGTCATGCGGACGAGGAAATCCAACTGCTGGAACACTATGACCGGGTGCCTCCTCCCACCAGTCAGAACCAAAACATGACCAGGAGTAATCAATCCTCTTCTTCTGCTCCCAGAGAATGAGGATTGTCCGCATGTGCTTGGGACAACGTTAAGATGGCTATGGAGAACACGAGTACATCTGAGTTGACAAATAAAAATTCCAAGTATGTGCGTAATTTAGAAGAAAATGTAGAAAATATTCATTTATATGAAGATACGTGTGAAACCGCAGTTAAAGAGATTTTTGAAAATGTAGTAGAAAAAGAAGAAGAAAACTGTAATATTTGTTCAGAAATAATAGCAAAGAAGCATTTCAGTGAAGGCATGTTCAAAAATAAGTTAACCTTGTTAAGTAGGACAGGAGAACACATCGATTTAGATAGGGCTGTATATGAAGAGGCCAATGGCATTTTTAAGAATTTATTTGATTCAAGTAATGAAGAACTACCCAGTAATAACGTCATCTCACTACCAGAGATAAATGTACTTTTGTTTGGAAAGGAAGTTAATTCTTTATTAGATACAGGAGCGACTTGCTCTGCTATTTCTAAAGAAATTTGGGACTCCGTCTCAAATAGCCACCCCACACCCGCATTTTTGAGTGCTAAGAATATACGGGTTACGTCTGCTTTCGGAAGTAAATCAGCGACGATCATAGGCCAGACGCTGCTAGTCATTCAGATACATGGGAAGGAATTTCATACATTAGGCATCATTATATCAGGTCTTAACAGATCTTTGATTTTAGGTTCCAACTTCTTTACAGAATCTCGTGCCGTGTTAGATTATGATACTGGCCTTCTACATCTCAAACATCCTCATGATGTAGAAGTCAAATTTAGATCTGTAGATTGCGAGACTGAGGATCTAGTAGTTCGTTGTTTAGAATTGAATGGTGAGTGCGAGAAACCATATAGTTTCATTGAGGAGTTAGATAATTTTGAGTGTATTTTTTCCCCGTCAGATGAAGGACGGAAGGCCATACGGGTTAGCGCACAGAATGAGCATAAGACCTGCAGAGAAAAGGCTGCTCGTGCCCCGAACTTGGATGATGGTAGATTCCCAAGTGCCCAAGAAATGGCAGTTCATGTATTCCCACCAGAAGAGTGGCTTAAAGTGAACACACGTGCCTCCCATTCAGATATAGAAGATTTTGTAGCGAACTACACAGATCTCTCAGCCTCACAAAGAGAGAGTTTGAAAGCTGTTCTTTTAAAGCACCAGGCGCTTTTTGATATCAAGCCAGGTTGCATAACTAACTACGAGCACGAGGTTGGAGTAACGGACGAACGTCCCATAAAAACTAAATTGTATCCTTACCCAAAGAAATTCAGGAATTTAGTATCGAATGAAATTTCGCGTTGGGAGGCCTGGGGTGTGATCAAGAAGATGCCTACCGCTTTTATAAACCCTCTGGTAGTGACGCCGAAGAGCGATGGACGCATTCGAGTTTGTATAGATGGAAGAGCTCTGGCCAAAATTTCAGGGGATCTCTCCGACAGACCTATGCCACCCCTATCTGTTCTCCAAGATATTTGCGACAACTCTTGGTTCAGTTGCGTAGATGCAACCGAGATGTTTTTACAGATTAAGGTGAAAGAAAGTGACCAGAAATATCTTGGGTTCCTACATGAAGGCATTTCATATGTTTCTCAAAAACTTCCGTTTGGGACAAAACAGAGCCTTGCTTCTTGCGTAAGAGCATTAGATATGCTAATTGGATCAGAGGCTAGAGAGTACTGCGGCGCTTATGTTGATGATTTAATTCTAGCCGACAGGAGCTTCGAAGACCATTTGGTACACCTCGACAGAGTGTTGGGTTTACTCACTGCGGGCGGCCTAACTCTCAGGCTGAAAAAGTGCAATTTTGCGAGAAAATCACTGAACATACTTGGTTTCCATCTTTCGCAATCCGGTATCGGCAAAGATCCGGCGAAAGTGAAGGCGGTGTTAGATTTTAGGACACCACGGAACGTCAAGGAACTGCGTTCCTTCATTGGCTACTGCCAGTACTATCGTTGCTTTAGCAGGAAGTACTCGGAAGTTCTCCATCCGTTGTTCCAACTGCTGAAAAAGAATGTTAGATTCAAATGGGAACCAGTACACCAGGCAGCGATGGACAGGATTAAGCAGATCTTCCAGGAGGAAGTAGTTCTGAAAACCGTCCTGCCTGACAAGCAATTGATTCTCGAATGTGATGCGTGTGATATTGCGTGTTCTTCTCTATTGTACCAGCGTGATGACAATGATGACATCCGTGTCATTGCTTTTACATCACGTGTGTTCAATGCCGCACAACGCAACTATTCAATAACGGAGAAGGAATTTTATGGACTCATAGATGGCGTTGTTAAGTTTAAACAGTACTTAGTTGGTACTAAATTCATAGTACGCAGTGACCACCTTGCTCTTAAGTTTATTCTCTATTGTAGACTTACAAACCAGCGCATCACCCGTTGGGCGATGTTGCTCTCAAATTTCAATTTCGAATTCCAGTTTGTCAAGTCCAATGAGAATCTGAGTGATTATCACTCTAGGTACCCTCCTCACACAGAAGAAGACCTCAGTGTTGCACGGAAGCCTATCCTCCAGGAGTCGCTGATGTCCATCCTGACGGAAATCCCATGTGAGTTGAGGAAGATGATAGCCATACTACCGGAGATGCAGTCTTCAGATCCTGTCTACGGCAAGATCAAGAAAGACGTCGAAGAGAAGACGGACTCACCAAAGGTGAATGGTGCTTGTCACCGTTTTGAAGTTTTGAACGGGCGCTTATGCAAGCGTGACCGGGAAGGAGTCCGGATTTGCATCCCAGAAGTGTTAGTAGTTCCACTGCTCGATTATTACCATTTAGATCGAGGGCACATGTCGGCCAGTAAACTACTACCGCTTCTATCAGAGTTTTTCGTATGGCCAAAGATGAGGGCAAGTGTGAGGCGTTATTGTGCTTCCTGCGAACTATGCCAGAAAAGCAACCCCCCCCAATGTTATCGTCCGGGACCACTGAATCCCGTCGTAGTTGAGAAGCCAGGCTATTTGGTCTGTGCTGACTGGTTAGGGCCTCTAACCAAGGGAATTGGGGGAGTCCATTACGTATTAGTATTTTATGATGCTTTCTCCAAGCTAATAGGTTTGTACGCATGCAGAAAGGCAAACACTACCACTGCCATAAGGAAACTGAAGGAGTATCTGAAAGTTAACCCTAGTGTGGAACTAGTCTTAACAGACAGAGGGTCACCTTTCCAGTCTAACCGCTGGAAAACAGAATTAGCAGATCTTGGTATCAGGCACATCACTTCGACGCCATATTATCCGCAAGGTGAAATGGCAGAAGTAGCTGTCAAGGCTACAGTACGTTTGCTACGTAAATTGTGCCATGATAACCAAAGATTGTGGCCCAAATACTTGGAAAAGATAGAGAAGTGCTTAAACTCGGCCAAACACCTGACCACTGGCGTGTCAGCCTTTGAGTGTCACTTTGGGCAGTCTATGTCTAGAGACATAGCTAGGCTGTTTGAAATCCCAGAAGTGGATCAGCGCCATGACGTGCAGTACTATGTAGAAATTGCTAAAAAGAACCATAAAAGGAATGCTGCTGCACGGAAACGCAACTTCGACAAGTCACACCGTACTGTAGAGTACAAAGTGGGTGATCTTGTTCTAACTAGAGTTTTCCCCAAGTCGGATGCTCTAGCAGGTGTGTCGAAGAAGCTCTTGCTCTTGTACTCGGGACCATGGCAGATTGTCGCCGCCACTGGTCGTAACATGTACACACTAGGGAATCCAGCGACTAAAGAAGTAAAGATGACAAGGAATGCGTTTCTATTGAAACCATACATTTCCAGAGAAGAGAAGGATCAAAGTGGTACTGGTACATAGAGAAGACACAGATCACACATATAAGCATCAAATACCAGAAGTGACAACTAGTGTATATAGTGTTAGTGTTGTGTATATTTCAGTGAACTAGTGTATTAGTGTAAGTGTATGTTTTGGGAACTTATGTCATTTATGTTCATGTAACTCAGGGAACACTGAATTCTCTTACTTAGCTTTTGATTATTGATTTGCATTTATTATGTTTATTGTGTGTTTAACATTGTTTTTTTTAACCTTGGATGTATTGTGTAACTCTAATATTTCAGGAACGAGAATGTGCCCTCCGTATGATCTACGTCCTGTACTAGAAAGTACAGCACCTAGAATCATAGGGGGGAAATTTATGTAGAAGGCCGATGTCCTTCTCCATCATCTGCATATCGAAATGCAGATGAGGGGCACATTAGCATATTGATATGTAAATATGATAATTTTGTGGTTTAATTATTTGCTTAACTTTAGCATATGCAGTGCATATTTATTTGATATTATTAGTAATGAAGTGTGAAACACCTAGCATAGTACGTAAATATTAATACAATATTGTATTATATTGTATTTATTTCATTGTGTTTATTCCATTTATAGGCCTTATATAGTGTATTATTGGGTTGCATATAATTACTTCGTTGTTGCATAATGCATAACTTACAGGGGACGGTGGAAGATAATGAATATAAAGCAGAGATGAAGGATTAATTAAATAGAAAATGAGAAGATGCTATAAGAATCATACTTGATTTTTCTGAACGCTTGGAAGAGAGCTAGAGCTGAGAAAAGTTTTTTTTTTTCCTTTCCCGACTGACTGTCGCCTATACTACAGGATGGGAGGTCTCTCTCAACTCACCACGGAAAGAAATACCCAGAATAGAAACTAAATAAGTATTGTATACCCAGGAAGTAGCCTATAGACTTCCTTTGGTGAATTTACACTGAGTTTGATACAGTGTGTTGAAACACGGAGTTCGTATTGTTTAAAATGCCATAAACTTTTTCGCTTCTACATGCGAAATTTTAGGTTTCTATAGGTGTGATTTCCAATGTACCTAGCGTCAGCGTCTCTTCCTCCCCCCCTGTTCTCCAAAAACCAGTAACCTGGCTAGCGAGCCTCTTGCTTGGTTCCCAACATGCAACACCAATTTGAAAATGTGTACTCTAATTTGACTTATTTTCTGTGTTTAATATTAATATTTACGTACTAAGCTATACTCGTTCTTGGAAATACCGCATAAAATTCTGTTTATTTTTAACAACGTGTTTCCCTTATCGAACAAGACACTTAGATCTTGTATTTGTGAAAAACAAATTATTAACAAAGATGTTTCCTTCAATCTCTCTCCAAGCAGGCATGGCTACATTGGAAGCAGACACTTTGAACGACAGCCACAGAAATTGAGTGTACCGCTGCTTCTGAGAGAGATGACAGTTAATGAAATGTATAAATATGTATTCTTTGTAGGTTTAACTTTAGTTTAATGTATAATATCATATGTTTCTATGTTTTATTTGTATGTAACAAGTGAAGAAAACAAAAGTAGGCGGAAATCTTTCATAGTTTCTGCTGTAAGCAAAAACTTCCGGTGCTGGCCACTGCCTGGAGGAGGGGCAGCACGTATCAGCCAAGAAAGGTGAAGTTGGCTACGAATGGTGGCTGAAGAAGGGCATTGACACAGGAGACCACCCGCAATATTCGCCTCAAGGCAAGAACCTTTGTCAAAGGGTGCTGGGAGAAGCGAGTTTCTTCGTTTCCTGTGTTTTGCCAGAAACATATACTCGTTTTCCTTGGAGAACGTGGTAGTTGAAGCTAGACTCGTGAAGTAACAAGAGGTAGTTTGCGGTGTAGTAGGAAGTCACCTGACTTCCCGTACTGAGTTCGATACCCAGGACACGGTGAGAACAATTGTTTCGGTTCCCCGGGATTTGTCCTGTGAACAACTGTATCGCGAGTGAGTTAAACAAAATTTCTTCAAGAGCATGATATAGTACAGTGACAAACAGTGTGTTACTTACACATATTTGAAGTGATACGTCAGTTGTGCTTATTATATTCAGTGACAATTGGAAGTTTAAATATTAAGTCATTACTTAATATTTCGTCCATTCTCTGAGTGCTAAGAACACTCAGTAGAGATCACATAATCTGAAATCTCATTCGCAACTCCCAGTGTTAATATGAGACACTCGCAGTTTGTCAACTATGGGAGAAATATATATCCTAACATATCTCAAATAGAGATATAACGCCAAGGCCAGTAACGCTATTAAACTGGGCCTGTCCTTGGACATTTTAGCACAAGGCTTACCGCAATTAATTTGCTTATTAAATTGGAGATACTAAACATTCTTTCATAGAATGCTTGAAATTCAGCGTACCATATCTTCTACCAGAACATTTTCGTGTAGTGGAATGAGCATCTAGGAGGACCCTGTGTTCAATCAATTTCAGAACTCATGTACGTCAAGTGTAGTTTGAACAGTGAATCACCATATAAAAATCTTTTTTATGTTTATCTTCAATCTGTGTTGTAAGCCCACAAATATAGTGAAATATGTTTCTTCGACAGTGAAATACATCTCTCCTCTAAAACTGTTAGAGACAAGAAACTCACAATGATGAGGAGATAAATTATGTTGTAAATATATCTACATATTTTTTTTTATATTTTATTAAAGGTCAGACAGACCTTTCAAGTTGTCAGTTCATTCTACATTATTTCTCATTCATTTTATTTTTAATTTTTTTTTATCAAGTGTATCAATATACAAGTAACGTGTTTATGTGATAGTGCACTACAAAGGTGATAAGTATTTAGTGTATAAAGTGTGATATCATCTCATCTACCATGTGTGAGATGCCTGTTTCCTATGTGGGAAATAAATCTGTCAACTCATACCAGAACAACTGTTTATTCAATTGCTGTAGGGTGAGTACCTGCACTAATGATATCTTTGTTTCAGGAGTGTGATTCAAGGAGACATTTTCCCCTTGATTGCGTATGTTGACCATCTCTCTGTATGGGGCTCAGAGAGAATTCTGCCCAAAAGAACAAAATAACAGCCATGAAATAGTGAGATCGTTTACAGTCTGCTACCTGTAAAAATTTAAAGTATATATTTTTTTTTCTTCTAACCTATTTGAAACTTATAACTGACTCACTATTATAGCATCCTTGAGCATGGTTGTTATGCAGATGGCCCTGAGATCTGCTGTTCTACAGAAATACATAATTTTTGCTCTACCGACTTCATAAGAGAGTGGCGGCCCTTACAGGAGAGAACCTGATCTCCAAGAGGGAATAAATAACTTCTTATTTTTTTTTTATTTTTGCATTTTATGTAAATACTATAGTGAATTACATATTCCCAGCCACTCTTCTTCAACATTTTTTTTGTTTTTGTGTTGGTGTCGTTAGGTAAACAGTAGCTTCGGCTCTGGCCACCTAGCACCTCACAATGCCAGAACACCTGCTATGACTTACAAATTTTGCTCTACGAAAATACTATAAAGAAAGAAACTGAGGATGGTGATAAGTGTAAAAAAAGCTCTATGTAGATCACTTTATGTATAGAAACACAAGCGAAGAAGTAACCTATTCTTGAGACAAATCCATATGAAAAATGCCGCTCCCCACTATCTATTACCATTTCTAGACTACCAAGCTATGCTATGCATAACTATTGGAAGTCTTATAGAGCGCTATGCCTATCCGTCTGTCGACAGGTATCAGAACAATTTCGAGAACATTTTCCTGCGATCGATTCCCGGTAGGGGCACTCGATCGGAGAACAAATGTAAAAAGCTTCTTCAGGCCAGCCATCTTAAATGAGGTTTTACTGGGTTTTCCTCATTCACACCAGGGGTGATACCTAACTTATAGGTCCCATGCCGTTTTCTTCCTTCCCTTTCCCCGCATAGTGTGCTCGCCGAAGGACGTCATCCCTCACACGTGACGGGCTTAAATTGTCATAGATGCCGCAAGCCCAGAAATCTAAATCTTTTTTCTGCGATCGATTCTGCGTCAAAAGAGTAGGTTTCATCTCCTCCGTTTATTCTATATTCGCACGGGATCTGGCAGAAATCAATTTTCCGCTTTCAACGTTCATCACAAGAAAAAAATGGTAATAGATACCGATAAACAGTTCTTTTTAAATGAATTCAGTCAATTAACAAAATATGTCATGTTCACCCGTAACATTCAACTAAAACCGGAATATGGTAGAAATTTAGTACCGTTTCCAGTTTCAATACTGATCTTCATACAGATAAGACAGTAACCGCCCTTTCACATTATCCGGCGATTTGCCGGATCCGTTTCCAGCGAGTTGCCGGACAAGGTAGAAAGACATTGCAAACAATGAAGCTCTTCACATATTTGCGGCGGTCGCAGAACATTTATCCAGTGAGCAAAAACAGCCGGATCTCCCTGCTAGAATCCGGCGCGGCAGATTGCCGTGTATAGCCAAGCGGGACATTACAAGCAATGAAGCTCTTCACATATACGCGGCAAACTGCCGGATGGGTGTTGGAGGAGGAAGCAAGTGTTGCCAGGAAAAAGTAGAGAGTGGCTGCGATAATATGGATGCGTGTGTTTTACGTATATACAGTATATATATATATATATATATGTGTGTGTGTGGAGTGTGTTTGTGTATGTGGTTATGTTCTAGCCCAGTACACGCAGAGTAATTTTAACCAAACTTGTTACATACAATATATGGGAAAAGATGACATGTGAAAATAATCGAAAACGACCGATACTACCGGAGTGTCGAATCCGTAGGTCGTTGATTAAAGAGTCCAAATCAATATAAATTATGTTTTTCTATGTAACAGAAGATTGAGAGAAATAAATGTTCGGGTATCACTGGACAAATGAGCTTGTAATTCTGTAAATCTGTGGTGCCCCAAAATTGAAATATACACTATCAAATATTTCAGCAATATTATATATTTACTAATAATACCATTATGTACTTTTGCAAAGCAAGGGAGAATTCATGATGTGATATTTGATAAATATACCGTACCTTATATATTTTATAATTATCTTTAACACTTCTATGGTCGCAATTTCTTGAATAGTCCTTCGAGTACAGGAACTAGAGCAGTGCTTTAAAGAGACTTGAGTCAATATTCAGAACGCTTAAAATAAAAAAAGTCTCCCACATTTTCTGGGTTTCAGCAAAACAAACTTGGGAAATAACCCGATACCCCCTATACGTGTTTTTTATATCTGGCTTAAAAGGAAAGGGAAAAGGTGAGGATCACAATTACAATAAGATGTTCATATTTTTGGATCCCTGAAGATTAGAGAAATGCAACTTGGTATTTGAACTGAAATTTTGTACCCTATAGGTTCATGGGATGTGTGTCCGTAGGCCGATCGAACGCGGATTTGAGAGCGAAGTCCCTTGGTACTTCACGTGTTCAGTGTATCTCGGCATTCAGGACGGTTAGAGAAATGAAAGTTAGTATTTGAACTGAAATTCGGTATGCTTGTAGGTTTATGAGGTGCGAGGCAGTAGGCTGAACAAATGCTAGAGTCTGAGGGTGAAGCACCCAGCTAGTCAAAGTATTACAATTATTAGAATCACGTAGTGGTACTTTTGGGATAGTGTTAATCAATACCCATACTCTTAGGTATTGATTAACACCAATATAATCTCTCTACGATTACCGTTCCCGTGACATTGGCCAAAAATGGCCAATTTCTAGATACTTAACAAGCCATAGCTCGGGAACCATAGGTTGTAGAGAAATGATATTGATGTTGATCAATACCTAAGAGGATGATAAATATTTTGGTACTAAATAGTAACCGTTGGCCATTGGCTATCTGGCCACCGTTCCCCGATATTGGCCAGAAAGGTTCGAATTTCTAGATTTTTAAGAGTCATCTGACATTTATTCCGAAGTTGGTCCTCCGCCTGTTTTTCGAAGAAAAAAGCATAGTAACAGCTTGAAAATTTAAAAATTATCAATTCTTAAGACCTCTTTAAAAGTGTGTAATAGAATAGGATAGAATAGAGTGGAGTAAGATAGGGATATGTAGGGTAGGGTAGGGTCAGGTTAGAGAAGTTTGCATCCGTTTTGCTAAAATTAGTAGAGTGTAATTTCTCGTCTCTGCGTAAGGATACCAACTGTAGTGTCTGTGTACACCTGCAGTCATGTTCAGAATACAAATGTTTGTTACTTTCCCACAAGCCAACCATGCGGTAACCTTGAGCGAAGTAGTTTCCTCCGTTTGCCAAATAGCTACATGTTTATAACCGCTTATAGAAAATAAACAGAACCTCTGGTCTCCTTATACAGGGTGTTTCAAAACAACACCGACAATATTTGAGAGGTGATTCCTGACACGAAGATAAAACGAAAATAATAGACCAACTTGGGTGCACAAATGCTTCCTTTCGGAGTTATAGGCTGCCAAAATAATGAAAAATTAAACTTTAGAGATCCATAGCTCCAAAACTATGGGATCTACCGTAGTCTGGTCAAAACTTACCTTAGGAATTAGTATGTGTCCTTTCCAAATATCCATGTTTCCGAATCCTTCGAATTAGTATGTGTCCTTTCCAAATATCCATGTTTCCGAATCCTTCGATACTTCCGCAACAATTTTTATAGAGGTAGTTGGTAAGTAGTTTAAATTATATGCCCATAGCCAAACTTCCTTCATAAAAAAACTGTTGCGGAAGTACCGCAGGATTTTGAAACATGGATTTTTCGATAGGACACGTATTAGTTCCTAAGTGAAATCTTGACCCGACTTAGGTAGGTCGCATAGTTTTGGAGCTATGGACCTTTAAAGTTCATTTTTTCATGATTTCGGCAGCCTATAACTCCGAAAGGAAGCATTTGTACACCCAAGTTGGTCTATACCTTCTGTCTTATCTTTGTGTCAGGAATCACCTCTCAAACGTTGTCGGTGTTGTTTTGAAACACCATGTATATTATCAAGCATACAAACAAACAAAAAGTATTAATTTTCTTCCGATAAATTTTCAATTTTTTGCAAGAAACGGACAACCAACTTTCGAATTTAAGTCCTCTATCTTTCAGATTATTTATGTACTGCAGTACGAAGTTAAGAGATCTGTTCAAAGAGCTTAAAATGTTCGTTACTTAATTCTCTATGTCTGTCTGTCTGTGTGTGTCCTGTTACTTGCGAACTTTTCAATTTTGAGCCATCCATTTTATAAAGCATCAAAAACTATATAATAGAACTGATGGAATTTTTCGCGTTACTCATATCATTCCCGAGATATTCGCCAAAAAAACTTCCGATTTCTGGAGATTTAAAGAGCCATATCTCGGGAACCGTATATAGGGAGATCATATTGGTGTTGATCAATACCTAAGAGAACGGTGAACATTTTGGTATCAAATAGCAACCGGTGGTCACTGGCCAACGTTCCCCAGATATTGGCCTAAAAATTCGGATTTCGGGAGATTTAAGAAGAGCCATATCTCGGGAACCGTAAGTCAGATATATATATATATTTTTTTTTTTTTTTTTTTTTTTTTTGCAAATTTTTCAATTTTGAGCACATGTCTTCGTAAAACAACATATTGTAGAACGTTTTAACAAAACTCTTAAACAAAGCGTGTGGAAAAAATTTCGCACTGAAGGAAATTATAAATGGATAGCGTATTACAAGAATTGTTTAATGAGTATAATAGTAAAGTACACAGAACAATTGGTATAAGGCCTGTAGAAGTTAATAAGAAAAAATAATTCTTTTTAAGTCCGTTCTGCCAATGCACTTGAAGCATTTTCATCCGTTTCAGTATTGAATTGGGATAATTTGGAAGCTTACTGTTGTTTCACAGCTGAAAAAAAGAATCACTTGCACGGTGTTCAATGTTGAAACAGAAAGTGATAAATTGGCATCACTTCCGGTTTAAACACATGGTTAAGAAAGATGAATCTTATCCTTTGAACACCGAGCCAACATCAGAGCACCATTGTTCGCTCACTTCTCTCACTTCTCTCACTGTTTTTTTTTTTTTTTTTTCTGAAATGTGTCGACAGGCAAACGGAAAGATGAACAAACGAACAATAATCAATGTGAAAGATTTGGGATACTTAAGCATAGGATAGTTTGAAAGTCTAATAATTAAAAGAAAATGTGACTTTAACTTAAGAATGTGTAAAGAAAAGTAACTTTAACTTGAACGCTTGTGAAAATCCAATCGAAAGAACACATTATTCAACTTTCCTAATTACATTACTTCCACGCAACAATTACAGGTTAGAACAATTACTTTTCTTCCTTCAAGTTTCCAAGTAAACTACTGAATAAGCAGAAAGAGTATATGGGAATGTGAAGCTGAAAAAAACATGTTCAACTGTTGTAAACTGAAAGAGGAATTCCACACGGCTCACCAGGCGGTCTCGTTGTCTGAAAATCATGCGGTCACGCGTTCTGCAGCCTTGCGTATAGGCAACCCACACATCAGCTGTGTGTGATGGGTCACAGCTGAGGCATCCGTGACCAGATGTACAGAAAATAAAACCTTGTTTTAACTCTCGTCCGTGTCTCTTTTTACTTATATTGTGATTTTTCTAATTCTAGTTCATATAAACAATATGTTATATAATACAATGGTCTAAAGCAAAACATACGATTTGACATAAAGTTATAAAAACGAACGGGAGTTTACGTTCTCACTTCACAACTGCACAGTTTCCTCCAACTTTCACATCCGCTTACAGACCGAGGTTTCCCTTAGTTCCATCAGGCTAATACTCAGACAGTATATTAGACTCCAAATCTAAGACGAACATGAGTATGGAAAGGTTATAAGATGTTTTTGTTCGTCTGCCAGCCAGTCGACAGGTATCACAGCAAAGCAGCAAGAAATAGTGAGAAATATTTTTATCTGTATTTTGAGCGAGTACGAGAAATCTTAGGACTTCTTCCTTACCTAACACTGGAAGTGCTAGCTTTAGCAATTTAAAATACATATGCTGGATTACTATTGTTTGCAAATATAATTTCACAATGTCCGACAAGATTTAATTATTTAAACTAGTTGCTGCGCCACAGCCATCTACACTAGTTTAAGTCGTGCTTAATTAAAAGCATTACTTGTTTACATTGAGAAAATTTATTTATTTACATTTAAGTTTACCCATCAACAAACACAAAATACCTAACATATTAATTATTGAAGGACTTCGTTAAACTGGCAAGAAATAACGCAGGAAGCGACATCTGTTAGCTCAAGACAGACAAGCGACAGTGCACGTAGCGGCATTTAATAGCGTGGTTGTTTACTAATAGTACTTAGCCCGACAAACACAGACGTTTGTCATTTGGTAAAGGGATTATCGTTGTACCCCTTGTATTTCTGCAACAAACATTACAAATTTCTTAACCAAAGTTGTATAACATTCCAGAACGTCGTGACACACAGACTGACATATCTCTCTTTTATAATTAAGATATAGGACTTAGTCGATGTGATTCCCGAGTTTCTCCTCATATTCGATTGTTAGTTGAATCAAGTAGCTGCATTTGGAACTATCTCCTTTCACAAAAGATGACAGGGTTCCATAGAGAGGAAAGGCAAAGGGCATGCTATGATGCAATCTCAGTGTAGAAATATGAAAGATGTATCATTGAGGCAGTAGTGTGTAACGAATGTACTTGGTAGTCAAAGTCGTCATGGGAAGTTCAGTGGCGCTGAAAGCGAAGGATACGTGATAGCATATTTGGATGCAAACTTCAGTTGCTCTACGTTAAACGTTGCAACGAAAACGGATTTCAATGTAATATTTCCTGCTGTACTAAGAAGAAGTGAGCGCTTTTTCTGCACGGGGTCCTAGGTTCGTTTTACTGTGAAAGCCCTAAAATTTGAACACACTACGGTAGTACTGATTCCACTTTAAATTATACGTTTACGTCTCATATAGCGTCGGTGCTAAAAAGCAAAAACAATAGCAATAGTAACAACAGCAACACCAGATTTGATACTGGACGCTTTGCTGTGAATGGCATAGTACATTATGCAGTGGAGGGGACTGCAATGACTCAGTGGTAAGCGCTCATCTCTCGTGCGTGGGACCTCTGGTTCAATTCCAGCTTGCATCAAGTAAACTTTGTGATGGACAAACACCGTGTGCGTGAGTTATCTCGGAGTTCTCCGTCCTGCTACTTTCTTCATTTCATTATTTGTCATTCATCGTCATCATCACCGTCGTTCTCAGCTTCGGCGAAGAATGAAATGAAATGAAATTAGATATTTGAGTTTCATGCCCCACGATTAGGTTGAGAGAGACGATGATTACAGCAAGTGAATGATGATGGAAGAATTAGTGGAATGAGAAAGTGGGCGGAAACGGAAGTTCCTCGAGAAAATTTACGAGCACGATGTTCTCCACCACAAACTTAGTTGGCCAGGGATCGAACCAGAGACGATATGCACCAGAGGTAAACGTTCTACCACTGAGCCACAGTGCCCTTTAGGCGAATAATAGTGGAACCTTAAACTAGAAATTTTTATTTCACTTCATACGCCCGCTGTCGCCAATCGTCAAGGTGATGATCATCACATAGAACACAACCGGTGGTGGGACGACGGATTGCCATAAGAGAGAGAACATTGTAAAGTCGTCTGAAAGCCTATCACCCTGTGTATTATGATTATAAAAAGGGGATGGCACTGAGTCGACTCCAGTACCAGTCAACTGACAAGTCATGAGAGGTAGCTTGCGGTGTCATACTGTCTGCATCAATCACTATTACTATTTTGCGATTCAGAAACAAGAAAATTCAGGAGCAGACAGTATTTCTTGCTAATGTTAAGATAGTAATAATTCCGGAGGATACACTTTAAATGTTAGAGAAATAGCTTAGTTTATTAATCACTAGCTGAAATACCCATTCTTCGCATGGGTCAGATAAAATATCTATGTAAATAAACTGAACAACGAAAGAAAAAAATATCGGTCACTTTCTACTACTTTTATATATCGCGGTAAACGCTCCCTTGAGACTCCCTGGTTCGAATCGTGAAACAAAGAAACGCCTCTGGTACCCGATGGGGGCTGTATTTGGAAGTCAACGCCTATGGGATTTTTTTTTTATTTACATTCGCTCAGTCGCGTTACTCTTAGTCGGTTACCTAGAGCATTCGAAAACCGACGAGTTATCATCATTGCGAATGATTTCTATAGTAGTTTTTTTCTTTATTTCCATAAGTGAAAAAAGAAAAAAAATATGAAAATTTCGGAGGGAAAGGATAGGGAAGGAAAAGAGACCAAAAAAAGGGAAATTTTACAAAAACGAAAAAAAAAAAAAAAAACTAATTTAAAAAATAAGTTTGAATCTAGATTGCTTGTTTTTTGTGTATTTCTGTGTGTGTGTTTGGTATCTTGTGTTCTCTGCGTATTTATGTTTTTTCACCATTCATCTCAGCGACCGCGAAAACTATGGATTTGACACTAATATAGGTCATTTTGGATTATTTTTTCATGTCTCGGTATCCCAACCTCCGGTGGCCTGCGGACCACAGCCAAATGTCGTGAATTTATGCGATCGGAGTTTCACCGTTCATCTCAGAGACCGCGAAAACTATGAATTTAATATTAATATCTGCGATATTCTCCTACTTTTACATGTCCGAGTAAACGCCCCCTCTGAGATCCCCTGGTTCGAATTTTTAAAAACGCTTCGTCTTAGCCTGGGGCAAAATTGGTAATTCTCGGTCCACTCGTCTGCTCCGCAGACCTCACACACACACACACAGGCAGACACGCAAACAAACTCTTTATTTTATTTGTATTAGATTAGGTATTATTCAGAAATTTCTAAACAAACTTCTAAACGTACTAATTAGCGTGTTTAGAAAACACTGTACAAAAAGTTTCTTAATGTTTCATAATAATAATCTATCTATTAAAATGCTACAAATCAATAAAAATGTTCTTTTTAAAGATAAATGGGTCAGGGAGTTTTAGGTTGTACTTTATTCATCAATTTTAATTTTTATTTCATTTTTTATTTTTTTTTTTCAAAATTAGATGATTTGGTGTATGACTCCTAATGCTAGCCATTAGAGGGCTACGCCCTCTCTTTGCCTCTATACCAGTGTCCTTTATACTTTCACTATTTAGATTTGTATTTTGTTTTCTTGTATCCATATTTATATTTATTAACTCACCTGATATTTTGTTTGTTAGTTTTCAGCACTATTTGTTTATAAAACTGCACTTAGACCATCATACATAATTTAAAACAATGTCTACAATTCTGTGCCAGTGTATTGTGCTTTATGAAATAAACATGATGATGTAAAATGAAATGCATTGCCTACACGCCACAGTCGAAACATAGTGTTAGATAAACGAATGCAGTTCTTCTGTCTCGGGGCGACTCGAGACTGATGGCAACAAGGGGAAAGCCAAAGTTAGTATTGAAGTGAGAAATTGTCATAAAATGGAAATAAATTAGGAAGATAATCGGGCATATGATATATATGAAAGATGTCGTGTTCTTCAGCTGTAGGATGTGCGTTTTTGATATATAACGTGATAAGAACGTTTAACGCTGTATACAAATATTTATACGGTGCGTCAGTTTCGGTATCAGCTTGTAATGTGTCAAGAAGTAATGGATTGGAGACTGGCAGGCGAGGTACTATGTATTTCAAACCTATGTCGGCAAGATGATGGATAAGGTGAGGAAAATTGATGTGTGCATATGTCAGGAAGTTCCGATATGGTAACTTCATGCGATACGCAGTTCTACTGGTATGTCGTTCTAGTATGGATAATCGGTCGTAGAACTTTGTTGGAGCATTGCACCAAGCAATATGGCCAAAAGTTAAAATGGGCCTGAGGAAGATTTTGTATGTATTAATTGAGAGAGGTAGTGTAATCCCCAAGTGGTTCCTGTTAGACGCCGTGAAATATTGAGCCGTAAACTAGCCTTTTGCGTTGTTTTCTCTACATGACCTTTCTAAGTTAATTTAGAGTCAAAAACCACGCCGAGATATGCAGCCGTACGAGTTAGACGAAGTTGATCGTCTTGCAGAGTAACGTTAAGGTTCCGTTGGTTACGTTGAACTTTCGAGCGGCGTTTAGGAGGTAGAAAGACCAGTGATTGCGTTTTGGCGACGTTTAAACTTATTCGCCACGTGTTGCACCAAAGCATGAAATGACTGAGAGTTGACTGTAAACACGTTCTGATCTGATGCATGGTCATGCCCAGAGTTTGAAAGGTTGTGTCGTCTGCGTAATAGAATAAGTACACATTCTGCGTAGGTTGAGGTATATCGGAGGCGTACATTATATAGAGGAGTGGACTGAGCGCAGAACCTTGTGGAACACCAGAATAAGGAAAAATATGGTGTGAGGCAGCAGATCCAATGTAGACATATCCGATCCGATTAGTTAAAAAGGTATATATAAAACGTAAATAACTGGTCGGAAGGTTTAGTTTCTGCAACTTTCGAATGAGCCCGTAGTGCCAAACTTTGTCGAAAGCTTTTTGGAGATCTATTAAGACGAGACAAGAGGGAAAGCATTTGTTAAACTGATCGACAATCAGTGTTGACAGACGAAGTAATTTGTCATTAATTGAAACTGCTGGCCTAAAATCTGCTTGCCGTACGGGTAATAAATTATGTTCTTGGATATGTAGATGAAGCCTCTGTACCAGGATTTTTTCAAACAGTTTACTAAAGACTTTTGTGAGCTGTATAGGGCGATAAGAACTTACACCACCTGCCGATTTATGAGGTTTGAGAAACATGCATATTTTGGAAATCTTCCAAACCAGTGGGTAAAAACCGGTGCGGAGAATAAAGCTGTAGACTGCAAAAATAAAGTAAGTAAAGAAAGCGGAGCCTCTTTTAGTAGACGATACGAAATTCGATCAATGCCTGGTGCGGTGTTGCGTTTCTTCTGAAGTGTACGTTGAAGTTCATGTGTAGTGTTTGGTGATGTAAGAGGATCTTCTTCATCACTTATATGTGAAAGTGATGGTTGTAGAGCGGGAATAGTAGCCAAGTCTATATGGTCATGAGAATGAGGTGATATCCTAGGCGTAAAAACTGACTGTAATTCTGCTGCAAAAGCGTTGGCCTTATGCAGGTCAGTAAAGAGAGAGAGATCATTGTGTAACAAAAGATACGAAATTTTGGTACATCTGAAGATGAGCATGTGGAACATTTCCAATAACGACGTGGAGATGCTTCGTCATTTAGTTTATTACATTCACTCATCCAAGTTAGACGTTTATAGGCTATGAGATAATTAGTTACTGTCAATAAAAATGCCAGAGCTCCAACCTCTAACTTTTGATTTCAAACCTTTGATTTACGGTTATTTGTGATTTCACGTTTAACAACGATAAATATTTGAAACTATGTGTAATTTAAATAAATAATTTAAACAGACCTCTTTCATGAACTTTATCTTTTTAAAATTATGGTTCAAAGCCTTTGTATCCTAATAAATCTTCTGCAAAATCAATGCAAATGAATTGTGCTGCCATTTTTGCAGTTCCTTTAAACTATACGTTTGTGGACGTTTATATGTTTGTGGCCAATCCTTTCGACAATGAGATTTCGGAAACTATGGGCTCTAGAAAGATAAAATTTTCACTGATGAATTACAAATTTTGCGTGCATTGCCCAGTTCTAACTGAATATTTTAAAAAAACATGGCCATTATTTGTTTATTACATTTTTACGGTTACACTGGAAGTGTTGAAATTTAAAAAAAGACCTAAAGCATCATGTCATGCGCATTATGCATACCAACACAGCAGGATTGTATGCATGGTTTGCATATCTCTCAGGCGTTTGTTTCGTTGCCAAATTATAAGGAAAAACGAAGGATAACCATTTCTTCAGTCTAAGTTGAATCTTTACTGTTTGTTGTGTTTTGCCCTATGAACACCATATATCACTGGCATTATAATTTATTATTTTTGTAATGTATTTGCTTATTACATACTGCATTCAAGAAGAAAGAAAACACTGATCATATATGAATTAAAAACTCCAACCGGAAGTAGGCTCAAATCTTGCAAACGTGCGAAATATTGAAATAGTCGTCGAAAAAATCTCCCATTTACGGTATCTCTCGTCGATTTTTATCAAGACGTCTTTCACTTGTGTCTGTAAAGGGACATGTACAGATGTGAGGAATAACAAGGACATTCATATTCATATGTGAATGATGAGAGAGCGCACGTTCGGCTAGTCTATATACAGAGTTGTTCAAAAAGAAAGAACAGATTTCAAACATTTATTTCTTCCAAATTATAAAATACATGATTCGAACGTTACTTGATTTAGAAAAGTTTACAATTTATTGTTAATAATTATGGTGTGCATTCAATATGAGCACCGTGTGTTCCACGGCAAGTGTCAAAACGGTGGCTCATTTCTTGCCACACACGAATCAGCTGGTCTCTAGTTATCGAATTTACAGTTTGTATGGCTTCATGTGCAGACGATGTTTTAGAACTCGCCATAACGTTGGTTGAGGAATAAGTTCTTTGCTTGCTCGTGATGTAGATTTCTTTGGGTTCCTTTCGCAAAGTGTACGAATACGCTCGACACTCTCGTTCGATATGTATGGACGTCCCGTGCTTCTCCCTTTGCAGATGCAACCATCTTCTACGAATTTTCAATGCCACTCGTAAATTTGCTTATGATGCGGCGATTATTTATTAAATTGACGGCGAAATGCTCGCTGAATTGCAACAATGGACTCAAGTTTTGCCAATTGTAGCACACAAAAAGACTTCTCCTGTGGTGACGCCGCCATTTCACTATAGACAAACAACAACAAACAACAGCGCCAATGCGGCCGTGATTGGAACTTCTATCTGGGTTGTTTAAATTGTAAACTTTTCTTCATCAAGTAACGTTCGAATCATGTTTCTATCTTTTGTAGTTTGGAAGAAATAAATGTTTGAAATCTGTTCTTTCTTTTTGAATAATCCTGTATTAAAATGCTAGGTTTATATATTTGTTTCCAAAGAAAAGTTTATATGTTTGTCTCTAACCCTTTCGAGAATGAGATCTCGAAAACCAAAAGTGCTAGAAATGTGCCGTTTTCGCTGGTCGATTCCAAATTTTGTGTAGATTGTCTAGCTCTAATTGAATATTAAAAAAAAAACGTGGCCACTATTTCTTTATTACACTTTTTAGGGGTCCACTGGAAGTGCTGAAATTAAAAAAAAATGAAACATCATATCCTATGAGGTATACATTCCAAAACAATATAGTTGTATACAGTGGCTGTATGTCTCTCAGGCGTTTGTTTGATTAATTATGTATGTAATGTATTTGCTTATTACATACTGCGTGCAAGAAGAAAGAAAGCACTGATCATACATAGATGAGAAACTCCAACTGGAAGCAGGCTCAATCTTGCAAACGATGCGAGATATTGAAAAATAAACAATATAAATCTCCCCTTTATGATACCTTTGCCGATTTCTATCAAGACGTCTTTCACTTGTGTCTGAATAGGGACATGTACACTCATGTCCAAAATTATTGTCGCATGTCTGTAAATATGTTGTTATAGGAATATAATTTGATAACGAATTCGCTTGGTATTTCTTATAATGTTAGTATGTGTATAATCTGTAAAGACATGTATGTGCCAAATTTCATGTCAAAAGAGCAGTAAATAAGAATAATAAAACGAAAATAAAACTTTCTTGTCCATTTAGCAGCATTTTGTTTCACTCATTTTAATTTTGGTATCTATAAATCTTTTCCTATGAAATTTACCACAAATATACATTCCCGATTATACACATAGTATCAGTATTAAAAGTACCTTGCAAAATCATTATCAAATTGTATTCTTACAAGAAGACAGTTATAGATATGCGGCAATTATTTTGGACATGAGTGTACATGTGAGGAATGGCAAGGTCGCAAAAGATTAGCATTGTTGCAGGCCGAAACTACGGTGTTAGGCTACCAGCAGAGAAGAAGTGTATGGCGAGTTGACGGACATTGCTGGCGCTTTGCTTAAATCTGAATGGCAAAACCTATTGCATGCTGGCAACTTCAAAGGCCTCAAGAGACTCAATGAGGCGTACTCGGACGGATAGGGATTTATTAGAAAAAATATTTTCCTTGATATCGTGTTACTTCTAGAAATTTGCTACAACATCTATACATAGCAATTCATTTCCTTTGTGAATCTCCTATCCTTTACTTGTGTGAGTAAGGAGAAATGAACAATGGGATCCAAAAATGTACTAACCATAGAAAGCAGCATCTTTTCTCTGTCATAGATGTTTTCAATTTTATGAAGCACAAAATTTGAAGAATAGTTGCAAGCTGTGTGATACTTACTTGCCACATTCAGATCGTCCCAATCTTATTTCCTCTGTACTCAAGCTGAACATTTATCCTAACCGCACTCGTAAATAACACTCCAAACAAATCATAAATGGATCGAGTGTGGAGTCAACAGGACGCGCTGTTGCCATCCCTAAACTTATACTAAAAATGGATATGTTTTGCTAATGTATCAACAAAAATGGTAATACAACTAACATAAAAAACGTTAAAGTAGTTCTTTTAAAGTAATTCAACATATTAAATAAGGATCTATAAAGATTACACAACGTTTTGACTAAGTTTACACATCACTTTCTGAACAAGAAGATAAAAAATTGCAACATCGTTTCTTTTTCCAACAGGTCAACCAGAAGTCTACCCTCTACTAGAAGTACTTGATTTGTTCGGCTCATGTAACAAAGAAACAAGTGTGTTACTTCAATGCTGTTTCGCTTTATTTGACGCCGCCTGAAGATGATTTGGACGCGCCGACTTTATAAGGTGAGGAGGTACTAGGCAGATAATGTAACGATAAATTGTTAGAGCAACCAACGGAGGAAGTCTGCTGCCTGTTGCCTATTCAAAGCTGGTGAAGACGGAAACAGTCTTCGTGTCAAGAGCTTGAGGTTTGGAGTGGTGAGCTGATGGTATGTGCAATATATGTGGATGGAAGTGGTATATATGACGGTCAGGATTATTATGTCAGTCCATGGTTACGGTGCATTCATACAGACGCTGCTGATAATCAGGCGAAATTATCGTATATGATTGATAGGTGCACAAAGTCTTTATACACACTCAGTACAAGTAATAGAAAATTTTGATGGTAAAACAACTCCCTGAAAATGAAAATGAAATGAAATCTTTGAGTTTTACGTCCCACGGTTATGCCGGTTAGGCTAAAGGAGACGGTGATGATGAGAGATGAGTGAAATGGTGGAATGAAGAAAGTGGGAGGAAACGGGAGAACCCCGAGAAAACCCACGAGCACGGTGTTTGTCCACCACAAAGTTCACTTGGCGGGGGCTGGGATCGAACCTGGGACCCCAAGCACCAGAGGTGAACGCTCTACCACTGAGCCACCGCGCCCCCCAACAACTCCCTGAAGTTATCACTTGACTTAGTTTATTTTTTAATCAAAGCTAGAGGCTGCTGACCTTATGGAATGCTACACTGTATTTCAAGGACGGTACATGAAAGAAAATGTAGAATGTAAGGAAAAGTGGACTAAGGAAGGTTACTTTATTTATTACACCTTTTATTTAAGCAATAACACAGGTTCTTCGCAATCATAATCATAGCTAAAGTGCAAGTGGTCGAACTTGGAACATATATATGGAAAAGATACGTATTTAGCATACGAACTTTAAAACAGAAACAACAGCGATACTGGGTGCTAGTAAAGAATTAAGTAAAGAGTAAAGTGTGTGCAGTCCGGAATAAATACTATGCTAACACTAATAGACACGTTGAAGGGAATATATTGAATGAGAAAGAGAGATAAAGTCAAGTGCAAACAAGCTACAACATAAGACGAAAGAGCCAGTAAGAGAAACGAATACCATTATCTTCTGCTGAAGAGCTGCTCTAGGCTAATGAAGACGAGATGAGCCTTGATGGTCAAAATGAGGTCACTGTGCTAGAAATTATGGAAAAAAGATAAGAAAGATGGGAATGCAGGCGATAATATTAAAGTAGAAGACGGTCCAGATGATCTGGGAAAGGTATAACAATAAAACATAAAAAGTAGATGAAATGAAATGAAGAGATAGCAAGGCGGAGATAGGGCATGGTGTCAAGTAGAAGAGCTTGGTGAGTTGTGTGCTTTTACACACGTGGCTTCCAGATTATAGTAGAGGGTGGGAGAGGAGGTGAGAGAGTAGAGTGCACGGGTAGGAGTTGGAAAGGAAATATTGAACACAATGCGAAATGGATAGCGTTTTAAAATGGCCAATTTCGAATAACTTGAAATACAAGGAGTGAAAAAAAAGTACGGTGAATGTAGTTACGCAGTGTCTTCTATTGATGTTGGATCCATTTCAACTAATAAGCTCGGTAGCATAAACCTTTGGTACAGTCAATGTCGAGTCTGAAGGACTTGTGACATGTTAGGTGGCTTCCAAAAGCAGAAGAATGAGGATGTGTTAAGAGTGTTTGTCGCGCGTCAACATTAAGTTTTCTTGTAAGCTGTAAAAACAAAAACAAAAAAGTGCCAAATAAGCTAAATAAGTGTTAAAATCAGTGTATGACAAATGAGCGGTGGCATTGAAGACTGTTTACAAGTTGTATGAGCGATTCAGAAGCGGCAAAGAGTCGCTTGAAAACGAGCAACGATCAAGAAGTCCTTCCACGTCAAAACAGATGGAAACGTACAAAAGTAGCAGAAATGATTTCTTCAAACAGGCGAATGATTATTCGCGAGCTATCCAAAGAACTAAACATCTCATATGTCTATGTGAAAAGCATTTTAACCGTCGATTAAATGGGCAAATGGCTTTCTCCTTCATCACGAAAGTACTCCATGTTACATATTGCTTTTGATCCGCGAGTTTTCGACCGAAAAATATTCATGTATATTGGCATTCACTGTGCTTCTTCAGACATAGTACCATGCGACTTCTGGTTCTTCGCAAACATTCAAACCGTGCTTAAGGGAAAACGATTTGACACCACTCCTGACACTGAGAAGGCTACGACAGAGCAGCTGAACGCCCTTACAAAAGGAGCCTTCCAGAAATGTTTCCAGTCATAGACTCAACGTTGGGAAAGTGCATTGCTAGCCAAGGACAATACTTTGAAGGAGATTAAATCAAATGTATGTAAGCTCATTACGTTGTTTCTAATAAAATAATTAACCGTATTTTGTGATCACACCTCGTATGAGCTGAAAGCCATACGAGAAGACCGTAGGTTAATACAGGCCAAAGGAAAATCTTATACATATTACGAATAATATGGGGTTTTAGACCCACGTTGGTGTCTGTTAAACGTTATAGCAAATTGAGACGGTTGTAGGATTTAGTCATGACATGGTTGATATGTTATTTCCAGATTAAATGATGATCGAAGAGAATGCCTTGGTACGTGACAGTTTTGATAACTACAATAAGAGTGACTTATACATGCAGTGATAACGGAGAAGAATTTCTATGGAGTTCGGTGCACTTACGTAGAGATATGAAAACTAAAGCTTGTGTTTTGGCTACATTGATCTTGAGATCGCATTTAGTACACCAGCAAATGAAACGGTAAATTGCTTCCTGCAAAGAGATGCTGATGTGAAAAATAGTGCTTCCAAGGGCGAGAAAAAAAACATATAATCTCCGTACTGGAAAAAATGAACATCGATAGGCAGGTGCAGAAGATTAGCTACGAAGGGAATGTATAATAGTGAAGAGACTGCGGATTCTTGCTGTACACCACACACAAGGAATATGAAGTTCGACAATTGTTCGTTAATTGCGATACAAGAAATTCGACTACAGAGGAAATTATATATGATGTGAATATAGGACAGAAAGATTTTAAAATGAATGAGTTTATACGGAAGAGCCAAATGCCGAACTTTGTCAAATACTTTTCCCAGACCAAAGAGGAGATAAGATGTAATGATTAGCGATAAGAGTGGTAAGTCGTAACAATTAATCGGTGTTTATTCAAAAATGAAATGAAATCTTCAGATAACGTCCGCGGATATGCCCTTTGGGTTAAGGGATACAATGATTAAAGTAAGTGAATAATGATAGAAGAATTAATGGAATGAGAAATTGGGAGGAAACGGGAGTACCCCGAGAATATCTACGGACACGATGTTGTCCACAACAAACTTACTTGGCCGGGTATCGAACTATGGATTCGAGATACGAGAAGTAAGCTGTACCATTGAATCACCCTGTTAATCGTTTGTGGACAAAATTGGCCGTCATCTCCCTTGGTGTATGGGAAGTAGTTATCGGTCAAGCAAGTAAAGGTGCAGGCGTTTCACGAGGATTCTCTCGAAGATCTTCTGAAGGTAGCTAGTTAATTGTATTGGGCCGTAAGATGAGAAAGCAGATGGTGGCTTAATGGATGTCAAAAAGTATGATAGTTTTGGATATCTTTCATTCGAGTACGAAGGAAAAATAGTCCTGATCGTACTGATAGATTGTACTGATAGTCCTTCCAAGGAACCAGTACGAAGGACAAATGTAAATTTGTATATGCGAGCTAGATGGATATGAAGTATTGTGGTCCCTTTCTTAATATGTTTTAGGTAATATTATCGAGACCGTGTAACATACATACAGCACCGTATGCAAATCTATTTAAATTATGTTATGCATATAATTATTGTTGTGCCTAATTTACATATTAAACGTATATTTCCCATATAATCATTTGCATTTATTATAGAATAAGTAAAGGATTAGTTGTGGAAGTAATTGTGTATAATATATTTCATTTTTGTGTGTATTATTATTATTATTATTATTGTGTGTGTTACGTCAATGTCATGGGAAGGATTAAGATTAAGTAGAGAATATTAATTAAACATGTTGATTTTGAATAAAAAGTGATAGAAGGCAATGCTCTGGAAATCATAGGAAGCTGGAACGTAGATCGCATGAAACCCAGCACAGAGAGAGAGAGAGAGAAAAAAAGAAAATTTGGAAGTTTCTTTGTCTGAAGGCAGAGAACGCCCAAGAGTTAGAAGCAGCTGGTCCATAGTTGCTAACTCTATTTTCCATAAAGAAGAGAATATGGTCGAAACTTCAGTATTCATAAGCCAACAAAGATATGGATGAAAATAATACTATGGTCAGATACGGTGACATCTGGAGACAACGAGACGAGAGCAGCCATTGTTAAGATTGCTTGCTGGAGTTCGTAGGTACATGCGAGATTTCCTATTACAAAGAGGCGTTAAAATTTGTGGAATTGACCAGAAATCACACCTTCTTAGTATGAAGCGTCACTTCCAACGGAAATTCGGCCAGCTCAAGTCCAGCCTACAATTTTGCAGCTCCCCTCACCTCACCGCAGCAAAACCGAGGAAATGAGCATCCCATGTAGAATCCTTCACCCCTGTAGATAATTTTACTTCCACAAGTAATTCTTTCATTGCTGTAAAGATTTTCTTGATGTTTCGTTATTGTAGAATATAAGATAGGTTAGTTGTTGTATGGTATTATTTAATAAACGTAGAAAGAAAGGCTTGTTTCAGTTCAGGACGACAAGTCCGGCAGTAATACCTGAAGGGAATGCATGATAGATGTAAGAGCGACAACATCGTTGTCATGGCAGTCGACGTCCTGGGGAGGAAAACAGCACCTACAAGGAAGAAAATGTATAGTTTTTATGTTTGTAGGATATGACAGCATGTCATACGCTCAGTGCAGCTGTCTTAATGTACACATATGTTTATTTTAGTGTGTTGTGTGTTGACAAACATTTCAAGCACCCAAAAACAATGAAAATGTGAAAATCTCCACTATAGCAACCCCTCACACAGGTGAAGTGTCTCGGAGAAATCCCGCTAGGCGGCAGCACTGCGGAAGTGCATGAGAGCAAGGGGTTATCTCATCCAAAAAGTAGATAATTTTTGCGTAAAAACTTAATGTACACGTTTATTAATAACATTTTAAGTGAAGTGCTACGTATCACTTAAAAGCTTGACATTTCAACTATTTAGTGCAGTTTATCAGTTTGTGATTATCAATCACCAATTTTAAATAATCATGATGAGAAGCAATGAAAGTGTAAATTAAGGTCAGAGGGGACAATGACCTGTGGAGGCAACCCTCTGTTTCCCCGCTTCACCCCCGCCATAAGATTCGCGAAAGCTAGAAAGCGATCCCAGCCTTTTGAATAGAAGATGGGTTTGTTAAAAACAAGGATGCGGGAGGAATTCGTATTCTGTTATAGTAGCGGAAGGATCACTCTTCATGTTCTCGTACAGAGAGGAATTCGTGTCTGATTGCGATAGCTGAAGGAACACTCTTCGTGCTCTTAGAAAGGTAGTGTTGGATTGTGAGAGTAATTGGACTCTCAACGCGATCTTGGAGACTTTGAAAATTTCGACTTTGATCGTACAGCTTATGTAGGAAGAATCAGCGCTAGTTACGAACAAAGAATTTTGTGCTAGTTTGCACTTATATTAGTTATGTGCGCGAACGTCTTGTATATAAAAACTATAGCCAAACATATAAAATACATATCGCATTTATCATGTTCAGTGCAGAAAGATGTATATAAACTTTCGTTGGTAATCCTGCGAAGCGAAACCCGCAACTGTGTGCATAAAGCACAGGACAGTGGTTTGCGGGAATAGTTAAATATGAGCAGGAAATAACAAGTTACTACTCTGAACTCTATAGTAAACTCAGTGTCATCTTCCTTTTACTATTAAGGTGATGAAGTTAGTTAGTTGTTCCATAGCCACCTAACAGGCTGGATCGCGTTAAGTTAGGTGAAAACAACCAGTGCCTAGAACTCATTACACTGCAGGTACAATATACCGGGAATCGTAAATTGTTCCCTGAGTCTACAACTCAAGGCGAATCAGGAGGGTAGCAGAGAAATGTCATGTCCAAATGGTAAGATGAACATGGCCTTCGTTGGACCTACGTCCCGCTAAATGGGAAGATAGCGGGGCCAACGCCCAAAATCAGGAGAGCAGCTAGGAGACACCCAGGACAAGAAGAGGACCACAGGAGTTGCATCGAAGTGTGCACGGACTCTTAATATAAATAAATCAGGCCTTAAAAAAGAAAGAAACATTTCGGCGAAACATATCTGAAAATTTCGAAAGTTAATTTTTTTCTCGTTGTTACTTTACGTCACTTTACGTCTGTGTACAGTGTTTTGCGTGTGTTTTACACCTCATTAAATTCTATCAAATAAAAACCGTGCTCATCATTCTCCACAGGAAGTCTTCCAAGGTATGTAACGAGTGTGACATTATCATGTTCTCCTTTCAGCTGTTCTGGAATTGTCAATGTCCGGTACCATGCGGTTGCGCAATAATCAGATGTTGTTGCGTGAGTGAGAATTAGTATTGTCTCAATACCTGGAGAAACACGTAGACCTGAAAAGTAGAGTCTCTCCTTTGATTTGAAATGCTTATCTAAATTATAGTCATTTTGTTCAGTGTGATTACTCAATCATTATAAATTAAAAATTTTGCTCTACCGACTATTTAATTTAAAGCTCTACCGACTTTGCTAGTTATTTGCATATCATTCATAACATTGGCATTTCAAGTTTTACATATTTAAATTTATTCAAAGTTTTTATTAATTTACATAATAATTCATTCCTCGCTTTGTGGACTTTTCCCCCTTTACAACCGGGTGCGGTATTCTGTTTCCGCTGAAGGACAAATATGATTTTACAGACTGTAATTAGGTTGGTAAGGACGTTGTCCCAAAGCGTGATTGATGTTCGGATGAAGTGTGTGAGAATCTAAATTGACAGTTTCGACAGGACAGGTGGAAACCTGTTGGCTCTTGGGCTGAAGGTCTAAACATGTGCCTAAGATAATCTGTAAGGGCATATGGTTCATCCACATCAAAGTGCAAAGGCGCATTATGAAGTAGTAATGAAGAAAGGGTCTTGGTACCACACCAAACACTAACATATTTTCAGTACAGCGTCGGATGTCATAGATGTCGGAAAGACGATTGCAAGTTTTAACCTATTGGCGGAGTTTATAAGCAGAGATCTAATTTTGGACTTTTCATTGTAGGTAAAGGTGAAGTCTGGAATTGTCGACATTGCGTGTACGAAGACAGTCAAGGTAGAATCGACAGGAGCGACAGACTAAAGCGAGATAGTGAGGACGTAATTTCGGGCGATAGTGTATAGATCCGGTTTGTGGAATATTATTTTAACACTGTTACCAGAAATCTCTAGTCATTGACAGTGATAATTTCTATTAGTTTTCACTTTTTGCTATGAACAAAGCTTCACAAAATATATTTGACATTTACCCCAGATAACGTACAACGCATTATATTTCCTATATTTTTTTCACGAAGATAGTGTTGTGAGCATATGAGTTGTTTAACATTTACTAGAATCCTATCTCCAATATTTTCCTAGTACATATAAAAGCAAGAGATGTTAGTAGTGCTGTTCATGTAAATGCTATCAGAAAATTCATACACTCAAACCACTAATTTCGTAAAGGAGTACAGAAAGTATAATATACTGTACGTTGCTTGGTATAAATGAAAAATATAACGCGCAAAGCTTTCTTATCGCAAAAAAAGAAAACACTGTTAATTACCAAATATTTTTGATTTGGGTACAATGGTATTAAAATAATAGAATCTAAACAGATATAGATAAAAACGACTCTTTCGCTGATAAACAATTCTACATCTACGTATCACAATCCAGCGGACAAAGTCAATACGTCTTTTTCTTTACACCCTACGTTCTTCATATTCTTCCCTATAATCAATCTCTGACAGAAGTAATCACAGCTCAGGACATCAGCACAGTTGTTCGAAATAAAAGCAATAATGCACAAGGATTCGATACAATCATTTATCGATGTTGCTTTTGCTTACTCTACTTCCCAGCATCTTTCACTTTCACTCTTCGAATAAGCTATTTTACTGCTCCATGAATACTTCAAGCATGCCAACATTTAGAATGTATTCTAGTCCAACGTCTGCTATACACATCCGAAAGCCGACATTTTCTTCCCAATCACCAACCAGGATTTCGACCGTCCTATTTCATAAACGATTATCTGCTTTGCATAATCACTATGGTTACACACCAGCGCAACTGTCAAAACATTATGCCTTGTACTATTTGATTTTGAGAAAGTGTTGAACGAAGTCTGGCACCTAGCAGTTACCTATAAACTGATACAGTATAATTTTCCAGTCAGATATTTACGTCTGATTTATAACTTCATAGTAGGCCGTACCTCATACCTTTTTATCACATCCTGTTTCTGCTCTCCAGTGTGTCTCAAAGTGAAGTTTGGTATCGGGTGACATCGAAAAATAAGAAATACAAAGAATTAAAGTTGTCTAATAATAGCGAGGAGACATAAACAATACTCGATGGGCAGAAGATGGATAAACAGATGGCAGTTATGCATAAATTGGGCAGTGGAAATGATTCGGTAAGGGCAAGAATACTAAAGAATGAGAAGAAGCAAAGAGGTCACAGACATACAAGACGGATATAGTTTATTCGAGGCCAACAAGGAATTAGGCAAGTCATGTAAAGCAATTTGATGAGAGGGATTAAAGAAGAGCTCCATTCAAAAGATAAGGGGATGAAAAGAGTATTGGAAGAAATAATGAAAGTGAAAGAGATTGTACTGGAACAAAGATTTTTTTAACAAGCATAAGAAGAAATACATTTAGTTTTCTGTAGTCCGTGAATGTTGGGAAGATTAAAAGTGGTTACTGAACAGACAGAAAAATAATCGGGCGTAGTGTTTTATAAGAAATGATTAAGTTATTCTTTCGTTTGCTGTTCGTTGTTGATTTATCTTTCGTTTGCTGATTTAGAAATATGCAACTAGTAAATTAAAGAGAATATAAAATAGGTTTCGTTTGATGGATTGTATGTTATAAAAAATATAGAAGATTGAAGGTTTGGAAATGGTGTTTAATAGACATAGAAAAATAGGTGTGGTGAATGCCTAAAGACGGATATCATATACAGGATAATTACTGTAGATGAATTATACGACGGCTTATATTAAATACAAATTTAAAAAAATATATATACTTATTAGTACTTTCTCTTGATACGGAATTAGGAATATTAAATTAAAGAACAAATTAGAGCCCTAAAAATGAAACTAGCTAAATTTTTGCGAGTTCCGTTATCAAATTTGATGACAAATTCTATAAAACAAAAATGAATGATCTTGTTTGTGCCTGCATCACTACCAAACAGCACAACCAATTAAAATAAGTTTTAGAACGTAGTTAATGCACTTTCTACGTATTCACTTTGAGATTGTGATCAGATACTATTCGCAGAGTTAATTTGCCACTTCGCTTCTTGAAACACTTACCTCTGCCATCAGTAGTTTACAGTCATGCTATCATGAAGTTAATATTGCATTCAGTTTAGTTTTGTGTGTGAAATAACAATACTAATAGCGGAATAATAATATTTAGATAAAGTTTAATCAGCTGAACATTTATATTTTTTGAAAGCATAATATAAATTATATTTTGTTACATAAAATGATAATTTAAATAAGTGATAAATATGTAATAATACAAGAAGATGATTAACAAAAGATTCGGTATTAGTTTACATTGAACAACTAAACGAAATGTTATCCCTTAATAAAATAAGCTTTATCTAAAGCTAAAAGTCGTTTTTATTTCATATGAAAAGGCTTACAAACAGTTTCTATTTAACACTATACGGCTCTTGCTTGTTACTATCAGATTACAAGCAAAAACGAAAAAAGATATATCATTAAAACTGTAGTGAGCGTGATAATCAGTCACTAATTAGAGCAGAGAGAAAAATCCGTATGCGTCAATAGCATTCAATTCTTGGAAGTTAAATCAATATACAATGGCTAATAATGATCTTTAAATTTAAATGGACACTGCTTGACTAAACTGCAACAAAGGATTCACGATACAGTCATATTAAGCTCAAACTGCAGTAGCTAGTATATGTGCAGACAATTTTTAGCTCCGAATGTGTAAAAGGAACTAGTGTATACATTAGTAGACACCACCATTTTAAAAATAGTTTCTTTTTGGATTTACATATAGTTTCTATATTGTAAAATAGATATCGAACTGTTTTCAGAAACTGTTTTGAAGTTACTTTACCTTATAGCTCTGAATCGCGATATCAGAAAATCTTCGTCTTTTCAGCACAACCTTTAGTATTAGGAACAGCTAGAAATCACAGCGGGACTAAGTTGAGTGCATAAGCACGTTCATCTAGTGGATGGATCAACTAATTTCGTCACTTACGCTTAAAGTGTACGGTTCTTTAAAAAAAATTGTGTATAAATATTCGATTGCTCTCTTGGGTGGTCTAGCTGGCTACAGCGATTAGTTTTAGTGTGAGCAGTTCCTGATTTGACTCACGGTACGAGAGAAATGAGCGCATAACGGTGGTTTAGATTACACCTCAAATTATAGATGCACCTCTCATACACTCTAGTTTTAGTGGTGAAAATGGTACGCCAAACTTCAACAAAAATAAATCATTATAAAAGTAATACCAAAGCACAATATTGTAAACTTCTGTCTTTTTAGGGTAAAGTTAAAAATGAAAATCGGACATTTTGGACTTTTCCTAGTATTCTTATATACGTAGTAGTAATAATTACAGTTCAAATATAAATTACTCTTGGACATTTGGTGGTTTGTTAGTGAGTCTTAAGGAACTCAGAGATCATGCTTCCTAGGGTAACAGGGCCCGAGGCTCTTTGCGGTCAAGGAGCGTGCATATGTACCTCTCTCTCAGAGACCAGGCGTCCTAGAGAGTGGAGGTGATGATCGATCGGTGAAGACTAATGCCCTTTTGCGGTGTTCTGGCTCATTTTATCCAGAAATATTGCTGACTTCATTAATCTTCGTCACTTGACGATCGTTGACGATGGTTGACGACGTCTTCTTCGTAGCTGTCTTCTGAAAATTGTTTACAGCTAGCACGTGGTGTTGGGAGCACGCTAAGAACCTTGCAATATGTTTTATAAGTTACATGAGAACGCTAATCAATCACAGCGCGCACTCTTATTGTCAATAACGAAAGTAAACTATTTCTTTTACCATATGGCAACACTAGTATATTTACACTTCCGTTTTAGTATTGCAGCGAGTATATTTATACTCGCTGCAATACCCATTTTGTGCACGTGAAGAACAGATTTATGGAAATACTATAATCCCTTTCCCCCTGGGATACGCAATTCAATGAAAGTGTAACTGTGATGAAAAATTCCATAACATACTCTACTTTTGATACAAATTTTGAAACACCCTACTCCCCCACCCTAAGCTCTTGAATCAAAGCGGTATGACATCAACCAAGTTTGAGGTGCATACCATGTTCCAAAAGACATTTCAAGGGATCAGTTGCTTTCTCATGATTCCGAAAACTACAGTATTCATTCGACACTAATCTCAGAAATTTTGGATATTTTAGTTTTCACCTTTTCTCGATTCTCATGGGTCATAGTTTTCTGGGTCGCTGAGATGGATAGTGACTGTGACGATGCGGTTCAAGTTCAACTTTAACCACCCATTCTCGTGGAGACGGGTGGAAACTGAAAAATAGCATGTCCAAAACGACCGATATTAGTGTCGAATTCATACTTTTTTGGAATTGCTACGCTGACTGGTGAAACTCCTAATGATTTAAGACCAAGTTTAAGGGAAAAGTACGTGTCGTTGAGGCAACACCAAAGGCGTAGTCTTACGCTACTTAGACTATATATTTCAATCATGGTAACAGGGACAACGCAAAACGCGCTCCTCTTTCTTATTTACATATTTATTTACTTCTTTTTTAAATTTTATTTTGTGCTTGGGGCACTGGCGGCGGTCAAAATGTATGCATAAAAATGCGGTATTGAGGATATGAGTGTCAAATTCAAAGTTTGCGGAGTCGCTCAGTAAAAGAGTGACCGTATATTATCCTGACGCAATGGCCATACGGGTGTAAAGAATGTCAAAAATGACGATATTTGTGACCAAACAATTGTTTTATGAATAGCTAAGCTGGTTGGTGCCGTCTTCATGAGTTTTGACTCTAAGTTTACCCAAGAAGAACATGTTCGCTGGTTCGAGAATTGATATGGACAGTTCCTAAGGATTGCTTTACTATTTGCTTGTTTCACTCGTACTGAGAAGGACAATGCCAAAGACGTTAGCCTTCGTTACTAATTTATTCGTATTAATTTATTACTTCGTCATTAATTTATTACTTCGTTACTTCGTAATTATTTCAAATATTTTACACTATTAGATTGCACGTTCTTCGCACAGGGAGAATACATTTCATTTTGAACATAAAGGGCAATGGAGGCTGTCTTTGGATTTAAACAGCATTGGAAGTGTCACTGTTCATCTCAGTGACCCAGGAACTGCGGATTAGACACAAATATCGGTCATTTTGGACCATTTTAAGTATCTCACCACTCACTCTCCCTAACTGCACAACCAAAGTGAAATAATAAAAAGCAACCCAGGTTCGAACCTCATCTATGTTGAAAATTTGATCAAGGTCGGTTGGGTGGTTCATGAGTTAAATTTTGTTTATTTTTATATATCTCCACCTCTCCTCCGCAACCCTAAATTCTACCGTCAAAGGGAAATGATATAACCATCCCAGGTTTGATTGAACCTCATTTACGTTGAAAATTTGATCGAGATCGGCCGTGTGGTTCAAGAGTTATTAAGTCACAAAAATAGTCACTTTCATGTTCATTTTTATCTATCACTCCTCCCTCTCTTCTATGTTGCATCATCGAAGTGAAATTATAAAAAAAAAAACATCCCAGGTTCGAGCTTCATATATGTTGAAAATTTGATCGAAAACGGTCGCGTGGTTCAAGAGTTATTAAGTTTTATGTATTTTTTTTTTATATTTCTCCCCTTCTCCTCCACTAAAGTTCTACCGCCAAAGTGAAATGATAGAAAAACTTCGCAGTAACGAACCTCATCTATGTTCTAAAAAACGTCACATACAATTAGAATCTGTAAAAAAATTATTACCTTAGTTAAATTAATACACAATAACACACTAAGCAAGGCTATGTGATAATGTGTAAAAAACACTAGTGTTTTTTACATATTATCACATAGCCTTGCTCAGTGTGTTATTGTGTATTGGTACAAAATTGAAACAAGACCTGATAGAATATTTTTAGTTAAATTATACAACCTATTACGCAATTCACTTGAATTCTATTGTTTCTTTTTTTCCTTTGTTTTCACTAACGTTCAGTCTATATAACATATCTGGCATTTGAGATATTATCCTGAGCAGAGTTTTGGTTCCTGAGTTATAGAGGATCAAATTTTGAATCATATACTTGAAAATAGAAACAAAAGAAATCGTCAAAGGTATTACTCATTAGATCGGGATCAAACTTCAGACGATGGTTAGCCCTGACCAAAAGCGTGTGAATGTGCAAACTTTCGGTTTCCGAGTAATTGCGGTCAAATTTTCGATTAAAAAGAAAATACACTGATCTTATCCGCTCGAGATTAAACTTGAAATGGCAGTAGACCTTGAACTGCTACAGAAGCTTGTATTTTTTTTTCTTTTTGTAGGCTTCTGGCTTGCGAGTTATGGATAGCATAATGAAAACGTAACGAACTGTTTAAAACAACAATTAATTGTCAGTCTTAGAGGAAATCAAATGAAAAATGACTTTTTACAACTATACATAGTTTGCTTGCATAGTTTTCGCAATTATCCAATTGCACATTGAGAAAAATCTGTTATCCGGACAGTGTATATTGTACAAATATATGGAATCAATATGCTTACTACGGAAATCTGTACGGAACATATGCTACATACGTACTGTCTTTTTCCCGCTTAGATGTTATATCATGCCGCTGCAGGATGTCTGACGCCTAACAGTTTTCGTAAATTACATACGTATACATACGTCAGTTATATGTTATAAATGTCAATATGTATGTGAGATCCTGACGGCTTATATACATTTCTTTGTTTCATATGTAAAGTACGTATACATGGAACACTTGTATTATAAAACATATGTTTTCCGTTATACGTTTGCTGCAGGATGTTACCTATACTCATATGTTCAGTCAAAAATCTACATGATTTACGCATGTAACCTACGTATTTACCTATGCCACATAGTTTTTTTTCTATGCATACCTCAAGAAATAGTCACCGGTATAAAGACACTTGTATTATAGTGTTTAAAGATCAGATTCTTGGAAGATATAATGAAAGCAGCAATATCTAGGAAGATATTGTTTAAAATTTTTCAAAAACTCCAACAGTGCTTATTTTTTTTCGTATCAATGAAACTCACCCGCTCTTATGTAAACTTCACGCGGTAGTGTACCTCGACGAGCTTAACAAGCATATGAAACATTACCGTGTACAAGATTTTGGTTTTCAAGTTACTAGCCATCAAAGTTGAGGTTTGGACTTAGAGAAACGATATTTTATGTGTACACTATCGATCAAAATCATTCCAAGATAAGCAAATATATAATTAGCATACCTTGATGAGGTTAGTAAGCGTACGAAGTATTTTGGTATATATACCTTTGAACCATCCTGAGGTATGAACCATCAAATTTGTGGCTTGTACTTAGATAAACGATATTCATGTATACCCTATCGATCAAAGCCATTTGATGTCAAGCAAACAAAGCGTTGGCAGATCTTGGCGAGGTTAGTAAGTGTGTGAAGTATTTTGGTGTCTAGGACTATGGTTAGCGAGTTATGAATCGTCAAATTTGGAGTTTGGACTAGTCGACGTCCTGTTCAATGCCAATTTGATCCGTAAGAAAATAGGATTAGGGTTAGGAAGTAAATTTCTGGCCTTTGGTATCTATGGTCATATTCGCCCGTCACACATATGACGGATAAGGTCCCTCGGCGATTACACTGCCTGAGGAATCGGATAGGAAGAAAGGAAGAGGAAAGGGGTGAAGCGAGTTTGTATTATTATGTTAGGTACCATCCTGTTTCTTTGTTTGGTGTGAATGAAGAAAAGCTTCATTCAAGATAGCTGACCTAAAAAAGCTGTTTCACCTTTCCGACCGACTGAGCCGTAAGAAAATAAATGATACAACGATTGATTATCTACGTTTTAAATGGAGTATAAATTTAGAATAAAGATTTAAAGTATACTAAATACCTAGCGAAACAGCCTTTGGGTGACCAGGGTCTATTAGTTGGCTTATGGTATTCATTCTTTGGGATGAGTTCCCTTGTGGTTGTATGAATAGCATACGTGCCTCTGGTGTGGAAGACCCGGATTCGATTCCCGGCGGTAGCTCACGTGGTTTTGATCCCACGTTAAGCTGTAGGTCTACGTCTCATATAGCCTCGGTCCTCAAAGGCATGCTAAACTCAAGCTAACTCATTTTGTAGGATGATATATATTGTCAACACATCGGCTCCTCTGTAATGCTGGTTTTCCAGACTACAGTTTTCTTTCAAGTAGCTTCCCAGTTGTCCTCACGACGATGGTTGGACGACGCAGTACCAACATCATCTTGTAATTACGAATAATCATCCATCTACCACCCTCTGATCAAATCTGGCACTACTTAACTTCGGCTGACTAAGCGTTGGAGCATAATAAAGATTCGTTTAAAAAAATGTATCAATTAAAACAGTTTTTCTTGCAACAGAGAAGTTTATTAATATATATTTTTTAGAAAATTACCATAATTTTACCTTTATCAATAACACCGACTACGTTTCGTTCAAAAACGTCTACTAACAACAAATTTCTATATCCCCTTCTCTCTCCTTTGTAATATTAAAATGAGAGCTAACAAATACACGGGCTTCTTTGCGTTTCATCCTCTAATATTTCTATAGTGAATTTTTCTTCTTACCGACGGAAGCAACCAAAAGGAAGTTTCTAAATGGAGAAGGAAGAAACAGAGCAAAATGAAACAATAAAAGTCCAGGAAGGAAAAAGCCTGAAGACTAATACGTGCCTGGTTTCCCAATTTGAAACACTAAAGACTTCACTGTTACGTAAAAGAAAATAATATCCCAACGACAAGGACAGCTGTCTTTTTTGAAGCTGTTTACAAACTTGAAAACATAACGATTTTCTTCAATTACTTCTCGTAGCCCCTTAAAGCTGTTATTGGAAAGTTTGCCATCGCTTGCTTTCATCTCAAGTGCATGAAAAAAACAGTTGACTTGGTAGAATGATATTGAAAGACGCAACACAGGTTCTATGAAACGAACTTTTTTTTTTCGTATGTATGTGTCATCCTAATAATCAGTTCCTAGACCAGAGCACATATGTAATTGCACTAGTGAGCAGGCAAGACGTACAAACTTTAGGACGTTTCGTGCTCAATTGGACACAGATTATAGAGAATCTGAAATATCAGATTACCTATCAAGAACAACCACATGAGAACGGGAAAAGGGTGATATTCTAACAAAAAAGAAGTGCACGAAGAACCAAATTCTGAGCTCATGCGTTTCTATTTAACTGTATTTTTCCATGTTCTGACTTTATAAAGAGGTTGCTTCATTTATATTGAGCCGAGGTTAAAGTAGAACTGCACTGCTCATGCGCAACTCATCGCCGTAAAATTGAGACGAGACAAGCACTCGTTAGTCACGCAGCAGAGCAGTGTGGTTGAGAGTAGTCTGATGCCGCCAAAACTGAACAGATGTTGGAAGGGGTTAATTATGGCTTTCAAGGCGCACAGTGGGGCGAAAACGCAATAAGCTGGCCAAAATATGATAACTATATTCAAATTAAATGAAATTTAATATTAAGGGGTTATTGAGGTTGCTAATTACGATTCTGCAACTAAAGTTGAAAAAAACAAAATGGCGGATCCAAAATGGCGGAATAAAATTTGCAGAAGTCGAAAAAGTCATAGAAATGTTCTCAAACGTGGCGATAAAGGGGTTATTGAGGTTGCTGATTACGATTCTGCAACTAAAGTTGAAAAGAACAAAATGGCGTATCCAAAATGGCGGAATAAAAAGAATGTCAACATACTTCGTACTTTTCACAACGTATCTTTAACAACATTCACTTTTTTCACATATTTTGATGAACAATTACTTGTTACGTTCTTATTTATTAGAAATGTATTATTACTTAAATGACACAAATTCTTGGTATCTGATTCGGTTATGATAACTGCAACGGCTTGTCAACTAACAACTGTAACATAAAATGAACAATAATTAACATCAACACGCTTCGTAATTGGCACGTTTTGGCAGCTACTTGTTTGTCGACAGCATTAATTAATATTAAGTATACCATTCTACAAAGTATGAACGTGGTGCACGAGGGTGCACATAATGTTTTCAACGCTTTAAGTTAATAAAATATATAAACAATGTGAAAATTTTGCCTGACTTACGATTCAAATTATAGATTATTACATCATTATTATTAATTTTTCACTTCATACACTTATTTTACTTACCAGTACGATATAGGAAAATTTTACAGATTTAAAAACTATGAAAGCGTTCGAAAGTTACAACCGTTTAAACGAACGCGTCACAATTCTTCTATTATTCTGTACGCATTGGATCTGCTGAAGGGTCTACTTAAGAGTGGCTCAGGTAGTCGAAATAAAGTAAAAACCCTATTCTATTTATGGATTTGGGCCCTTCTAACATCACTCTAGCCAACTACATTTAAAAATTCGTATATTACAAACTTTCGTTTTTTTGGTTTTGGCCAGCTTTTTGCGTTTTCGCCCCACTGTGCGGCGTCGCGAATCGTACAAATGTGTCAAGTAGGTAATTGTTGTGTAGGTCATGCGACTATGAATCGTATTATACGCAGATATGCGGCACAGAGTCTTGGGCTCACCACACCGACGCGAACAGCTAGAAACCGATTTTCAGTGAAGAAGATGCCAATGCTATTGTGTGTGGTTCGGCGTATGGCGACCTCCAAACCCCCCCCCCTTCCCTGCATCTCTCTCTCACACACAAATATAGTGTGCCATGGCCAGCAAACTCGCACATCGCATCCGACAATCAACTGCGCCATTCACAGGGATTTACACCTCACGCTTGTTCGTAACAGCAGCGTGTGCGCCCTGAAACTGGCAGCTGCAGCGCAATCTTCTGCTATGGAAATTCTGATGCTGGACAATAGTCAGTAACTGTGGCATGCAAAATCGAACACGACCGGTGATGGAAGCACGGCATTTCCTAGATAAGTTGCATATTCAAATTCGGCTCAATGTAAATAAAGCAAGCTCTGTATGGCACCTTTCCAAATCATTTCTGCCAAAAAATTTGGTTATGATGACACTTCTATCAATGTATCATCCTGTTTTTAAAACGAGAACTATATTTTTTGCGTACGGATTACTGTCACCACTGCACATATGAAATCAATCTAGTCGATTTGAGATTTAAAAAGTGTAATTCAGTCGGGTGTATTTTAAGATAAAGTATATTTCGAGTTAGAAATAATTATATATATATATATATATATACCTGAAGACTTGGGGAATTTATCTTCATTAGTTAGCATTGTTACATGATATAAAATCCACTGCGTTAATCAAGATTTTGTTTGACGAGAGGGAGGAAGGAGAAGATTTTTAACCGACTAAAATAACAGTGCCGCCACTGGTCACTTGGGTCACGAATTTTGTCCAGGTCACCTGGGTCTGGGTCTTGCTTTTCAGTATCGATTTCACCCTGTGTCCCTCAAAGACCAGGAAGAAACCAAAATATAAGCTCTAACATCCTTGCAAATGTTATCTTACTCGTTTTTTAGAGATAAAATTGGGATACTTTGTGTACAGAAATTTTGGGGAATGTTCTGCTTACTAAAGTGCGAAAGAAAAATAAAAGTAACTTCCAGACCAAAACGGTTAGTTTATTTAAAATAAATTATTCGGGATATCCCCAACCTACTATTCAGGACAAATCTCTTTCTTTAAAAGACACGAAATTAAATAAAAATAACTTAGAAGATATCCTGTAATTTTATTTTTTATTCAACTGCACGGAGAATCTCCAGGAAATTACGGAAATAACCACTGCACTTCGATGCAGCAAAAAGTACTCAGCCGATCGAGCTCAAATTTAGTACACCAAAGGATACTAAGAACTGCCACGTCTGAAAGGACACTACTAAATTTATGTAGGGGCAGTTAATAAATTGCAACACACACATGTATAAATATGTGTACGTTGCAACATAGTTGTGAAACGCCTTGAGACATTTCCCAAACTTTGTGCAATCTGGAAACCAATACACTGGGGTAAGACACAGTAGGAAGTAGCAACCATAGGGAAACGAAAGCAACAAACCGAGTGAGAGGTAAATGTATTCAATGACACCGACAAACTGACATTAGTGTCGAATCCATAGTTTTCGGGATCGCTGAAATGAATAATTACACTTTCGATGTCGCTTATGCCTAAGTTTATCCCCCATCAGTATGGTGGAGAGAAAAGGTGAAAAATAAAATGTCCAAAATCCGACACCAGTGTTGAATCCGTGGTTTTCAGAGTCGATAACCTAATTGCCAAGAGTTCCATAACTTTTAGGCCTAAATTTAAACCAGAACGGGCATGTTATCCGGCCTAGGTTGACTTTCCAAACTGCATTGGGCCTCGTCTTCCTAGTAACTTCATAGCATTTCCTCGAATAACAACAGCATGGAGTAAAGTTGGTAAAACTTTCTCCTGACGACACATATCGATCACAGTTACTTATGACTATTCCCTCATCCCAACGCAAGACATTGCCAAAACTCTCCTCGGTGACAAAAAGATGCCTCATGAATATCATACATTGTTTTGTCTGTATACTGAAGCCTAGGAGACTTTTTATTTTAAATTATTTGTGCCGCATTTTGCACGTTTTCACTTTTTTTAACGTCAAAGGACGTCTCGATCCTTGCTTATTTTTAACCGACTCCTTGCCGCCTTTGAATTGCTCATCCCACTTGCAATCAGTCTTCAATGCCATCGCTTTATCACCATACACTGATTTTGAAATTTCGTGAACTTCTTTGGCACTTGTTTGCAGCTTAGAACAATACTTAATGTTGGCGCGCGACAGACACCCTTAGTCAAGGATGTTATAAAATAGAGGATTTGCCTAGAAGTATCTTCATCCTATTAAATTAATGAAGCCAAAAAACAACCAAGCATCAGCAATTCTGATTGGCTACTCTCGTTTTCGCCCTCGTCTGATTGGCTACTTTCGTTTCCGCCATGATTGTTGGCTCAAAATTTTGCGATCTTATTGGGCGGAGTGGGCACAATAGGGGTGGTGAAACTGTAACGTAGGGCTTAAAGTTTTTGTTGTAAGGGCAAATCCTCTATTTTATAAGATCCATGCCCTTAGTACGTCCTCACTCGTCTGCCTTTGGAAGCCAACTAGCATGTCACAACTCGTTCAAACTTGACATTGACTATACCAAAGGTTTAGGCTGCTGCGCTTACTAATTGAAATGGATACAACATTGATACATGGCAGTGTGCAACTATATTCTTCACTTTTTGATCACACCATGTCCTTTTTTTTAACCCGGGAACGGTCAAGTGTCGAATCGTGACGCGAGCGGTTGACAGGTGAGCGCAATGCTCACTTACAATATAATCGTTTTTATAGCTGTTTATGACTCTATGTGGAATTTATTTTGAACACATTTCTATATGTTGACATTTTGTGATTTATATTATTATTATTATTATTATTATTATTATTATTATTATTATTATTATTATTATTATTATTATTATCGCAAATAAAATTAAAATACGTTTATAAAACCATCTCAGATTTAAGTTGTATCTATTTTTATTGTCAAAGTTTATTTTATCAAATCATTTCTGTATCCCATATACAATACACTAGTTGATTATCATTATTACGTAAAAAATACATTTTTATTACCATTATCACACAAGGATCACGTCTTTAAAACTACTTACATAATCAGAGCGGGGTTTCAGCATATGTTCTTCATATGGTCATACTGTTCACATTTCTAATGGAAGGAACGATATGAATATATTAATGTAGACACTTTGCTTATGTGTCTCTATACATAGGTATTTCTAACAAGACACTGTTCTGTTGCTTGTCTCATCACTCACTGTCTTGATGCCACTTATTACACTTCCAGCAAATGCTGACAAGCGTTTCCCACACAAGCGTCACTTCACAGGTAACACATCGTGTAGTTTTTTTTTTTTTTTTTTTTTTTTTGAAGCCACAGCTAAATCTGCTCCTTGTTGTTGCTCATGATCTCGAAAAAATCACTCACGCCGTCGGTCGACAGGTGAGCGTTGCGCTGATAAGTTACACATAATCACATAAATGACGCCAATGCTACTCCAACTGAAGAGAATAAAAAGGTGGCTCTTGATTTCCACATACTATAGTACTCGCGCCGAGTCGTGAAGCTTGGGCTCTAAACCAATCATAGAAATATTTTGCTTGAGCTCTAACACATCGGAAAACTTCGGTACAATTCGTGGAGCCGATTCCCGAGCGCACACTTGGGGAAATGTCGAACAACTGAAATTCACCAACAATGTTGCCAAACTTTGAAAATATAGTAAACGAGTATATAAAAAAGGCATTTAAAAATTACCAATAATAACACTGCACAACAATAACTACAGTAACAACTATTCTAAAATGGTAACTATAGCACAAATAGTAAGAACGAAAATTTAACGCAACAAAAAAGATTTAACAACACGGAATTTGACGCCAATACGACAACACTGTACTCTCGGGAGATGTTTTCCGTGTAGCGCGAGAGAGGACACTGACAAAATTTGATGGGTGGGGGTTGATGGCTGGAACACACCCTCGCGTTCTATTGGCTGGTGAATTAGGTAGATCTAGGTCAAGCTTCACGACTCGACGCGAGTACTATAGGCAATTCAAGAGACAGATAGACAGCGCTTCAGGTCTCTAACGTCACGAGGGCAGCTATGAAACAAAAACACAAACAAGAGTGAGCGGTGTGCTCACAATTCGATCGTTCCCGGGATAAAAAATCTACTGAACTGATAGGGAACCAGAATTCGCATAGATATATAAACTCAATAGCGGAACTGTTAATTTATTAGTATACGTGCTTTTTTCTGAGATACAGACTGTTCCAAAATGTTAAACAGAAAGTAAGCGGGGGTACCCACATTCACCGAAGTAGGTCAAGGGCTTACAGTACAGTCACTGATGAAATGTCCATCATGTTATGCCTAAGAGTTTTGAAGAAAGTAAGAAAAACTAAAACCAAAGCCCCATTTTGTACGCCAATCTATGCCTTCCCTCTGCGTATAATTACAATCTGGGAAGAACAAAGAAATCTTACCTTATTTAGTTTGCCACGACGTGATAAAGGGAAAATAATAGTAATAATAATATAAAAGTAAAAGGTTTCTCTAAAATTTTCTTGACTATCTATTTGGCACCTCAAAATATCGTGATGAGCTCGAACTGAATTCTCATGTGTACTGGCACTTAATGAAGATTTGAATTTAACACTTTATTTTTGTATTCTTCATTGAAACGGGTTCTTACTAAATAACAATGAAGAGCTCAGTTTTCAATGTTTATAGTTACATGGTTTGAAACATTCTCTCAAATAACACTATGCAGACTATTTTGCAACATTTGTAGAAATCAAATATGTAAAGCTCATTCCACAAATTGTATTAAATGCGTTATTTTTAAAAATCATATAGCTATTTGGTTGCGGACATTATGGTGAAACAGAAACTAGTTGAAATATGATAATAATAGAGTGTCATACAGCGAATTAATCTATCTGATTTACAACAGGGACAGCGTTATTCAGGCGCATGCTCTAGTTTTGTTTGTAAAACACACAATTGTTCAGAAAAAACACTTCTGTGAAGCACAAAACGACATGTATCTCTCTTGTAGAGAGCACCACCCAGTGGTCGGAATGATGAGAAAACGCGGCAAAACTATTTACGGGTCTACTGAAAGCGTGTTTTTGTCCATATGGTATTTCTGAAGGCATGCTAGGCTATCGTCGATTGATCTGCCGTAATGTGAACAGTAATTTACCGTTCATGATCAGTGATGCGGGTTGTCTATGTAGGCGGCGAAAGAAAGTTGACATATTCATTGGTGAGCTTTTAAAATCACGTTTGAAGGTACCACCTTGGGTCGTTTTGGAAAAAAAATAGAAATTGTGGTACTGTTATTCTTATTAACATTGCGGAGTAAAGATCTCATTATAAACCAAATAAACATGTGTTTGGACAGCACAAAAAACTACATATAAACATGAAGTTAACCAAAAGTCAGTACATGTAAGAGCCGCCTAATGGGCAGAGTAAATAATGAACCTCCGCCGCCATCTTGAAATCCCCCATTTTGAAATCTGTGATATTGTTTGAAATGGAAAGGTAGTCATATGATATATCAATTACGGTCAGCATTTTCTCAAAAAGTCAATTATGAACTTTAGTGACCGTTATCTGTAATTATTTGGAAGATTTAGGATCATCTTTACAGTTATTTACGGAAACTTAGGAGACTGATACTCATATGTTAAAAGTTTGGATTATTAAGAAAATACTTTCGACTGCAGTGGCCCACTTTTCATCCAAATATCACATGCTACGCTCGTTCCAAGTTACTTTTGCTTACGCAGGCTGACAAAGGAAGTTGGGTGAAAATATAGCAAGTTGTGAAAAAAATAGTGGTCTACATACAGTACATTATAACTGCATTCTAATCTATCAGATTTTATTGTGTTATGGTCTATATTAGTAAGTATGTCATTTAATAAAAGGTAGCAATATAAACTCCACATTCTTTTCAACCAAAAGCAAAACATAAAGCGGAAACGGTTCTTCCAGAGAGTTCCGAACAGTTCTCCGGCAGTATATGAAGCAAATAGGAAATAATGTCAGAAAAAAATAATTCACTAATATACATACAACTTGGATACCAAATTTCACTGTTAGTTTTCTTGGCTTGTAAATATGTTTAACTTAAATTTGTTTTCGTGATAATCCAAACTTTCAACATACAAGTATTGGCTCCTAGGTTTTTGTAAAACGCCTAGCTATAAAGTTGATTCTAAATCTTCCAAATAAGTACAGATAATGATCACTAAAGTTCATAATTGACTTTTTGAGAACATGTTGGCTCTAATTGATATATCACATGACTACCTTTCCATTTCAAACAATATCACATATTTCAAAACGGCAGAGTTCAAGATGGCGGCGGAGGGTCATGATCTACTCTGCCCATTTTTATTTTGCCAATATGTGAAACTACTACTGTTTGTATTATCTATATATATTTCACTATTTTTACGACTCAACACTTTATTTGATGTATTTCTATAACATAGCATAGGCCTTCCCCACCAACTTTGACCCCCTCCCTCTCCGTTTCTTATGGCGCTCAGCCGCTATAACTTTGCACGTATGCAAATTTTTACATCCTCTATCAGACGCACTATGTCTCATTCCGCAACTCGATTCATCCATTTGGACCCTTTACATGTAAGATAAGTTTAGGATTTTCTTTGTGCATGAACATATCTTTGTTAGAATTATCGAATGGACTAGATTTGATTCGGATGTCCGGATGACACGTTCATGTCCATTCCTTGTAATACAGTTAATTTGTTTCGTCTGAAATTAAAAGCTTAAATTAACCAATTACAAGTGTAGAGACATCAGCTGGTAGCAATTCTTTGTAATTTAATTTACAAATCTCCCTTATAATTTACTTTACAGATCCAGAGATATCATTCGGTAGCCTTTCCTTGTAACTTGCCTTATAGAGTCACCAAACCTAATGTTTGTCTATTGCTGGTATTTGCATAAGCGATTTCGACAAACCGTATGAACAACATATCTATCACTTCAACCACCAACATGTTTTAACTTGCCAGCAATCTACCAATGATACTCAACCATATTTTTTCTTCATCAATTTTGTGATGCTCTGCATCTGTGTTGGTATCTAACAGCTATCTTGATCATACATCCATAACCATTTAAGCTTTCATTTTGCCGGGAAAATGAGTTGGATAGCGTGAATAATTTTCATCGTTGTAAACCATAATATTTGATATTACTTCGCTAGAGACAATTTTCATTTTTTTCTCTCTTTCTAAAAGAACAACAAAATTTAATCAACATGCAGTGATTACTTTTTAAATCTTTGCCACATATTGTCCATCTCTGTCTACTTTCAACGCAGTTTAATTCAGATTTTGACGGCAGATGAATGACAATCTACAAGTTTGACTGAAGAGAGCTCTAACAGTGAAAATATTTAATATAGGTTTCGTCCTGCGGATTCAGCTCCCTTCTGGCTAAACGCTTAGCTTACTCCGTTTTGACGTCAGAAAACCGGTTTTATTTCCAAGTTGTAGCTCATGCGGTTCGCATTTCACGTTAACCCGTAGGTCCATGCCTTATATAATATCGCTGCTGAAAGGGACGCAAAACTGAAAAATAAAATCAAACGTCCTGCAACTTCTAGATTTATCGAGAAGTTTCGAGCTGGAACTTACTCTTATTTTCGTAAGAGCTCTTGTATCAAAGTTATTTCTGAATTTAATATAACGAATTATAAACAGATCCCCTTCCTTGTTGTGAAGAATTTCTTTTTATTTCACATTTTAATATCTGTAATTTGAGTTTTTAGATAAATTTGTTGAATTCATTTTGATGCGGTTCTGTAAAACCAATAATTGATCTTTCTTAATGAAGTTATCATGTTTGAAAGCTTGTAGAGTCATTAAGGGTTGAGTAGAAGCAGTGTCGGCTCAACGGGGAGGGTTGTGGAGGAACCGCCTCCCCACGAATGATACCCATTTCTTGGAAACTCATTTGATTTTGAGGAACATGGACCACAGTCCCCTACCTTAGTAACACTAGTTAAAAAGAGTTCCCTGGAAATCGTACAGCTGATGATGATGTAAGGCTTCAAACTGATTAGTGATGTACGATTTACTCTGCTTTGATTTAAAAACTCGTATTTGCAGCCTATATTCATCTTCCAGGTTTGCTAACGCTCTCACCTTTGGTGCGAGAGGTCTCGGATTCGATTGCCGGTGGGGACAGTAGGTCAAAAAAGTGTGAAAGTTTTTCAGAAAAAACACTCTGAGTGAAGTTCTCCCTGGATTTTCTTCATTTACACCAGACAAATGACGGGATGGTACCTAACTTATAGGTTCCAGAACCCTTTCTTCCCTTTCCTCTGATAGCGTGATCGCCGAGACACCTCATCCCTCATTCGTGACAGGTTGATATGGCCATAGATGCCAAAAGCCTAGAAATTTAAATCCTATTCCTAATCCTAACCATCTTCCAGGAGGTGAACCGCCTACTCCTAACAATTCCTCTGAATCCCCTACTGGGTAGGGACTTGCTTTTATTTCAATACGTTTAATTTTGTCTTCTATGTATACACGATTCCAGAAGTGTATTCCCACCTGCAATTCTCCCTTTCCTGCAATAGTAGGCAACCCAAAATAGAGTCGTTGGGGTGGTTGAGAATTACAAAGGCGTTGGACCAAACCACAATTTTGTTACAAATATATCAGTGTGGCAAACTGCAAATAGGAAAATAAATTGTTAAGAATGGTGAGTTTATTATCGTCAGGGCAATGGATGACATAAAACGTTACAAAATGATCTTACTTAAGCAGTTCATTTTACTCCGACCTCACTCACCCTCGCCCTCGCAGTGGTAGTTGGCCGTCGCCGTCGCGAAGGTGGTTATCCATCGCCCTCGCTCGCCCTCGAGCTGGAAACTTGTCTCGCCCTTGCGCATTTTGCAGTGACAGTTGGCCCTTGTCCTCGTTCACCCTCGCTCTAGCGAAGGAAGTTGTCTGTCTCCCTTGCCTTCGTGTTGAGAATTTGTCCTCGCCCTCGCGCACCCTCTCCCTCGCATCATTGTGGACGAGGGAATTTGCGGGTGACGATGGCCTCTAGAAAGCCACCCTGGCGAGGATGAACATCTCTGCATACACTACATAGTCCATTCCCATTGCTGTCACCGACAAAAAATAGAAGTTCAATGTTTAAACCGAGTTTCATTCTTAAAGAAGATTGTCGTACTCTCAACCTGGTATCATCTTTATTACTTCCATAGTATGTGTAAGATAATTACGAAAAATTAGAAAGATGAATGCAACTACGATCACATTATGTTTCTCCATGGCAACCGCTTGCTTTCCTATCTAAAATTCGCACAAAGATGCTATTCCACCCATTTTCCAAACAAATATCCTTCAGGGGTTTATTGGGCGACGGTGGCTTAGTGGTAGAGCGTTCACCTCTGGTGCATGGGGTCCCAGGTTTCGATCCCAGCTCGGGCCAAGTGAACCCTCTGGTGGACAAACATAATGTGCGTGGGTGTTTTCGGGGTTCTCCCGTTTAATCCCACTTTCTTCATTCCACCATTTTATTTATTTCTCATCATCATCGTCTCCTTTAGCCTAGCCGGCATATTGTGGGACGTAAAACTTAAGAATTTCACTTCAGGAGCTTATTCCCGTGATGGGCATATTTCCTAACTTTCACATTCACACTCAAAGAAGTCTTTAACATTAACTTCCCTCGCCATTATTACACTCAAATATTATTGATGCTCTCATTTCCATTCTTAATTGAATTCTTCCAACACTTATTTTATTCTGTTCTGATACGTCACCATGTACATAAAGAATTGCAGAGAAAAATATGAGTTCCATAATTTTGAGTAAAAATGAAGAGCTTGTGAGTGATTTCTAACTACCAACGGACATGAAAGTGTCATCGACATCCGAATCAAACCTAGTCCACATGATAAGCATAACAAAGATATGTTTATGCACAAAAAATTAGGTCCCATGGACAATGAAGTAAGTCCCTCACGCCCATTAACCCTGTTAGTACGAAGAAAATCGTAGACTCGCAGTGAAATAGCTATTTCATCAACACTGTACACTGGAAGGTCATGCTTTATAATTCACTCTCTTCAGCATGAAACAACGTTTCCAGAGGTGCGATGTATTGGGGCCCATAACGTACTTGAACAGGGAAAATTGGGAGGATGTCGGGAAAATTCCCTACAGAAATCCGTCCTATCACCTTTAGCCCCGGGTAAGCTATAAGGGATACGAAATGTGTGTACGAAGTTTTGTATTGATAGACGGAATAGATATACCAATACACGCTTTCCCCTCATACCTATTCTGTCTATTAATACAAAACTTGGTACACACATTTCTTATCCCTTATAGTATTTTTCGAGATATATTTGGATTGTGTGCTTTTATCCGGGTCACTCGAGAGGGGAACAAATTTGATCAGAGTGTCAATCCATGCCAAGTGATCGAGAAAAAAGAAAAATTACCGCTAGACATTTTTTAAAAAAAATAAGTTTCTCATGAATGTTGACACTATATCAGGGTACTTCGAAACCACAATTAATTATTTTTAAAACATCTCGTAGCGACGCAGCTTCTGACGCCATTTTGCATTTTCTCTATTTCAGTTGTTTACGTTGTTTTGAATATCTCAGCATGTGTTTGTCCTAGCAAATTAAAAATTGCTGGACGTGTACAGATTTTGCCAAGCTAAAACTTTGTCCTCTTAATATTTTTGCATAAAACCACAAGAAAGGGGTGAAATTAGGGCCTACAATAGCAATTTTTTTGGACACTAAAAACATGTTTGGAAAGAGAAAGCAACTGACACAAAGGTCTGAATTTATGTATGCATGTAGTCTGGGATTATGCGTTTATACTCGAAAATTTGCAGACCTGTAGCTGCTCCCAAAAGCCTCAAAAATATCGTAAAGTTGGGCAATTATGCCAATTTGGCGTATTTCACTGTCCAATATCTCCAATGGGCCAGGATAAAAATCTGAAATTTTGGGAATAGTTACTCCTTTAGCATAACATACCACACAACAAAGCGCGTTTTTTATCTTTGAGCAGAAGGGGGTCAAAAAATTAGGGAATGACGTCATACTATAGGAGGGTTTTGTTCACAAATATAGCTAAATATTCGTTGTTGTGAAGTAAAATAAAGTAGAATGAATGGCTAGTCCAGTCAAGGCTCTCAAATTCCTTTCGGTCCTCTAGTTGTGACTCAATGTCTTATCACGGGGCCGTGGTGGCTCAGTGGTAGAGCGTTTACCTCTCCTGCATGGGGTTCCGGGTTCAAACTCTGCTCACGCCAAGTAAACTTTGTTGAGGACAAACACCGTGTGCGTGGGTTTTCTCGGGGTTCTCCCGTTTCCTCCCATTTTATTCATTCCACCATTTCATTCATTTCTCATAATCACCGTCTCCTTTAGCCTAACCGGCATAATCATGGAACGTAAAACTCAAAGATTTTATTTCATTTTTTCAATGTCTTATCACCGACAGCAGCAATGGTAAATAGTTCCGCTATGAAGAGAAGGCGAGAAAAGTCAAGTTGCTAAACTAGTTGCGGATAGAGTAACCGATGGAGTATTGGAATCGTACTAGACTTCCAAACGGAAAATCTTGGTTGGAATAAACATCAGATAGTATCGTTTTTCCCATAAAACATTCGTTACCAACATAGATTCATCTGCGGTTAGAGAAGGTACAAGATATCACTGGCGAGAATCCAAGTAAGCAGTGTGTGCGTTCATCATACATTGCAATGATAAATAGTTCTCCTATTTTTCGTCTCTCTCTCTCTCTTTCCATCTTGGCATGTTCTTATCATGCCTTGAATCTTTATCCTCTCTTACCGTTACACACACACACAAACGCACACTTAAGTCAAGGAAATAAGTAAAATCTTCCTTCCTGTGGATTACTCAGTCTGAATCGAATCGTCGCGTCACTACGTGTTCGCATCTTCGACCCAATGGTGGCCTACAATCTAATCCACATCACCTGGCTGATGTGATAACCCGTTTCAGCTCTAGCGTGTTCATTCTGCCATTGCGAATTACAACGTTATATTCGCAATAGGTGAAATCGAGAGTGGGTGTTCGGAACAGATAAATGTGCAGAAATGACTAGAAAATTGCCTCTTTTGGAATATTTCAAGACAGGATTTCATTTATATTAAATAAATAAAAATCGCTCCGATAACTAATCTGGGTTCGAGATTAATTTTATTTTTTAATATGATCACTGCACAGCTGTTCTACATGATGTGAATAAATGATTAAATTAATACAATACGACCGATTTAATCTTTTACAGGCCGAATTATGTTACTGTTATTTTTAGCTATTTCTTGCATATGTTGCTGTTTTGGATGTACTATTGACCATCCATAAAGAAAAATAGCGACCGACGATTGGAAGATAGTTTTTGCGTATGTTCCAAAATTGGAACATTGGCCTGTTTCAGTATATATTCCCTTGTACTCTGAAAACTTATAGTTTATTGATTTGGAATATATTTTTATGTAGTAATTGATAATAAATGTTACAAATATTGTTATAATTAATATCAATCCTCGAACATAAGTAGCTAATTATATCAGTTATTACAGCATTTATATTCAAATGATATAATTTATTTTTATGACACATGTTTACAATATGATAACATAATTTCATTATACAGGAATACAATACAGGACTCATGTCAAATATACATCCAAAATACACGTAAAATATTTGTGCTAATACATGGGGTATAATAGCGTAGAACACAAATATTTCTCTTTTTGTGACCAATAAACATCCTCTCAAAACTTAACTCCACTTCCCCATGGTATAGAGGAAAGCATCCTCTTTAGTCTCTAAGCACACTCTTTGCAAAATTTAGTGGTGTTCTTCTTGCTGAAACCACAACGCTTTTAGTCCCGTCATCAAATAATAATTATCAGAAATCTTTACTTCTTTGAAGGGTGCTTTCTTGGCCCTGGCCGTGAGGGAAATTTTTTCTGGTGAAGGAGATATAATGCCATCTCCTTTCCAAACGCCAGGTGTGTCATACTACTGGTATCGTCGTTATTAACCTCTTCATAAAGCAAGCAACTTGCAACAAAGCGATAGATAGAGAATTTGAGAACAAATTGTACCACCAATTTTTTTATTTTTCAAACGCGGTCTGTATGCAGCAAGAAGTGTATTTAACAAACACACAACTGCAATTATCTTGTTGTATCTTTGTAAGTACAGAGCATAGGCCATATTTTCTGTTTTTGCCTTTGGAATTCCTGAAAATAGTACTAACTAGAGTGAATATTGGCAGCTATGAAATGAGTACTTTCAGATAACCAAAATAAAAATTGTTTTCCAATAATAGAAAGCAAAAAGGCAACAGAACCTTCGATATGACATATAAGTATAACGAGAAAACGTAATACTGATAAATATTTATTTTGAAAAATAGAAAATCGGACATATTTGTACCCTATAGATTTACCTGCCATCCCAGTGGGTACTTGGACAACTAGAATGTTCGTAGCAAGCCTAAATAACAGAATATGAACGCCAAGAAGAAAATGATATAAATAATATTAGAGATCCCATCCTAAGTAAGATATACGTTACAGGCCAATGTTTCAAAATTGGAACATTGTAAAATAGCATGTAATTACGAACTACTATGTAAACTATATAGCGAACAAACATCATCAGCCTTTTAAAAGGACTTAAAAGTACCGTTTGCTAGAAATTATAGACTTTTGTACTAATAGGCTTTTCATAAAAATATATAATAAAGGTAGATACGAAAATTTAAAATTTTACCAAAAATTCAAGGGCATTCCTAATTTACTAATGAAGAATTGTGTTATATTTCTATTGATATTGTTTATTTAGTATCTCTTCTTACATACAAGTCATTTTTATACTCTCTAGTTGATATTAATTATGTTTTACAAACTTAAAAACATGTTCCAATATTGGAAGATTGGCCTTTAAAAGGTTAAATAAAATAATTAATTTGATCACAATCAGAGATTGTTCATCGAGTTTTTAATATTTCGGAATATAATTCTTTTGAGTTTTCTTTAATGAAAACGAAACAATAAAAGATACAGTTCGTTCAACCTTTTCTAGAAACCCTTCTAACGGTCAACCTTTCCAGGAACCAGTCTGACTACCTAAGGGTCGGGTAATAAATTCTTACCCTCCTAATGACCTGTCCGACCACATCTGACAAGAAAATATACAGAATACCAGTTTAGTCAGACGCCCTGCGATTCTATTGTTGTATATAATCTCGTCATTCCCTACTATGTATTTCTTGTTAGAAACAGACTTAATGATGATGCTTGCAAAAATTTTCTAAACTGATCTTCTATTTGAAGACTACATTCATAAATTATATTTAGATCCCATTAACTTAAGATTACATAGTCAGTACTAGCAAATATCTAAACAAATCCCAGCATCATTTGCTTGATTATTGTCAAATACAAGAACTCAATTCTTCAATGCCTATTCCATTTAGTTTGATACGAAAATTAGTCTTGTCTTTACCACAAACAAGTTCCTTATCATTGAGGATAGAAACAAAATTAAAAAAAAAAACATGTAGAAGGAAAATCAAGAAATAAAGACCAAAAAGCTAGTTGCACAGGAATTGTAAACTGATATATTGAGATTGAAGCTCGATATTGAATTCTATAAAAAGGATTACCATCTTTTAGGTGTATTTGCTATACATTTCTCTAACATAGATTATTATTTAAATAAAAAACAGTCACAACAGGATTGTGTTTGTATTGTTTAGATCTTTTTAGAGTACGGTGCCCTTTCCCTTCTCTTCCTCGTTCATGGTTCACTTAAATTCGTGGCTTTTAATATTTCAAGGGTACACGGAAAGAAGTGGCTAATTGACATTTTACATTTCTTTTTTTTTCCTCAGGAGAAGCAATTTACAATATTGATGAGCCCCTTATTTCCCTGGATTTTTCCTTGTGTAAGATTCTCTGCAGAGCAATTTTTTTTGGGAATATTTGTTGTGAATTTAGAAGTACAAACTAGCATCAACAGGTGGTATCAATGTCGACTTTTCGCTAAAATTGCAATGAACCATTTTCTTTCCTGTAGCCTTCATTTTTTCTTTCTGGAGAAAGGGTGGAGGCGGAAAATGATGTCATTGCTCGGAGCGGCAAGTTGCTTAAAACCGGTCCCGATCTTGACATATCCTATTCTGTTCATTTCGATAATTCTGATTATCCTTCTGTTGTAACTGAATCAGTGTTTATTAGCAGTTAATTACTGCAATTATAGGGTACAAAACTGACCAAAGCACCAAATACGTATATACATTGTATTAATAATACGTCTGAAATGGTTTTGGCGATGTCACATCACTTCATCAGACACGTTATGAAAGATTTCTCCTGTGTCACGAAGTCGTGAGGGTTCTGTGGAGGCGCGTACCCACAAATTTTCTTGGGATGAGTCCAAAATTTATTGGGGTGTCCGATAGTACAAGGCACTACGTCTATGTATTTAAAGAGTATTTTTTTATTCTGCATCCGAAAAGACGATAAGTAATTGTAAAATACTTCCACCTACATTTTCAGGAAAAAAATATAAAAGCAGATCATTTTTATACGAGAAAGAGTATAGATAAAGTGGAAAATCAAATTTTCACGGTACATCAATCATTTCCCTGTTACGTAAGTATACTTTTGTTAAGACATTGTACAAATGTACGTTGAGTTAGAAAGTTTCTTCTTCGGAGGGGTGTCTGGACTCGGTGGGCCTTACTGTGGGAACGGCCCTGGTTCTGTTAAATGTATCGACACTCAAAAAAGTTGCGAATTACTCCTTGAAGGGCATCTAAAAGCATTTGTCAAGGATTGAAGGCTAATGTTTGAAGTTTCTAAATTGTTAGAACTAATTCTAACAAATAGATTCAAGAACTGCAAGTTCATGTAACGCCCACAGCAAGCTCATTTCCATTTGCTTATTGGTTCGGTAAAACATTTCTGCAAATGAGGAAGACATTTTTTGATCTTTCATGCAAACTCGCGAAGATACGGATTATTAACGAATTAAAATAATTACTTACGGAATATGTTATCCACTAAACTCGTTTCTTTGATGTTCCTTGAATGAGGAGGATTTTTTTTCTTTTTTATCTTGAGAGAGGCATTACAAACTAATTGCTTTGTGCTGAGTTAAACGCACAAAAAGTCTTTAAATTACCCTATGTGTACAAAATAATAAGTTCATTGAGATCAAGTGAATTACATGCTGCAGTTTTGTATTTAAAGTGGTTCATTATTTGTGTTAAGAATATTTCCTTTATATTAAACTTTGGGAACTTGATGCTGCCTCTGAAAGAGCTTTTTTCAATTACGTAATCCGAGTTAGATAATTCATACGAGGGGCGCCCAATAAGTTACTTACATAGACAAGAAGAAATACAGATAGGCTCACTGTCAACACTGGTTGTCGATGTAACCCCCATGGAGGTCTAGGCACCGCCTTCACTTTGTGAGCAGCGAAGAAATCCCACAGAAAAAATAGTCTTTGTCATAACAAACCACTAGGAAAAAGCATATTGGACCTCGTTATCCAACGAAAAACGTTGTCCCTGCAGTATTTCTTCTGGTCTCGGAATAGGAAATAGTCATTAGGTCTCATGTCCGGATTGCAGGGAGGATGATTCAACACGTGGAAACCATACTCAGCAATGGCAGTCTGAAGTTTCCGGGCCGTGAGAACAAACATTTGCTATGCCGCGTAGCGCGAACACTCTATTCAGGGCCACTACTGGCCTCAAATCCCGCAGCGGGGTTCCCCACAGTGGCCTTGGCTTGCGTGTCAGGAGCTATTACGCTCCACCCATCTCTGCCTGTCTAGGTAAATAACTTATTGGACGCTCCTCGTATCTTCTCGATTATCCATCATCTTCACAGTTTTCCCAGATGATTCTTAGGATAAGGACATACCGAAGAGACCTCGCGATCGAAGTCGAGGTTCAAGTCGCGGTCGCTATCTCGATGTCTATGTCTAGACGGATGAAGGGCGCACATACCGAGGAGGTCACACCCTCGCTGTAAGTTCTCAGTTTGAGAAGAAACATTACTGTAACGCATCTGAAATTATTCCGTCAGTGCATCACAACCACTGTAAAACCACATTTTGAAACTGAAAGGACCAAACAGTTTATAAAATGGGATGGACGCAAGACGAGATATGAGAAATACCAAAGTCTCGTCTCTTGTTTCGCAAAAGTATTTGAGTCTCATCTCGTGTTCATCTCTATTAATAAATCAAATACTCTTACATTTTTTTTTTCAATTTTCTGTGAACAAATATCCTCCTTCAGCATTCAGGCGAGAAATCATTTCCCAGTACTTTTTTTTTTTTTTAAAGTATGTCCTAAGATTTCGAGGTGGAGTGAATATTAACTTCAACAAATGAAGTTTCATCACTGCAATTCTATTATTTTACGTTTCCTTTCTATGGATACGTGCCTGTCTTTACAGGTATTTCTTTACTTTATATCTGTACAGAATTTCGAAGAAACCCTTTTTCATTAATCTTGGAATTTGAGGAGACGTGGAGTTTTTAAGCATAGATATGATTAACAGTAGCTTTTTTTTCTTTACAAATTCCACAATTTACGGACTTCAGCTCGAAAGCTCCCTTCTTGTAACCGCCACTGCCTTATATAATAATAAGCTACAGTATAATTCTCAAATAAATAACTTGTCTGACATTCCCATTTCAGTTGCTATTTGCTTCCATTCTCTATTTAAAACGTACTTATTATGATGTAATTTGTGTTCTTTATCCCATCTTGCTCGAACATTTCTCACTAGTTCCATTTTAAATGTATTTCATAATCAAATGTAATAGTGCAGTATAACCTTTCAAGCATGGACACACACTCACACAATCCTCTGCAGAAGAAATGCTTAACAAATGAAGACTTTATTTCCTGCAGCGCTTCAGGGTGAACCAATAAGAACACGAGCCACAGCGATGGCTTCGCTGAACATCGATGTAAAAAGAAACTCGGTTGCTTATCATCGCGACCACTAATTCACCCTCCCAGTCGACCTCTAGGTCGCGATGTAGCGTACATCATCGGCATGCGGTTACTTATTTGAGTCATGGGTTAGTGCCAGTATCGAGGGTGCAACCGCGACTTAAACCCCGACCTCGACCCCGAGGTCTCTTCGGCATTTTCGCACCCTACTCGCAACCAGTGGGAAGGCAAAAAAACAAACATTATAGGTACACAAATGCGTTTTGTTTCGCATTGTGAAACTACGGTAAACTTCCAAACTGTACGAGCTTAATGCTGCAACTACATATAGTAGATGTACAGTACGCCACATAATTTTTTGAGGTACAAAATCCGTGAGTTAGGCAACCCACCTAACGCTCGCTCCAAGATTAACTACGCCTGAGGGAGCAGCTAGAACAGCAGCATGAACTTCCCCCACCTGTTAAAAGAACAAATCGTAAAGAGTGTTTCTGTGTAGGAACGAGGCAAAACGCTGGCTGACCAAATAACAAAAGGGAAACTTTGCATACTTGTACTCACAGTACGGAAAAATATATACGGACACCAGAGACGCCGATGAGACTTAATCTTATAATTAACTCAAATGAGGGATTAGATAAACTAGTTAGCATACCTCAAATGACTATACATATATGCGTATCAAATAATATACGGATAGATTATGCGGTATATGTATTAGGTTATCTTTTAAAGTGAACACAAAGCCTTGCGCTGAGTTTTGAAACTATTAACAGTAGTCCTACCTGCAAATCAATTAAAGTACAGATGGATCATTCAGGGGAAGAACCAAGCCCATGATGAAAATTTTTGGGGTCTAACAGGGCCTGAGCTCCTAGGTTCCGGCGCCACTGAGTGATACGTAATGTTACTTCGAAAGAAGAGCTTTTTCTGATTTCACTATTCGTCAAATGATTTTTGCAAATGCTAAATATTGGTATGCAGTAATTTATTTCTAAATATTAAAAATGCAAAATTCGTTAACACTCAAACAAGTAGGAGAACGTATCCGCACTAAGCTTATTTCCCCTTAGGTTACAAATATAACTAAGAGTTCCTGATTTGTTTAATATTTGTCCAGATTTACAGATTGAGACACAAGGAGAAAAGAGGAGAATATAGCGTCAATAAACAACAATTTAAAAATACACGAAATAAACGGATAATATCAAATATAGAACCATTAACAGAATTAACTCTGTAACTCGTTTTCTCCATTCATTTTTCTTCCTTTATTTTCAGGACTATATCATAACTGAATTTCTCCACTGGAGATTATCCTCAATTTAGCAGCATCCAACTGCTCATCCTTGTAAATGAAACATTTTAAAAAGTGTAAATGGCTAAGGCGAGAATCGGACACGTATTGCCGGATTACGAAACCACCACGCTAACCACTCATCTAAAGCGTTACTTTTTCCGGCTCGCCTAAATAAAGAGCCCTTTCTGTTCGCTCAAAACGTAGCTTCTTAGTAGTCAAATTGATTCGCAAAACACAGGAATATGTAATTGAGGACTCGGAGGACTTTATATCACTGTAATCCCTAAATTATCAGCATTGCAGGATTTTTAAAAACAAAATACAAACTCCTTTTTTTTTAATCAAATACGGCGCCTATATTATGCAAGTAAACAAACTAAAGAGGAATCAATTACTGCGTAGTAATCGAGGTTCAGCGTTGCAAATGGCAAATAATAATAATAATAATAATAATAATAATAATAATAATAATAATAATAATAATAATAACAACAAAAGATGGTCAAGGCGCTCGAAAAGTAATCTGAAGGTAATCGAATCGAATCTGATCCACGAACGACCAGTACTTTTTATACTTTGGAATTTTTGGTGGCGATTGAGCGGTTATGATACAAGTTTTGTCATCTTCAGACATTTGAGTACTCGGATGTTTCAATACCTGAACTATCAAATCTTCAGGAATAATAATAATAATAATAATAATAATAATAATAATAATAATAATAATAATAATAATAATAATAATAATAATAATAATAATAAACTAATTATTATTATTAACTCATAGAAGATTAAAATTAGGGAGCTTATTATAACTCAGGGCATAAAATTACAACCAGAAATGTAACATTTGGCAGGAATATTTCGGTTTCGTTTAGTGTTGTTCACGAGAAGAGGAATTTCTCATCTCGTTTCTAAAACAAATAAAGCAAAATTGAGACAAGAATTAATATTTAACATTGACTACGGAACAAGGCTAACTCAAGTTATCGTCTCGCTTTGGAGATAGGAAACGAGACGAGACGAAAAGTATCGTAAACATTACTCGTTTTATCTCGATTCACGAAATAGTGTATGCCCATTCTTTAAGTAACAATTGTTTTGTAGACTGAATCTTATACGCTATTTTGAATTGTGCCGCTAGGCTGAATTTTGTTACTTTGTATTTTGGAGCTCATTGAATTTATTATGGTCTTTATAGGTATTTTTCTAGTAAAGCTTTTATAATTACTTCTGCATATCCTAAAAGTTAGTTTATTATATGCCTTATTGTTCAGTGATATTCAGTTAGTTTTATTGCTGTTATTTTCCTTAAAACGTACAGTAGATTGCGTTCTACATGAACGTTTATTGGAACGCTTAATTTAAAAATTCTGGTAGTTGCAGAGGTGCGTCCTTGAGGTCCAGATACACTGCCAGAATCCCGACTTATCTGTCACTTTGCCTAATTTTAGGGCAACTTTAAAAATTTTAATACTATTATTATTATTATTATTATTATTATTATTATTATTATTATTATTATTATTATTATTATTATTATTATTATTATTATTATTATTATTATTACAGAAAATTTAAGACCTCAATATTACGTCCTACTGCAACATAAAAAAGCATACTGAAGTTGATAGGAAAATAAAAAGAAAGGTTAAGAGATACTTTCGAGGGATTAGTGTCCGAAAGGAAACGAGGGGGGAGTAAGAAGGTGGTCAGCTCCTGGACAATATCAACATCGAAACTTCGGATGCCTAAACATACACTAACAAGTAAGGTTTCCCAGGTGATACACGCCGATTTTAATCAAACTTCACAGGTTTGTAGAACAGCAAAAAATAAGCAACACGTATTTTTTTATAGCGGCCCATATGCATATTTAGGCGGTATAATAGAGCTGTCAAATTGGGACAACAAAGCATACTTTAGATAATAGCGCGAAAACGAGAAGAGATAGCCAAACGTTGTAAAGGAGTAAGTTGTCATGACACGATAAGCATTTCAATAACACATAGCGCTTCCACGGGACTAACATACAACATCCGCAAATGGACCAATCAGGGATGAAAAGCAGTCACAGAGCTTTATCTATTACGCGAAATCCAAATAACGTACGTAAGAATAAAGAATGATAAAGAATAAGTGATACGTGTTTTTTCGTTTTTGCAAGATGAGACAAAAAATGTAAATAGATGCATCGTTATCTCAATGTCGAAAGATTGGAGAACTGGGAATATGAAGATGTGAACGCCTTATGAGAGGCAACCTGTCAATCATTGTTGTAGAACTGGTTGCAGGTGACAGGTAGAATCCTGCTCGAGAGAGAAATACCAAACGTGGTCTTGTTGTTCAATGGTTTATATGTTATATCTATTAGTAGTTAGTGATTGCGAACAGTTGAATGCTCATGATGAGTAATTTAAAAGCCACCCAGCAGTAAACGAAATCACGCCCTTCCTGTAAGAATCGGCCGTATAGGATAGTAATACAAACATTGATATTGTTTTGCAACAAGCCCCGTTGTAGGGATAAATAGGCCCTTTGCGGGATACTAAACAACATGTTGAATACAATTGAACAGGTTGACAAAAATAGACAATTCATAGTCACATGCATATGAGCATGCATTTAAACCAAAACACGTGGATATGTTACACAAGCACTATTTTCGGTAAGATGCTGTATGTTGAACCATAGCCGGCTGCTATTTAACAGAATGTAGAGTAATGTCAAATATTGTATGGAACGAATATAAGCAATTGTAGTAAATATTCGTCATACAAATGATTCTTATTGAAATCGGACATGAACCTAATAGAACTTCCTTGACATAAGCAGTATAAAAACGATATTAAATGATTCGTGGCCACATGTATTTGTTTCGAAATATACAAATGTAAACAGTATAAAGTATGGCACGTCAAATGAAAATGAAAAGTCCTACAACTAACTAACAAAACAGTTCCATTGAATAAAAATTAAAAGTCCTACAACTAACTAACAAAACAGTTCGATATACATTTACGAAAACAGTACATAAATACCGTTCTTGGCCATTGAAATGCGTTTGGATTTGCCACATGTCAATATTGGAAACCATTCCTCTGTTGTATTAATAGATAGAACTAAACGTAGCATTCCGAACACAAATTTCTAGAAAACAGTTCTAGTGTCATTGACAAAGAACTGGGCATAACTAAAGCCGAAGAACATAACCAGTGATGCAATTCATAATTCAATAGGTGTGTTGGCAATATGTTGAGTGCAACACGTCTGTTACGTAGTATCATTATATACATCTTGCACAGCAAAATGTTGCATGCCAGTGCGGATATTAAAAAATAAATAGCTATTTTGAAACAATAACAAGGACAATATGAAACAAATACTCTCTATATACAAGGGAAACGGAATTCACTTTGTCTGTTATACAAGAAACGTAAATGACATCTTATTTGTTGTCCAACCTATTCATTGTATGTATTGCAGAAGTGGAACTTCACAAAAAAATCCTCCAAACACAAATGTTTTAGACACCAAGAACACCTGACAACGGATGGTTGTCTACAACAATGAATGCAATTGCTGAAAACCAAAATCTACTGGGTTGGCAAAATGTATCGGTCTTTCCGAAACATAGCCGCAGCGGAACCATGCATAGGCAAACAGAGGTGTATATCTTGGAGAAGATAACTGATTATGTACTAATGATTGAAGTTTGATAATATTGTCTCTTGTATGGAGATTGATATTTAGTTGTTGAAGAGTAACTACATCGGATATTTTACGCACATAACTCTTTCATATTCTAAAACCATAAACATCCAGAGGTTGGATTATGCCCGTTGTATGCTTAGGTATGGTCATTATTGTACATTGTTTGGTTGGATCTGCGATAGCTGCCAAATCATCTTTATCATACCCAGTCCAGGAATCTACTAATAACACGGTCCGGTCACGAACTTGTGGAAGGTACGCAGACTGAAACCATAATTTGATTATTTCTTTGGTTACTTTGCCAGATGTCGATGCACAAATCAGCAAGTTTTCTGGTCGAAGCATTGTCTGTTGTACCCGTGGCCCGAACTTTCCCTGAGGTTCTTTTAAGATGATGAGCATAGGCGACAGTAGCTTTCCATTGGCAGATACGATTGGTTGTATTGTGTAACTGTGTGTCGTCGCAGACAGAGACTGCACATTTGCGTAGACCTGTTTCTCTCCACGCATTGCCAGACATCTACCCGAATGAAATTCCAAATTGAATCCACTCTGATCTGTATTATACACATTCTCCGCGCCTGAGAATTTATACATGAGCGAACACTTTGCACGAAACTATAAGCATTATCATGTATATCTTTGTATTGTTCTGCGCTATTGTACGTGACGTATTTTGTAATTTTCCGTGACACGATATAACGACGCCTTTTAAACTGCCATAGCCATTTCTTTGACACTTTAAACCCGTCGAATTCCACAGTTTGACTAGCTTCTATAGCCCAACGTCGTAAGTCTGCGTCATGAATTATAAGATTTTTGCATTTAGGAGTATGAAATTTCTCATATACGATTGCATCAATATGCGTCCCTTTTTCATAATTTGTTCCACCGTCATGCAACTGTCTTTCCCATTTATAGAGGTCATTCCTACTTTTGACTAACTTGAACCTATGTTTCACAGTTTCAAACGACAGACGCCTCTTCTTTCCACTTTTCCAAAACTGCACTGCCTTAGCTTTATATTCTCTGTCTACAACTTCGCTGGTGCTCCCTTTCTCCGCAATACCGACGTTGTATTGTGATAATCCTTCGTCTTCGTTGCTTTCTGTGTCATCTTCACTCGCGAGTGCAGAAGCGACGTCATGTACGTCATTATCACTAAATACCAGATCATCTGTAACGTCCACTTCGGTATTACAACCTTTCCTGAAACTTTCCAGGACATCAACAAGTATATCCTTTATTTCCATTTCATATTCGGTTTTTACAGTGTTCACACGTTTTGTTTGTTTGTATGCGTCCATTAACATATCCAGCACATTGTGTGGATTTACATACGTCATTTCCACAACACTGCAAACAATAGCAAACCACTTACACACACTTCATGCTGACTACTTCACAACACACGGGTTCATGTGTTCAGGACTTCTACCGATATCTTTACATGGCATATACACACAAACACACGTATATCCACATATAGAATGCACAAACGTTCGCCACCAACCGGTCGTCTATTAGTTTCAAAACACAACTGTGCCCCCACTTCCACACTGTACGGCTTCCGTGTTTGACGTAGACATACACTCCCAGATAATACCCAGTTTTCACCGCATTTCTGGTTCTGCTTCTTTACACTACACTGTCCTTGAGCCAATGTCTCTTCTGGCGTGTATGCAACCAGTTCTACAACAATGATTGACAGGTTGCCTCTCATAAGGCGTTCACATCTTCATATTCCCAGTTCTCCAATCTTTCGACATTGAGATAACGATGCATCTATTTACATTTTTTGTCTCATCTTGCAAAAACGAAAAAACACGTATCACTTATTCTTTATCATTCTTTATTCTTACGTACGTTATTTGGATTTCGCGTAATAGATAAAGCTCTGTGACTGCTTTTCATCCCTGATTGGTCCATTTGCGGATGTTGTATGTTAGTCCCGTGGAAGCGCTATGTGTTATTGAAATGCTTATCGTGTCATGACAACTTACTCCTTTACAACGTTTGGCTATCTCTTCTCGTTTTCGCGCTATTATCTAAAGTATGCTTTGTTGTCCCAATTTGACAGCTCTATTATACCGCCTAAATATGCATATGGGCCGCTATAAAAAAATACGTGTTGCTTATTTTTTGCTGTTCTACAAACCTGTGAAGTTTGATTAAAATCGGCGTGTATCACCTGGGAAACCTTACTTGTAAGTAGGATTTGTCTTCATCACGATAAATAGTAACACGCTTTCTTTTGATAAAACACTTTGGATTATGTATGCGTTATATTGATATTTAAAAAAATATATATATATACATAATATAAAAAAGAATAGTTCCTATTTACAAATTTTGGTTGAACGGATATATGGAACATGTTGGAAATGGTGAACAAAAATAATATTATTTCAAGCAGTAAGAGTAATAGTGGAAGACGTTCGGAATAATTGCTAGGATACAATATCGTTTCAAACACATTTATGTCTCATACTACGCCCTTAGCATAACCCTTAGGGGTCGCATTCATGAATTGTTTGCTAAACACGTTACTTTTTCACACAGTACGAATCAAGGTTGTAGCCAGACATGGACGTCATATTGCTAGTATTTCCCCTGTGAAGAAGGCCGTCTCCATTTTAACTTGTAAGACCGAAAGAAATTGAGTATTTTTAATTTTATTACACATCAGAAGTATGAATATTGTAGTTCATAAAATATTTGTAATTACCGCAGCGAGAATCAAACCAGGGACACCTGAATTACGAAACGAATGCTCACGCCACTAAGCTAAGACTGCTCTGTTAAGTAAGAGTCAAAAAACACTCGTGTATGTAGCAAATTGCACACGTTGACGATAACGACGAAACATGCCGAGTTCAGTCGTGATAAAATACTATAGTCGAGAGACTTCAAATTTAAATTAAAAAGCAAAAATAGACATACAAACACACAAGGACATGGAGAAACTGGTTTTAAGAGTAATTCGAACCCTTAAATGGAACCTAGTGCCTCAGACCACTTTCTTTTCTTATTCACAGAAAGTATCTCCGTAACTTGTCTTTATTATACTAAGCAATACTCGTTTTACAGTTATTTCCAGTAACATTGAGCGACAGGGACACGAATACAGATACATAGAGGACATAATAAATTACAAAGGATCTCCCACCGGGAAATGAACACGGGACAGCCAGCACTGAACTATCTGAGGCACTGATGGCGTGGATCAATGAAAACTTGAACCACCACCCATCGGGACCCACGACCAACCATGACACACCATGACCACCAAGACCCACCACCCATCATGACCCATTTGGACCCACTACCACTGACCCGCTCCGACCCACCACCTACCAAAACACATCGTTATCAACTCTGACACGTGATACACAGTCTCTTCTCTACTGACTAAAGAGTTTCTGTAATGAAATTCTAACTAATCGGGTTTGAATTTTTACGGTCACTCGCTCAAGCACTGGACTGTTACAATAACGCTGGATCTTACCGTTACTATATAAAATGGTAAAGTGTTTGCCATAGGCCAAATTTCGATGAATTTCAATTAAATTACATAGTTTAATTTCCTTGTTGAATTATCGACACTTTTCAGTGGAAAAATGCACAAAATTTGAAAGTCCCACATCAAGGTAAGTAGACCAACGTACAGTCCAAACTTAAAATTTTTGTGTAATTAAGCGTACATTACAAATTTTATGTATACTTTTCTCAGAATTTTATTGCTTGATTAGTCTGTGCTCTAAGCGCTCCATATAATAAACGTAAGCTTTTGCAATTATTATAGTAAAAAGGGCATGTTTTCTGTTTCTCAATTTGTTTGTGAATTTGTTTCTCACCTAATATCAATCGTTTTAAAATTATTTTTTACAAAACAACCCACTAAAAATTTTTGCATATATAGAGCGTGCCGCCCCCCTGCTTAAGAAGAATTTTTAAAAAAAAAAAATGCTATAAGACGTTCTGTTCATTTTCACTTAAGACTTAATATACTAAATTTCAGCTCCGTAAGTTTAACGGTTTGTGAGACATTCATTTTTTTCGCAAAAATTCGGATCCCACTACCCCATTAATATATTATTATAATGAAAGTGATATAATAACATCCCAGTTTGGATTAAGGTCTAACTATTAACTAAGGCATTTCATTTGATTTTGCAATTTGGCTGTGATATCAGACGCACATAGTTACATCCATTTTTTATATAATAATTTATATATTACAGTGATTCAAAAATGTATTTTTTTTCCAGTAGTTAGCTTCTCTAAAAACTCATAAGCTGTGTGTTTTGAAAGCCAAGTAGTAGTATAAGTCTTATTGCAATTATTGCAATTACAAATATCAATATCCAAAATGCCTGAAGTTTTTTCACTTAGAGATACTCATCTCAAGTAAATAAACAGAAACAAATGAAAAAGAAAGAGTAATGGAGGCCTTGAAACTAAAACGTAGACAAATTTACCAATGTTCAGAATCATATTTTTTTAGGACCTCGACCCTAGCAATAGGAGCTAAATACGCGGTTCTGATTAGTTGAAGTTATCATTTTCCTTCCACGTAGAATAAATATAGCAGAAATCAACCTCCTACTACTGTCGTTTGCGTGGCCTAGCGTGTTAGAACAACTGGTTAGTATACGAATTTTGGGCGTGGGTTCAAACCCCGCTCAGGGAAACTTTTTAATTCTTATATTTTATTTTTATTAAGTTTCCATGACAATTTTTTCATTAAAAAGATAAATAATATTCGAAAATAGATTTACTTACGTTACGCGTGTAGTTTTGCTACACGAATCCATAGTACAAGTAGTAGTAGCAGTAGTAGTAGTAGTAGTAGTAGTAGTAGTAGTAGTAGTAGTAGTAGTAGTAGTAGTAGTAGTAACAACGGGTCAGAAGCCCCGCAGGGCTCGTTTTGTTCCAGAATGATTGCCATGATATTAATTTAACCTCAGCCGCTTCTTCAATTTTCGTCTTTAATTCCAACAAAGTGACAATTTTATTCTATAGCTATAATACACAACACATATTAAATACATCAGAGGTTTTTGGGCAATCGCTAACTGCAACCAATCAGAAACGTGCATTTAGTTCCTATGCCTAGAGTCGAGGGTGAAAAAAAAATATACTGTTCAGAAGATACTGCCTCAATGCAGTAAGTAGAGTGGGTCGGTAGAAAAGAATGGGTCGGTGGGTCACATGTTGTTGACCCTCGAAAAACCAATCCACTCAGGAAACTCAACACACTTGACCCACTGACCCACCGATCCACTCCAACTCTGATCTGAGGGTGCGGTACTTGGTTTGTTCCCAAAGCAAGTAAGCTTGAAGAGGACAACATTGTGTTCGTGGGTTTTCTCGGAAAATTCCATTTCCTCCAACTTTGTCCTTCCACTTAGTCGTCCATCTCAATTTATTTGCTTTAATCATGGTCTCCCTTAACCTAACAGGTATAATCGTGGGCCATTAAACGCAAAGATCACGAAAGATCAAGTGTTAATGTCAGTAGTGCCTTAAGGACATGAAGGGTTGCAACTAAACTTTGTGTAGGGACAATATGCAAAAAATAAACGAATAAGTGTTTTTTTTTATTTTCTGCGGAAAAAACTGTTTTAGGGGACAAAAGCCCCCACCCAAAATTTTGAAGTTTCTTGCCCGAAAATAAAACAGTGGACCGATGCGAACGAAATTGTATGCAGATATTCTAGACCCGGAATGAGGGAATATGTGTTTCACATTTTCCTGGAAAAAAACGGTTGGGTGGGCTCGGACTCCGGAAAGCCTTTGATCATGAAATACCAAAATTGCTAATAACAGTATGTCAGAAGTGCCTAAAGGTCATGAAGAGTTGCCACGAAATTTTGTGTCGGGCCAATATCCGAAAATGAAACGAATATTTTTTTTCATTTTCTACGGAAAAATTGTTTTAGAGTGCAAAGCCCCAACCCAAAATTGTGAAAGTTCATGCCCTAAAGGCAAGAAATAGTGGACTCAAGTGAATGTAATTCTACACAGATATTGTATACGTAAAATGAGGCAATATGTGTTTCGTATTTTCCTGAAAAAAAAAAAGAGTTGGGTGGGGCAGAGACCATTCCAAACCTTTGATTACTATCTATCAAAAGTGCTAAAAAGTATAAGCCAGAAGTGCCTTAAGGTTATGGAGAATTGCAACGAAATTTCTGTAGGGACAATACGCAAAAAATAAGCAAACATGTATTTTTAGCTTGTGGGGCAGTGTCGGGGCCAAGGCCTCCTCCGAAAAAAGTAACTAGTATTGTAGAACTACGGGAAGGAGTGTATTGAAGCCTCTGAATTTGTGCGTAGATATTGTATATGTAAAATAAGACATTTGGTGTTTCCCAATTGTCCCCATCCGATTTGCTTCAAATTTAGCACACAAAGAGTAAACGGAGATAGAAACGTGTTTTTCTAACGTGAATACAAAGTAACAAAATAGACTATAAGATTCAGTCTACAAAGCAATTGTTACTTAAAGAATGGATATACACTATTTCGAGAATCGAGATGAGAAATTCCTCTTCTCGTGAACAAAACTAAACAAAACCAAAATATTCTTGGCAAATGTTACATTTCTGGTTGTAATTTTATGTTCTGAGCAATAATAAGCTAACAACTTTTAGCCTTCTGACAAGTAAACCTTACGTTTGAGTGAATCGAGTTGCTGACTGAGACACATATGAGAAAGTAGTACTAAATGTGGTCAGTATTTCAGTGAAGTTGTAGGTGCGAAGCTCCAGGGGTTTAGGAGATACAGCTATCAGAACATCACATGGGAGTACAGAATAGTCTTCATACAGTTGGAGGTAAAAGACCTGTAAGACCTCTTGTAACGACAAAAGGTGAATAACAAATATATGTGTACATATTAGGACTAGGTGGAACTCATATAGTAAGGGTATACCTGACGGCGGCCATCTTGAAATGCGCCATTTTGAATTAAAGTTTAAGCTTTTAAAATAGGTATAGGGTCATGTGATACACGATTTAAGGCGCAAATTTAATCAGAAGAACAATGGTGACGTTAATTTTGATTTACGCGCAATTGGTAAAAAGTTACAGGGAAATTAAATATTGTTGCTAGTCCTTTACCCCACTTTGTAAATTTTGTGTTAATGATAATAATTAAATAAAAAGCAGGTGGATAAATATTAGGTGAATGGTAAGAGTTGCCTTGATGGCGGCCATGTTCAAATCCGCCATTTTGAATCAGACAAAAGTTTTAAACAAAACGCATAACGGTGACACGCAAAACGCAAGGCGGTTTTAAACAAAACGCAAGGCAATTCTTACCATAGACCTAATAATTATCCATCTGCTTTTTATTTAATTATTATCATTAACACAAAATTTACAAAGTGGGGTAAAGGACTAGCAACAATATTTAATTTCCCTGTAACTTTTTACCAATTGAGCGTAAATCAAAATTAACGTCACCATTGTTCTTCTGATTAAATTTGCGCCTTAAATCATGTATCACATGACCCTATACCTATTTTAAAAGCTTAAACTTTAATTCAAAATGGCGCATTTCAAGATGGCCGCCGTCAGGTATACCCTTACTATATGAGTTCCACCTAGTCCTAATATGTACACATATATTTGTTATTCACCTTTTGTCGTTACAAGAGGTCTTACAGGGCTTTTACCTCCAACTGTATGAAGACTATTCTGTACTTCCATGTGATGTTCTGATAGCTGTATCTCCTAAACCCCTGGAGCTTCGCACCTACAACTTCACTGAAATACTGACCACATTTAGTACTACTTTCTCATATGTGTCCCAGTCAGCAACTCGATTCACCCAAACGTAAGGTTTACTTGTGAGATAATTATTATTAGTTTATTATTATTATTATTATTATTATTATTATTATTATTATTATTATTATTATTATTCCTGAAGATTTGATAGTTCAAGTATTGAAACATCCGAGTATTCAAATATCTGAAAATAATGAAACATGTGTCAACGCCACCAAAAATTTTAAAGTAAAAAAAAAAAAAAAAACAAACGTACTGGTTGTTCATGGATCCGATTCGATTCGATTACCTTCAGATTACTCGTCGAGCGCCTTGACCACTGAACCACGATTACTACGCAGTAATTAATTCATCTTTACTTTGTTTACGACTGTAATATAGGTGCGGTATTTAATTCAAAATAAAGGAGTTATGTATTTTGTATTTAAAAATTCTGTAATGCTGATAATTTAGTAATTACAGTGATATAATGCCCTCCGAGTCCTCAATCACAAATTCCTGTGTTTTGCGAATCAATTTGACTACTAAGAAGCTACGTTTTGAGCGAACAGAAAGGGCTTTTTATTTAGGAGAGCCGGAACAAGTAACGCTTTAAATGAGTGGTTAGCGTAGTGGTTTCGTAATCCGGCAGTTCGTGTTCGATTCTCCCCTTTTCCATTTATACTTTTTAAAACGTTTCATTTACAAGCCTGAGCTCCAGTTGGATGCTGCTAAATGAAAGATAATCTCCAGTGGAGAAATTCAGTGATGATGTAACCCTGAAAATAAAGGAAGAAAAATGAATGGAGAAAACGAGTTACAGAGTTAATTCTGTTAATGGTTCTACAGGGTTTGTCCGGGAAGTAATAGGACTGATTTTATTCCGCCATGACTGTATTTTGGAGCGTGCGCGCACCGACTGGATACGGTAGAGGGCGTTCCTAGCTAACGAACGAGCGGCTGGTCAGTTGTCTCCGAGCACACGGAGAGTCAGGACAGGCTTTTTCGCGCAACGTGTTTCTGTGAGTGGTGCAAGCCGAAAATGCAGCGTTTGTTAGAGCAAAGGTACGCGATTAAATTCTGTGTTAAACTCGGTAAATCTGCGACAGAGACGTTTGATATGATCAAGCAGGCTTACCCAGATGATGCTTTAGCAAGAAGTGTTGTGTTTCGGTGGCACAACGCCTTTTCGGAGGGCCGGGAAGAGGTCGCCGATGAAGACCGTGCTGGAAGACCTTCGACTTCGACAAACACCGACAATGTGACTCGTGTGCGCGAAGTTTTGAACTCAGACCGTCGACTAAGTATTTGTTTAATTGCCCAGATGTTAAATTTACCAAAAACTGTGGTTCATGAAATTGTGACGGAGCATTTGAACGTGCGCAAGGTGTGCGCGAAGATTGTCCCAAAAGTGCTCACTGACGACCAGAAATTGCGGCGAGTGGAATTGTGCCAAGAAAATTTGAACATGTGTGAAAGTGACCCATAATTTTTGAATAAAGTAATCACAGAGGACGAATCATGGATCTTTGAGTACGATCCCGAGACAAAGAGGCAATCTTCCGAGTGGCACACGCCGGCGTCTCCTCGCCCAAAAGAGGGAAGAATGAACAAATCCAAAGTGAAAACGATGCTCATTGTCTTTTTTGACATCAAAGACATCGTCCACCATGAATTTGTTCCTCCTGGACAAACCGTCAACGCCAAGTTTTACGTAGAAGTGCTCAAGAGACTCAAACGAAGGGTCAATCCGGTCCGACCAGACATCGGAGCCGACTGGAAGCTGCACCACGAAAACGTCCTGGCTTACACCGCCTTTCTTGTGAACAGCTACCTGACCAAGGCCGGCATCCGAACGCTTCCGCAGCCGCCCTACAGCCCAGATGTGGCCCCCAGGACTTCTTTTTGTTTCCTCGCCTGAAACGCCCGATGAAAGGCAAGCATTTTGAGACGACAGAGGGGATCCAAGCAGCTTGCACCGCGGCTCTCAAGGCTGTTCCGGAGAATGACTTCCGTGACGCCTTCAATGCTTGGAAATCACGCTGTCAGCGCTGCGTCGACGCAGAAGGAGCCTATTTTGAAAGTTTTTTAAAGAATTGTAACGATTGGCTCAATATATTTTTTAAATCGACTCAGCCCTATTACTTTCCGGACAAACCCTGTATATTTGATATTATCCGTTTATTTCGTGTATTTTTAAATTGTTGTTTATTGACGCTATATTCTCCTCTTTTCTCCTTGTGTCTCAATCTGTAAATCTGGACAAATATTAAACAAATCAGGAACTCTTAGTTATATTTGTAACCTAAGGGGAAATAAGCTTAGTGCGGATAAGTTCTCCTACTTGTTTGAGTGTTAACGAATTTTGCATTTTTAATATTTAGAAATAAATTACTGCATACCAATATTTAGCATTTGCAAAAGTCATTTGACGAATAGTGAAATCAGAAAAAGCTCTTCTTTCCAAGTAACATTACGTATCACTCAGTGGCGCCGGAACCTAGGAGCTCAGGCCCTGTTAGACCCCAAAAATTTTCATCATGGGCTTGGTTCTTCCCCTGAATGATCCATCTATACTTTAATTGATTTGCAGGTAGGACTACTGTTAATAGTTTCAAAACTCAGCGCAAGGCTTTGTGTTCACTTTAAAAGATAACCTAATACATATACCGCATAATCTATCCGTATATTATTTGATACGCATATATGTATAGTCATTTGAGGTATGCTAACTAGTTTATCTAATCCCTCATTTGAGTTAATTATAAGATTAAGTCTCATCGGCGTCTCTGGTGTCCGTATATATTTTTCCGTACTGCGAGTACAAGTATGCAGAGTTTCCCTTTTGTTATTTGGTCAGCCAGCGTTTTGCCTCGTTCCTACACAGAAACACTCTTTACGATTTGTTCTTTTAACAGGTGGGGGAAGTTCATGCTGCTGTTCTAGCTGCTCCCCCAGGCGTAGTTAATCTTGGAGCGAGCGTTAGGTGGGTTGCCTAACTCACGGATTTTGTACCTCGAGAATTTGTGTGTCCCACTGTACAATCAGCGGCAAAAGTTTTTTTTTTCTTTTGTTAAAATTTATTTTGGGAATAACGGTGGTAGGGCTTGATGGTAACAGAAAATTACATTAATTTTAATTTACTGAAAACTCTCCTCAAATTGTCCTTCCATTCTGAAGTTATATACGAAACTAATTTCATCAAACGGAAAGAACTTTTGTAGCTGACTTTACACATTCTAGTTGTTGCAAATTAGGAGTTATATTTCTGGGCTTTCAGCACCTACGGCCATTTTAGTCTGTCACGTATGACGAAAGATGTCCCTCAGACATCATGGAACCGGGGAGGTTGGGAAAGAAGAAGAGGAATGGCGAAGGAAGCGGCATGAAACCTCTATCTTAGGTGCCATTCCGGCATTTGCCTGGTGTGAATGACGAAAACCCAGGATTCCTTCATTCTACCATTATGTTGTTTCTCATTATAACCGCTTCCTTTACCCTCGGTGCACAAACGTGAGGCTTTAAACTAAACAAAAATGTATCTGTGTATTTTAATTAGACCCTCCCCCGCAAATAAAACTATTTTTTGCTAAATGTCATGAAAACTCTACCTTTTTTGCCTGGAAGAGAAATTGGAATACTTAAAATGCAAGAATAATGCTGATGTTTCATTAGGTTAAAATAATCCTTACTCCTTTTAAATTAATTGTATCCGACGACTAAAAAAAGGCAGGTTTCTTATAACAGCATACCTTATTAGAATTTTAGGAGCTTATGTTTATATATATACCTGGGTCACTTACTGTACTAAATAACGATTCCACTTGCGCTGTTGAAAAAAGTAAGAAATTGTTCACGTTTGCATCTCGTTGCTTTGCTTTTCTTAACTATACTAATATTAAAGTAAAATCCACAATTATCTATATGTTTAACTTAGCAGCTATCTCTATTTGTTTGTCTCAGACTGATACATGTATATCTGCATCATATTTTCGTTTTATCGCACAACTTAAGCCAATGCATAACCCTACATGAATCCAAAATACAATTATCAACTTTGGAATCATCGAGTGAGAAGCTGCGTGGAAAATACATAAATTGAAAAAACTGAAGATCGGTAGATCGAACTCTCTCAACAACCTGCAAAAGTTTTTGTGTGTGTGGGAAAAAGTATAGTAAAGGAACAGGGTATTAACGGTTGCTATATGTCAGAAAAAATCATAATAACGTAATCTACATCAACAAACACCTGTTTCATGCCAAAAGAATTGTCTATAGCAAAAGCCAACAAAAGTGACTATTTTCTAGGTTTCATTGCTCTAACAAGGGAATGAAGCAACTGGGTGGTGAAAAACTAGAACACAACGCATACCATTGGGGAGGGTTCAACGAGCTGTATAAGAAATGGAAAGTAATTTGTGCAGAATCAATACGTATTGCGAGAAACAAAGCCAAAATGTCTGCGTATGATAAAACTAGACGAAATCAAGATTAAAGATTGCTGTACTGGCCACGTGGTGTAAAGGCAGTCAACTCCACCGCGTGTTGTCGTGGGTTTAAGTCTCATTGTTGATTGTCATTTTTTGTGGAGAAATGAATGATGATATGACACTCTATACCCATTGTACTGGAAACCTGTAACTGTTGTGGAAAGGGTTAAAACACGTTGATATGCACCGACGTGCAAACGAGGATACAAAAGGTATTTGTCCTAATTAAATGTAACTACATAGGGATCGAGGAAGACGTAAAACTACAGGAAAAAATACAGAGAAAAATATGTTTAAAAATGGATATGCCGAAGAACAACAAAATGATGGAATCGAAAGCATGCATTACACACAACACTAGCAATGATCGATCGAACTCTCTTGTATGTGATCAGTTGGCTGTTTGATGACAGTGCCAAACTCGTATCCGAAGTATGCTATTATACCCTTCGTTTGTTAACGGCTTTCAGCTCGTATACATAACTGTCTCAACACAAAAAACGGAAGCCGACGGTGGGATTTGAACCCGTGACCGAACACTCTGGAGTCGACTGCCTTTATAAATCGGCCACACAGCTAGTACAACAACCGTTACTTTTACTTTCGTCTAATTTTATCACGCGTAGACATTTTTCTTTTTTTTCTTTTTTTTCGCAAACCGTATTCATTCTGCATAGATTACTTTCCATTTCTATACAGCTTGCTGAACCCTTCCCAACGTTATACGCTATGTTCTAGATTTTCACCTCCCAGTTACTTCAATCCCGTGTAAGTAGTAGTAACGAGAATAGCTAGGTTGTAGTTAAAATAATACACGATAATAATTCCAAAGGTAGGGTTTAAAATTTTCTCTTTTAGAAATATGAAGAAGCGTTTCTTTTCAACAATGTTTATATCATTTTAAAGAGTGTACATTTTTCTATTTTTCTACATAATTGCCATTTCAGTCAGTGCATTTTTGTAGGCGGAGTGACCAGGGGCGTCATTTAGGGGAGGAGGCAACTGCCCCCACAAGAGTTTGAGGAATACATATACTTTAATAGATTGTCTACTAATATATTAGTACAAAACGTGAAAGTCTTGTGTCGGTCGAGCTCTTGTTCCCCTCAAGCGAAGTCTGAAATGACGCCCCCGTGGGTGACAGGTTTTGTATGCTCATTTTATGCCAGTTTGCCGTCAGGTGTTTGAGGAAGCATTGAACCTCATATTTCAACTTGTTATCGTTGCTGAAGCGCGTTCCGGTCAGATATTCCTTGACCTGAGGAAATAATTGATAGCCACCGGTTTGCTGAACCTTCGCGATTGTCTCGGTAGAAATTGACTGCCTTCCTCTCCTTGCTTCGTCGTTAATTTCAGTACGACAATTTTCAAACCCCCTACGCCACTTGCAGACGTTTCTGACATCCATGCACCACTCTCAGTACAAAGTCAAATGAAGTTGAATTTCAATCGGTTTAACAACCTTTGCTTTCGAACACTGATTAACTGCACGAACTTCACAATGAGCAGTAGCGTCAAGCGGAAGCTCCATCACAAACGGCTTCCAAGCCAAGCTGACTGAGCGCTCCAGCGAAATATGCAAAGACTTGATTGGGAGTGAGATAAAAACAAACAAACACATGTCTTACCAACAGTTGCACGAACAGTTTTCTTTTCTTTCTTTGTTTGCCTTCCTTTTGAGAATACCCTCGTATTTGATGTTAATATAAATTTTAATTTTAATATTTCCTGATACTGATGCAAACTCACTTGCATTAACACGATAATGATATCACTATCCCAAATACTCGCTGTTCTGAGCTACATTGCTTGCAGATGACGAAAGACTGTTTTCGAGACGTTCCTTTACTTTTCTGCGAGCAATGTACCAAACTCTCATTGTTAGAAAAAACTATTTTTTAAAAAATATTAAACGGGACAAATTAGGAACCGGTCCAAATTCGGCAATTCTGCCCTATTTCCGTTAGGCTAAAGGAGTGGGATAATTAACGATAATGGATGGTTATAAAATAATTAGTAGAATAAGAAAATGGATAGAAATGGAAGGATATCGAGAAAACACACAGACAAAATGCCTAACCAGGGAAGTATCACACCAAGAGGTGAACAGTCTAATGCTGAACCACCGTGCCCACTAAGAAACTGTGAGCCTTATCTTTACATTCCTCGTGGGAGACTTATTAAACGTGCAAATTTTCCTTTAAGAACTTTTTGGGCATTCTGCAGTATGCATTGACTTACGCAGTGATTAAAACTAATCGTGCCTAACTGGGGACAACACCTTGTTAATTTATGTAATGCTCCCGGAAAGCTCATTGGCTAGAATGCAGCTTCTTGAATTCGTGATCACAGGTTCGATCTTCGATTAGGACAAATAAAGTTCGACTTTTTATTAAACTACGTCTCGTCTCATGTATCTTCGGTTCACAACGCACACGCTAAACTCAGACCAAACAACTGACCCAGCGGTGTCCATCTCTTAAAGTGCTTGAACGCAGTATTAAAAAAACGCCAAGAAAAATCTTATAATGTATTGGGAAAAATTGCACAAAAACTACAATCCGTTTTCCACACTGAAATTCAGCAATTTTATTGTGTTCTTTGATTGGTAAACAAGAATGACATCTGAACTTTAATGTACAAACATATTTACGCCACGTCTCCTGGCCTCGCGACAATTGCCGGGAACTTTCTACATAGATGACGCGAAACACGATGTATCAATTTCATTCAAGCATCTGCGGATCCGTCGGATAAGACCTGCAATGGATGTTGGCTGATATTTCTCGGCATACACTTGTCTCTTCATATTTGCCCTAAAATCCTCAACAGACCAAAGTTGGGGAACATCAGGAGGATTTTGATCTTTTGGTACGTAGCGTACACCGTAGTGTGCCATGGCTGCAAGACTTGTAGCGTAGTGGTAGTTGACTAAATCTGGCCAAAATACCATATTGTCTCCCCGATGATACATGTTGATAAACTGTTTAACTTTCGGCAAGCAGAACTTCACATACCGTTCAGTGCTTAACGCAACACCGTAGTGGTGAAAACCTACGGTTTAGATAATCCCTTTTCACTCATCACCAGTCATAGAAACTCCTTTTTGAGAATATTTTGATTTCGTAGAAAAACACACTGAATAAGGCACATCGCCAGCTGCTAGATCGTAGTACTTTTTAGGCTGCCACTTGTGACCATTTAATATAAAATAGGCATCATCGCCCACGATGCACACTACATCACTTGTAGCAATGCATGTTTTGGTGACCAGAGTTCTTAAATGCTGTTCTTAAACCACAATTTGATGTTCCGTAACCTTCGGCATGGTTATCCGTTTACGTCTGGTAATTCTCATTTTTTATAAAACGTCCTTTGTTGTATTTTTATCACAGTGAAATTTCCTACCAAGTCCCGGTATGATTTTGCCACTTATTTGCAGTAGCTCGTCGAAGTAGCTTGATGCTGTAATTAACGTTGATTCCGTCCACTGCCGACCTTCCTTTTTACGTTCATACCCTTCTCTACTTTCGACATAACATTATACACCGTTCGTCTTGAATATCCCATAGCCAATATTGCACGATTAATTTACGACGTTATTCCACATTTAACGTCAGACTCATTTCATTCTGCATCATTCTTCTCCTGTGCCTGCTAGTGCACTACAGATCTGCATATCTCATATCGTGTGCCACGGTCCACAGTTGCCAGATCTGCAGTGTTGAAAATTTTGTGCAATTTTTCTCCATTGCATTAGGAAATTAGAGTTATTTGTAACATAACCACGATGCCTTGCTTGTACGAGTAGATCGAATTTTATTTAATTTCGGAACTTTCTGCCGTTCCCAAGAACGTCATTATGGTATAATGAAAGTTCGATTGTGTCATTTCCAATTAAAAATTATGCCGTTCCTCCACTAATTAAAAATTATACCGTTAATCTCATGTGCTTAACCTGCAATCTAAATCCCACCTGTGGGCAACCTTGAACCGTCCTTACATGCAGCTGTTGTGTAATGATTTTAGTAATTAACATATGAACAAAAAAATATCTAAAAGGAAACAAGTCCTCTCCTCTGGTCTAGTAGCTAGTCCATGCGCCTTTGGTGAGCTTGATGCCGGGTTTAATTGCCGATGGGAGAGTTTGAATTCTACTTTAAAGGTTTGCATCTCATATGCCCTTGGTGATAAAAAGAGACGCTAAACTTAACCAAGGGAATCGGGGATTTGGATTAGGAATTAGATTTCTAGGCTTTTGGCATCCATGACTACGTTAGCCCGTTACGTATGAGGGAGACGTTCCCTAGTGGTCACACTATCCGAGGAAAGGGAAAGAAGAAAGCGGCCTCCAACCTGCATGTTGGGTACTATTCCAGCATTTGCCTGGTGTGAATGAGGAAAACTCAGGAAAACCTGACTCATAATGGCTGACCTGAAAAGCTTTTACACTTTTTCGACCGAGTGTACCAAAGGAATAAAAACAAATCAATGTATATATTAGGCATTGAGACAGCGCTGAAATCTTTGAGTAACTCGTACATTTAGCCCTAGTTGCAAATTTTAGTCACTGATGTTTGTTGAGAAACTAAAATAAAACTTCGTTATCATGGCTGTTGCATGTATTGGGTTTTATTTCCATTATTGAGTTTAATAATATTGGTATTTAGTAGCTGAAGTTCATTTAAAGCAGAACTCATTAAATGTTACGTTTTCCAATGAAACTTTAGACATGTTTCGAAAGCAGTTTCGTACGTCAAGATTCATTTGTTTTCATTTTATATGAAACTCAATTATAAAAGCACCAACTTAATCGTGTTCTAATAAAATAGGTACAAAAAACAAAACAGTCACGTTGCATAAACTTAAATCAGGCAACGAAACAAAGACACCCCGTAGAAAATAGTTGTTCTCAATTGGTTCAGGCGAGATTCTTTGAACGTAGGAATGGATTTCGTTTGGATGTTATTCATTTATCAGAGGCTGTCAGCCACACCTGATGGCCAACCAGATCGTCTACTGGATAGTAAAAGAAAGATGCGGTTGCCTTGAATCAAACCTTAACGTCAATATTTTCTACGGCACGAAACGTCCAGAATCCCGGAAAGGTTATCACTTATGTGTGATACTGTTTGTGTACGAACAATATGTACTCTTATGTTTGGTATTAAAACTGTGACCTATAAATATTATATAGCCCTATATTAAATTTTGAAGCTGGTTCATAATATATCATCGAAACTATTTCTTTGAAGATAGTGCATGACATTATAGTTTGGAGATTTTCGATTAGAGCTGTGAAAGTACTGCAGTGAGAAATTGTTCAGTTGTGGCAGTACCAGAAATTCTTACAGGCAATCTCCGTTTTATAACTTTAATGAATGTTCTTGAGCTCCATCGTTGCTATGTGGGTTGTGCACTCGCCTTAGGAGTGGGAGATATGGGTTCGATTCCCGCCGGGAGTTCATGTGATTCGGATCCTACGTTACGCTGTAGGTTGTTATACTTGCCTTCTTCCTTTCCATCTTTCTTCAATTCCTTCCAATTACTAAAATTAAGCATAAGGGACTAAAAGGAGCAGTGTTGTCGAGAATCTTGTCTTTAAATGTGTTTAGGAATATGAAAAAAAAAAACTTCCGAGTGCAAGAGTGCATAACGTGCTAGGGAATAATTCCTCTTTCCGTCTGCTTCTTTTGTCAGCCTGAATAAGAAAGAATAAAAAAGAAAAGAAATGAAAGATAACCATAAAACGAGCTTGAATTACACGATACAGGTTATGTAAAACCAACATAGAAAAGAGCAAACTGAATTTACCCTGGAGTAAAACCTTTTATTTCAAATTCATGGTTTACTTTGATTGATAAATATTCATATTTTATATAGAGGGTTTTACAAAAATGTGTCAAAATACTTTGGGAACAGATTCCTTACATCAAAATAAAATGAAAAATGTTCATATGGACCTATGCTCAAAAGTGGATAGTTTCGGAGTTATAGAGTGCCGAAAACGTGAAACAAGTGAACTTGAAAGTTCATAGCTCCAGTACTATGGGACCTATTGTTGTCGGGTCAAAACATTACTGAAGAACTGGTATGTGAACCATCCAAATATCCATGTTTAAGAATGCTCCAGTGGAAAAAAAATTTAGAGATGTAGGTGGAGAGTGATCAAGTTCTCCCAAACAGCCTCTCTAAAAATTATTGTGCAAGTACCGGAGGTTCTGAAAGATGGATATTTGGATACTTCACATACTAGTTTCTCAGTGATATCTTGACCCGACTAGGATCGGTACTATAGTAGTGGAACTATGGACCTTTAAAGTTAATTTTTTCACGTTTTCGGCATCCTATAAATAAGAAACATTGCACTACCGACCACAGGTCCGTATGGACATTGTTCCTTAACTTGATATGAGGAATCTATTCCCAAAATATTGACAAATTTTTGTAACACCCTGTATGTTAAAAAAAGGTCTTATCCCCGGGCAGCTCAATCAGTCACCCGAGCCTCCCTACAGGCAGGCTCCTATATTATCAGGCCTTCTGCCTCCTGTCCAAATTCTAAAGTAAAAAATTAACAATATTTATTCAAGACTTCTATGGGAGGCAAACCTCGTTGAAGCGCATGCTACTCCCAAGTCTTTACGATATCAGAAAATCCCATTAAAATTCTTTTGAAACGATATATTTCATTAATTCACCTTTGCTACTTTTTTTTTCGGTTTCCTCCTCTTTTCATTCTTGAACACGTTGATGTTTGAATTTTGATAGTTCAAGACTTAAGTAACTCAAATTAATTTGGGGGGCCGCGGTGGCTCAGTAGTAGAGCGTTCACCTCTGGTGCTTGGGGTCCCGGGTTCAAACCCTGCTCCCGCCAAGTGAATTTTATGGTGGACAAACACCTTGTGCGTGGGTTTTCTAGGGGTTCTCCCGTTTCCTCCCACTTTCTTCATACCACCATTTCATTCATCTCTCATCATCACCGTCTCCTTTAGCCTAACCGGCATAAACGTGGGACGCAAAACTCAAAGATTTCATTTCATTTTTTTTCAAATTAATTTGGAAATGGGTTTCGGGTTTCTTTTTCTACAAAGATTGATTGTTTCTAAGATAAAAGATTGACACCTGACTTTTAGGACGCGTGGTGATAATTTTCAGCTCTCCCTGCTCGTATCGCGCTTTTCTTTTTTGCATGGTTTCGCGGATTAACTTCCTAGTCCAAGAGTATTGAACGCATTACAATGCTTAATATTCAACGAACTTAAAAAGTTCGTTAGTGAATTCTCTATGTCTATTGTGTGTATGTGTCTGTCTGTCTGTCTGCTATTTGTGAATTTTTGAATTTTGAGCCTTTCATTCGATAGAGCATAAAAAACTATCTCAAAGAAGTGATGACAATTTCGCGTCACTCTTACCATTCCCAAGATATTGGCCAAAAAAAAAAATCGGTTTTGCGAGATTTAAGGAGCCATATCTCGGGAACCGTAAGTCATGGAGAGATGATATTTTGCAAATTTTTCAATTTTGAGCATGTGTCTTCGTAAAATAACATATCGTAGAACGTTTTAACAGAACTCTTAAAGATAACATGTGGGAAAAAATAGTACTCAAGGAAATTATAAATGAATAGATATATTACATGAATTGTTTAATGAGTATAATAATAAAGTACTTAGAACAATTGGTATAAAGTCTGTACTGTAGAACTTAATAAGAAAAATATATTCTTTTTGAGTTCGTTCTGGTAATGCTCTTGGAGCATTCTCAACTGGTTTCACTCTGGATTCCATCTTAAACTGTAGGCCCATGTCTTACATAGCCGCGGTGCTGGAAACGAACGCTCAACAAACAACAAGCAATTTATACTTTTCTAAAACCTCTAAACTTAAATGCATTTTTCGTTTGCTCTGACTACGAGCTTAGGGATGAGAATTGATCAATGGTACAGCGCTTAACTCTGAACGGTCCCTGGTTCTATCCTAAGACGTCAATTTCTGGTGGATAACACTGTGTCCATGAATTTTCTAAGGTCTCTCTTGTTTCCCTCCCCATTCATATTCCACTATTGTGTACATGGTCATTAACTTCCATTAATTATTCAGTTTCTTTAGCCCAATTGGCATAATCGTTGCACGATAAATTAAACATTTCGTTTCATTTTTAATTCTAGGCCAAAAGTAAATATTCTATAGGATGTTACAAACATTTGTTACAACATTTTGGGAATAGATTCCTCACATCAAAATAAGAAACTAGTTCATATCGACCTGCTGTCAGAAGTGCATAGTTTCGTAGTTCCACAAAGGCCCATAGTACCACTACTATAGTACCGATCGCAGTCGGATCAAGACATCACTAAGGAACTAGTATGTGAAGTATCCAAATATCTATCTTTCAGAACCTCCGGTACTTGCACAATCATTTTTAGAGAGGCTGTATGGAATACTTGATCGCTCTCCACCTACCTCTATAAAAATTGGTGTGCAAGTACTGGAGCATTCTTACAAATATTCGGTTAATTCACATACCAGTTCTTGAGTGATTTCTTGACGATCCCATAGTAGTTCCATAGTACTGGAGCTATGAACTTTTAAAGTTCAGCTGTTTCACGTTTTCGGCACCCTTTAACTCCGAAACTATCCACTTTTGAGATAGGTCCATATCAACTTTTTTCTTCTTGTTTTGATGTGAGGAATCTGTTCCCAAAATACTGTCACATACTTTTGTAACACCCTGTATATATTCACCTCTACGAATCTAACATGGAAACACGCACACCGAAGACATCCGCGTAAATTGTTCATCTACATACAGTACATTTGTTACTACATCCCACTCATAATGATTTACAATCTGTTTGAAGGCAAATTCTACAACTTTTTACGCCGATTAGGAAATCTGAGAACTGGTGGAACTCCTCCGTGGCTAAGCGGTTAGCGTACGCGCCTTTGGCGTGGAAGACCTGGGTTCGATTCCCGGCGGGAGCTTATGTGGTTCGGATTCCACGTTAATCAGTAGGTCCACGTCTCATATAGCCTCGCTGCTCAACGGGACGTTAAACTCAAACTCAACTCAACTCAACTGAGAACCGGTGGGTGCATGCAATGTTACTTTGTAGCGACGAAAGGACAGAATAACGTTTGATGATCGTGAACATATCGAATCCGAGGTTTCAACAGATTTACACGTTTTATGGCCCATAGATACCGAAAAATTGATTTTTCGAGACCTGTCCGTCTGTTTCTTTTGATACACACTCACCTAGATGCGATACTGTTCAACGTATGTCAACCAAGGTTTTATGTTATCCTCCAGAGGGAATTTTTTTTATTTTTCTTCCTTTCCCCTAAAACTAAAGGTAGTATACTAAAAGCTGAAAATAAAATAAAAAATATCAATTCTCTCAAAAGTGTCTCCAACAATTTGGTTTATATTTCATAAATCAATTTTCCGAAAACAAATCCATCATGTGACATAAGTCATTTGTTTAGGAAAAATCGAGAAAGGTTATAACAATAGTTCATTTTTGAGGTGGGTTATCTATCGATTTTCTCAAAACCGACACGGAATTTTGTTCATATTTCGTAAATAAGTATTTCATTAATACCGCGAAAACGACGGCAATAATTCATTTGTTCTGAGCAAATTTACGACTGGTAGTTTATTCCTTAGTGTGATATTTTTCCAATGATTTTCTCAATAACGAGTCACATCATTTTTTTATAATATTTTATAAATAAACATTTCCTTAATAACTCTATAATATTGTATATATATTATTCCTTAGGAGAAAAATTGCAACGGTAGTTTACACTTGATGATAAGTTCATTTCAGACTACTTTCTCAAAAACTACTCTGGGGATTTGGTTCAAACTTCATAAATAATTAATTCATTATTATTCTTATAATTATTATTCTCTTCTACGAGAACATTTGCAAGGGGTAATTTACTCTTGAGGTGAGGATTTTTAATATTTTATGAAATACCATTAATGCGAAATGAAAAATGAAATTTTTGAGTTTTCCGTCCCACGGTTATGCCGAATAGGCTAAAGAAGACGGTGATGATGAGAAATGAATGAAATTGTGGAATGAAGAAAGTAGGAGGAAACGGGAGGACTCTGAGAAACCTCCCACACACACTATGTTTGTCCACCACTAAGTTCACGTGGTGCGAGCTGCGATCGAACCAGGGACCCCATGCACCAAAAGTGAAATATTTTCCATAAGTAGAAGCTTTGCTTTGTATATACTGAAACACAAACAAACTATTTGCTGAGCAAAACAATATATTCACATAAAAAAACTACATGCGTGTTACAGTTTCGCCAACTAACATTTTGGCTTCATCAGACAGATAGTTTCTGATGTGTCTGATGAAGCCAAAATGTTAGTTGGCGAAACTGTAACACGCATGTAGTTTTTTATGTGAATATATTGTTTTGCTCAGCAAATAGTTTGTTTGTGTTTCAAAAGTGAAAGCTACCACTGAGCCACCGTGGCCTCTACTATTAATGCGATTATATTATTATATTATAAACTAATGTTTAATAAATAACCCTAAAACATGGCGTAAGTCTTCACCATCATAGGTATTCTGCCACTATTGGCAGGTCACTTTGCGCAACTGAGAAGCTTCCATGTTACACGGTTTCCCACTAACCTTTTCGTCTTCATGTGCGATTTCTATCTTCCGATATCGTCCATTAATTGTTCTCTCCGCCCTTTCCCTCTCTTTTCTGCATTCATAACCTCTAGCATGTCAATCATAATACAGTTCCTTCTTAGCCAATGTTCCAAACAATTTCTCGTGCTGTTCTTAATAACGTCTAAAATTGTTTTCTTTTCTCCCCCACTATTTCAAACACTCTCTCATTCGTTTTCCGCTTGACCTAGGTAATTTTCTCAATTGTTCTCTACAACCACATTTCAAAAGTTTCCAGTCATTTTTCATCATTTTTGCGTGATGTATATGTTTCTCTCTATACATTACAAAATCTACAAGGAATAGTTTACTTTGGTGATGAGTTTTCTTTTCGGTCAAGTTTTCCAAAAACGGCTTACAATCTCGTTCGTATTTCACAAGAAACAGTTTCATTAGTAACTAATGCACAACATGACTTACTTCACGGAATTGGAGCGAGAAAATTTAGTGCGGTGACCTGTACTTTTATTTGTGTTAAAGAGTCGGTTTACCAGAAGTTCGTTATACGAGGTGAATCTGAATGATGAGCACAAACTCCGGGAGGTGATTCGTGACATCAAAAGAAGACATAATGTCATCTTGCATATTGTCGAAAGTCGTGTCGTGTAAGGGTGACAGGTGTTTCAACTTGGAATCGAATATCGAATCTGACAATTGAAACGGAACAGAAAGATGTGCACATACTTCGGGAAGTGATTCGTGACACCAAAAGGAAAATAAAAGTCTTCTTGCATGTTGCCGAATTCCGCGTCGTGTATGAGTGAGAACTTGGAATCGAAAATTGAATCCTGACAATTGGAACGGAATAGAAAGATGTACACATCGACGCGGAATTGTCGACGTCTGTTTCTTACACGACAGTCTGTTCACGTCAGTGCACAAACACTCGAGACTCCTATCCTCTCTTTGTAAAATTCCGTGAGTCACGTCCCAATCATCCTGCTTCATACTCCATTAAGCCATTCAGGCAATGTTCTCTGAAAGATGTTTTGGATCGCTTCTTGTTGCAACTCTCGTTTGTCCACAATGCGATTTCACATACCATTTACCAACATTTGCGACAGATTGTAACTCAGTTATGACGCCGAATTTCATTGTGTGTCACACTGACTTTTTTCTCTGTTTCCATGTATACAATCTTTTCCCAAGCGTTGTGACATATATTCTGTTACACCCTGTATAAAGGAGTTTCGGTAAACCTAATGCCTTAAAAATCAATAAGAGGCTACTTTTTCCGCAAATAGAAAACTTATACTAGTTCTCTATGCTAATTTGTATCAAATATTATTTTCTGTATAATTGAGAAACAACTTTGAAATAACTTTCTCAGCTTGCAAACTGAATACATTTTCAGGAAATCCAGGACTCTCATGGGTCGATTTTTCAATTACGAAGGAGGCGGATGACAATGAAGGAACTCGGGACTTCGCCTCTGCTATCATTTCAACGACGCGTGTTTAGTTCCCTTTCCAATTACAGAATCCGCTGGAAATGAGAATATTTCAACAGAGCGTCACAATATAAGTAGATACCACGAAAGACTACGTTGCTACCTTCCTTGTTTTTTTTATTACTTCTTTGGATTTAGAAGAACCTTCTTCTTGTTTCTTATCTGTCTTTCTTGTAATATGTAACTTCTTTAGAAAGAGAGAGAAGGAAATTTCTTGTTTACTCAGTGTGCGCATTTCATTAAAAGCGAACGGGAAAAAGATATCACTAAAAATGGTTTTCAAAATCTTTTCAATGAATGAAGTTCTTTGAAAATCAGATTAACACTTATTAAATTGGACAACCTCGTGCGGATTTTATGTGCACAAAGGGACCTTATGTCTATCAAAGAGGGCAATCCTTTTCTGAGAAATAAATTTCAAAGAAAAGAAAAAACAAGTACTTTGTGAATATTTGCTGAAACTTCGTCCTCTGAGATGAACCTTTTAATGAGGTATTGGGTTTATTTTTATGGTCGTTGCCAACATCAACTCCTGGGGGCACGGTGGATCAGTGGTAGAGCGCTTAAGCCTGGTGCCATTCGCGCCGACCACATGGGTGCTCCGGGGATCCGGCATCCATACAAATAATCTTGTGGGTGCGCCGCACCCACAATAATTTTAGTTTGAACCCGGGTTTGAACCCTTTTCTCTTGCATTTAAGTCAGTCCTGTTACTGACTGAGTTAGGGCAGCCCCATCTTATCGTTATAGTACCAGCATATTTTACTCTATCACAGCACAGCCCTTTATGACAGTGTTCATAAAAGATTTTAACTAAAAACAAATCAATCAAATATCGAGACTTCCCTGAAAACATATAGGCTAACACGTTCCGCCATTAATATGAACCCACATAAATTTTGGAAAGTCGGCGCTGTCCTGGTGCGTGGGGCCCCTGGTTCGATCACTGGCCAAGTAAGTTTGTGCTGGACAACATCATGTGTGAGAGAGTTCTTTAGGGGTACTCCCGTTTCCTCCCACTTTCTCATTTAACCAATCCATCCATCATCATTCATCCGCCTTAATAATCATCTCCATTATTCTAAAGGGCATAATCGTGGGACATTAAACTCAAAGATTTCGTTTCATTTTATTTGTCCAATGACAATTACTGTTGTTTCAACTCGTTTCGTTGCCTTCTCCGCTGTTCAAGTGACTAGTGCGTCCGTTTCTTGAGAATGCGGTCCCAAGTTTGATTCGCTGTCGGAGAGCCTTGAAATTTAAATGAATTATTGTGCTTTGGGTTCCACCTTAAATTGTAAATCCACGTCTCATAAAGCCTCGATGAAAAGATGTAAACTCCAATTTAACCAACCGTTTCTTTAGTCCACTATTTAATTCCGATTTTGAGCAGTGTATTATTTTTCACAGTACCAATAAACTAGCCCGACTGGTTACAATGCAGTCAGTTAGCTTTCATTGATTCATTTCCATTCTGCTTGAAAGTCCTCCAGCACTTTGTAAAAAAATATTTACAATGATCTTATCTTTTTACTCGGAGAAAAACAAACACAATGCTACGAGAATCCACTATACTGTACAGAAAACATGTGAAAGTACATTTGCATATTGGAATTCAAATTCGTAGATGGGCATGGACCTGGTTATTTTCCAACAAATCGAAGTCATGTAAACACTCACCTGTAAAATTATCTTCCAGCACGATGAGAAATCTCATTAGTTTAGTCGTACTGTGTCGCGTGCTTTGGATGCTCGATTTTGAGATAAATGGATCAAACGTCAAAGACTTAGTCTCTGATTTCCAAGAAGTTTTGATTTCATCACTGGATTTTTCTTGTACGCTTTTATCAAAGATATTGTATAACGTGTTAAAACCGACACTGTGAACGACCTGAAAGCAAAGATCAACGAGGCAATTTACAATGTTGCATCTGACATGCTCGACAACGACTGGTCTGTAATTTATTATCACCTGGGCATGTTCCGTGCTGTGAATAGTACACACATGAAAACATACTGACATGCAACCGCACTTTACCATATATATTTTTTCACAGAATAGTGGACTCTGGTAGCATCTTCACCAGTACACAGTAACTCCATGAAACCCCACCAATCTTTTCGATGGCCGTTTATAATAAATCGCTTTCAAAATTAGTCCCCTTGAATCAACGATAAGATCAGCTCTTTGTGGTCCCATGATTTAAAGACGATTTTGTCGATAACCATCCCATCACTGGTAGGTTCTGTGTGAGAGATTAAATAAAATGCATTCATTCATTCTTTTTACTTGCAGAACAAGTCATTCTGCCAGTTCGGAAAGAATATCTGAATCATGACAGGGCTGTGCTGGAGACCATCAAAGTTTAGAACACATTTTCACTGACATTAGCACAGTTGTCTTTACTGTAAGCCCCAAGCTCAATTATCTGACCGTAGAGATTGATTTTCGGTGATAGTCCATCACTGTGTGAAAATTGTGGAGTTACTTACATCATGAGTTCGAAACTCGGATCTAGAAAGCGGAAGTAGCAACAATCGGAGCCAATATAGTGACCCCACATCACTCACTTGAATTTCCATGTGATGTTTCTTTTTATTTTCCTTTTCCCTTTTATTCTTTTTTTTTTTTTTTTCACTGTAAAGTCAGGAAGTTTCATCTGTAGAAACTGACACGTGAAGGTCCCACAAGTTGTCACTAAAATCTGATTCCCACATAGCACATCTCAAAGAGCATCATCACGAGAAATAAAAATCAGCAAAATTTAAGGTGCTATGGACCGAAGAATAGGAGCTACGGGGCTTCAATATTTGAATATCCAAAAAAATTATATCATGGAATTATGTATATTTAAAGTAAATATCTTAAAAACCGTTGAAGCAATCAAAACAAAACTTGCACAATATAATGAGAACAAAATGCCCTATTGAAAACCACAAAGACGGTTTCCATAGGCAAAGCAGTGTTGCCAACTCAGCATAAAAATATTTTGTTTGAAATAGCAACATACACAAGTGTGCACAGATTTAAAATATACTATTATCACTAAACATAACAGTGAAGTGTAGTGGTACAGTGCTGCACGCTGTTGGAGCTACGCGTGCTGAAAATGTACATTAGATAAGTCTGATATATAGCAGCAAAGGATAATAAAGGAATGCATTAGAAAAAAGTGAGGGTTTTGCATTATACTTCTGTAGCCCCGTTGAATAAGCAGACAATTCGCGGAAACAAAATGATAAACGCGACGAAAGAAACACGTGTTTTCTAATTCTGAAAACTGGTTCTCCAGATTATCTTATCAATATTTGGAATATAACTTTCTTGGTTAATGTCTTTCGTGTTAACTGACATATTCTTTTACTTCTCCTCGTACATACCATATGATTATGTTCATATATTGTAATATTACCATATTCACATTGGGAATATAATTATTTTGCAATGCATTACTACCTCATTTCGTTTTTAGTCAGCTTGAATAGCCGTGTGGTCTAGAAGGCTAGAGAACCGACATATTAGGGATCGCGGGTTCCAATCCCGCCTCGGATATGTTTTTGTTGTACTTTTCATCTTACATTCCATTATTATCTTTATCTTTCATGGTGGTTCGGATCCCACTTTACAATATAGGTTCCGTCCTATACAGCTTCGGAGTTGACACAGGACGTAAAACTGGCATCACTCAATTTTGTTTTTCAAATGCATCAATTTTTTGTGACACTGCTGACATTTTGCAATGTTATACTATCGGTGTTATGCATTTGAACTAAATTCATAGTATGAGACCCAGATCACACTATTATCATTTGTTTCCACATATCAGACTTCTCCATTGTATATTTTCAGCACACGTAGATCCAACAGTGTGCAACACTGTACCACTACAGTTCACTGTTATGTTTAGTGATAATAGTATATTTTAAATCTGTACACAGTTGTATATGATGCTATTTCAAACAAAGTATTTTTATGCCGAGTTGGCAACATTGCATCACGTATGGCAACACTGCTTGTGGTTTTCGATAGGCATTTGAGCAATTTTCAAGGTATTTACTTTAAACGTACATAATTCCATGATATAATTTTTTTTGGATAGTCAAATTTTGAAGCCACGTAGCTCCTATCCTTCTGGTCCATAGGACCTTTAATTTTACTTATTTTCATTTCTCATGATGCTCTATAAGGTGTACTATGTGGCAATCAGATCTTAGCGACAACTTGTGCCACCCTCCCGTGTGAGTGTGAACGAACGGTTAGCGTCCCTGCTTTACAACTGCAACTATTGTTCAAGAATGTTTCTTCATTAACATTGGGCAAATGATGGAATAGTTCCTTCAATTATACGTTTATATGGTATTATTTTCCACCGATAATGCTACAACTTAAGAATAACGTGGTAGCATTATCTCCAAATTCTGTACTTCATCTTGAATGTTAGAGTAATCATTTGTAAATGAAATAGGATCATTTCCAAGCCTAATTTTACTTGGTCTGGAGTTTTATAAAACTGTTTCAAAGGAGGGAGTGCGAAGGAGAAACTCATTCAGCGTGTGATGGCTTTTCATGAAACTGCATTACTATATCACTTTTAGGTACGATACCTTATGTGTACACCTAAACTATCACTCAACCCACTCTGTCTGCGCTAAGCTTGGTTCCACGTATGCAGTGTGATCGAAATGTAACTATAAACGTATATACATACGATTATATGTTGAACAATTATATTCCGTGTGCTGCAAGTAATGTTTCCTGCGAAGATTGGTAATCCCTTGTTGCGTGCAATTCGCTTTCGCGAGATACTCAATTTATTCTAGAGCAAACCCAGATCGAAATTAGTAATGCTTGGATTCAATAAGACTCTGAATACAGCTAGACAGTTTATGTAGTTACTACAAGAGATTTTCGGAAATTGAATCATTACTAAGGATTTGTCGCTACGCACTTCTCTGCACTTAAACCCATCGAATGTTTACTTCTTCGGTAATGAAAGATGTAATCTTTATTAAGGAAACCCCACCATGTTCCAGGAACTTCAAACTACTATTCGTGTTTTTGGCAGGAACATTCCGCATGAACAATATGTGACATCCTTATAGTACAAGAAGAATCGTATGTAGACATGTCTGGATGTGCATGGGGACCATTTGCACGAAAACTCGAAGCAACATTTCGTTGTTTTAGTGTATGCACTGTAAAAAATCATTGTGTTGTTTCAACAACATGCCTATGTGTTAACACAATTGTGTTAAAATATAACACAAACATGTTGTTAGAACAACTCGCTCTCCATTGGGAGTTGTGTGTCAAATGCCGGTACTTGAAATGACACACAGCCTGTGTGTTAAATTAACACAAGTGTATAATCTTCGGTGTTATTTTCTGCGTGATTGCGAAATACGCTGGCCATATAATTATAAAGGCTTATGTACTGAAGCTACAGTCAAACACAGTAGAAAGAAGTGCTTAAATAAGTCCAGGTATCCACAAAATTTCAGCTTGCAAACCGCGCGATGTGTTCTCAATTGTTTTACATAATATTTCTGAAGAAATATGTCAACAGCGAGAAACAACACCGTATTACTATGTCACTTCTACACTGCACTACAGATCACCAGTCAACACCAGGGACTGTGTTTCAAAAATGGCGGAAAACCAGTGGAAACAAGATTAAGAGGTAAACATACTAAGGATATAGGTAAAAGTTTCCTCCCATTCTTGAACAAGTTGTTGGTGAAGGTTGTGTTTCGAGAAATAATTTATCATTTTCAAGAAATACTTCATAATAAGTGTTGGGGAGAACGACAAAAAATATATGAAAATTTTCTAAATGAAGTGTTCTGTAATTTACTATTCTTATTTTAAAAGTAGAATCTTCGGTAATCGTAAGCATGCACACCACAAGCTTTTCCAACACAGAAAAATGGTTCCATCAACACCGCACACGGAGTTATTTCAACACTGAAATAAGTGTCGTAGTAACAGAACTGGAGCCGAATTAACACGATAAACGGTGGTAATCGGGTGGCTTGGCCTTGAATTTTAACAGGGATTGTTGAATTAACACCAAAACGGTGTTACCTATACGGCTTTGACCTTGAATTATGACACAGATTGTGTGTTGAAATAACAAAAAAATTATGTTGAAATAACACAGGGACTGTGTTATATTAATACTTGACATGAAATAATATTAACATAAAATAATTAACACACTACACACTATGTTACTTTCTTCGTGTTGGTGCAACATTGCCACAAGTAACACTTCACACTTTTCCCCACACTACAGACCCTGACATGGTGTCGAATCAACACCGAAAATACTAACACAGATCCGAATTTAACACCGCTCAACACCGGTTGTGTATTAAAAACATAACACACCACCTGTGTCAAACGCATACACCGCGGGGTCTGTGTTGAACTAACACGCTGGAACCACTGCCCTGTGTTAAATTTGAGTTTAATTTACACAACCATTTTTTACTGTGTAAAACATTCTTTTTAAATTTTCGAATATATATCAGAATCGAAAAAAATGTTTTTCACTTTATGTAATCCTGATCGAATTGCACTTTCTTTGGAAAGTCCTATGGACGAGCTTGACCACAAGATTTTTTTAAAAATTCTAACTAGCTGAACCTGCGCTCTATACACAGCGCATCATTCGTATATATGAGCATAAATCTCCTTCTCCTTCCTCACAACATCTATATATGTCCCTACAGGGGGAAGATTTTTTCGATTATTTTTTCTTAATATCTCGCACCGTTTGCAAGATTTGAGCCTACTTCCGGTTGTAGTTTCTAATTTATGTATGACAAGTGTTTTCTTTGTTCTTGCATACTGTATGTAGGAAGCAAATACATTAAATACACAATTAATTATGTCAGTTATATATGGTTTTCATGGGACAAAACACCCCAAAAGTAAAGATTCATGTTAGACTGGAGAAATGATTATCCTTCCTTTTTCATTACTATTTGGCCATGAAACAAACGCCTGAGACATATACAACCCCTATATATAAAAATATGGTGTTGGAATGTATAATGCGTAGGATATGATGTTTTATTTTTTTTTAATTTCAACACTTCCAGCGTACCCGTAAAAATGCAATAAAGAAATAATGACCATGTTTATTTGAATATTCAATTAGAACTGGACAATCTACGCAAAATTTGCAATCGATCAGTGAAAACATCCTCTTCCTAGAGCCTGTAGTTTCCAAGATCTCATAATCGAAAGAACTGGCCACAAACATATAAACGTCCACAAACGTATAGTTTAAAAGGCTCCAAAAATGGCAGCACAATTCATTTGCATTGATTTTGGAGAAGGCTTATTAGAATACAAAGGTTTTGAACAATAATTTTAAAACACAAACTTTATGAAAAAGATATATTTAAATATATTATTTAAAGTACGTGAAACTGAATTTATTCACGTCTTTTTAACATGAAATCACAAATAACCGTAAATCAAAGGCTTGAAGTCAAAAAGTTAGAAGTTGGAGCTCATGCGTTTGTATTGCTATTGTAGCATTTTAATAGATAGATAGTCTATGGACAATATAGGTGGAGCGGGTATAATTTCGAGGAATAGATTTTCTTCAAACCATAACTGTATTGGTGCCTAAGATGAACGACGATGAATATCTTAGAAAAATGGATTTGAAAATAGAGTCCAATAAAAGATGGCGCCGAAGTCGATTAATAAATCTCCCAATATCTCAGCTGTTAATTATCCAATTTTAACACTTAAAAAAAAAAACACTGAAAGCTTATTATATTTGCAACAAACTTTATTATTACTATTTTGCTGTATCTTAATGGTATGTGAAGAAAATAACAAAAGTAAAGTTCTAAAGTCTTTTAAGTTTCATTTTATTAAGTTCCATTTTAAATACAATATGCATAACAAGAATAAATTTTCTAAAAAGAAAAGAAAAAATCAAACAAAATGAAATAGAAATTACTTTGCTTTCGTTTGATGCATTTGTGAATATTGTAACTGTAACACAGCAGAAAATGTCTGAAATTGAACACTCGAAGATGCGCGAAGTCTAGAGAAGAACTCAATTGAAATCGAATTTTACAAGGAATTTATCTATTCTGCATAAGGCATATAACATGGCGTTAAGCTATTTTTCATATCATGTTACCCTCTTGTAATGTAAAGTTAACTTCAAGCACTTTACGCTGATCTGCAAATTGTAGTTCTCTTCTTTCTTGTCGCAAAACCCAATCCCTTTGTTAAGCGTGTATCCCTTAGGGTCTGTTTGGGGTAGTTTGTCACAGTCAATGAGTTTACAAGTAGATGGGCATTGCAAGTAATTAACCAAGCGGGAAAAACTGGGTAATATACAGCAACGTGAACAACAGCAACGTAAATAGTTCAAAACAGATTCTGGAGCTAACAATCCGGTCATCCATTGAACAGATAAATGTTCACTCTCGCCAATTATCCAGTCATGATTTTCAGGTTAAAGAATTTCAGGAAAGTTCTGCAGGCATTTTTTTTTTTAAATTACATATTGGTAATTTGCTCAAAAATCATGTAGATAGAGGCCACTTTCGCAGGGAGGAAGCTGAACAGAATAAACTACACTTCGTTTGATTCGAAATAATTGGTAACATTCTTTATTTAATTGATTGATGCGCTTGTTTCTCTGATAAAGGTAGCAAACACATTTCTGTAGTTGACAGAAAAGTTAACTGTTTACAGGGTGGCCCATAATTATGTATATGGTGTTTGACTGACTGTAGTATTTGTAATTCTGGACAAAAAGTTTCGATATGGTAACACTGTGTAACCTGAGAATGGGGATAACGGTCACCGGACCTAGAACCATAAGAGTATGCCATATAGGATGGCGAAACGGTTGTCTCTGGAACAGCGTGTGCGTTGTGTATTCTGCAACAAATATTTACGCGGATGTGAGACGGAGTATGGCAATCGATTTTGGAGAAAACGGTCTCCCTGTGTTAACAATCGCAAGGACAAACAATAAATTTGACCCTACTGGTAGTTTTGCATCAAAAGAAGCGGGTAACCCCGGAGTCTGCATACCGACGATACCAGAGCTCGTGTGTTGCAAGCCGTTGATTCATCTGCTGGGAAGCCGAAATCTCAGAGGCGTTATGTCCAGAGTTGAGCATTTCACGCACAACACTACAGAGAATAATGAATTATATGAAATTAAAGCCCTATCATTCTCGTTTGATAAATTATCTTTAACGCAGTCTTTGAAACATAAACATGATTATGGGCCATCCTGTCCACTCTCTCCCAAAAGAACATGTACAGTGACCAGCCAAAATATTATTAGCATCCGGGACTTTTTGAACGAAGTCCTTAAGTAGATGACGTAAGAAGCACGGAGCACAGCAGAATCATTCTCCAGGCAGTGACAGGGATCTCACTCAATCAGCCAGTATGAAATTTGTGCATAGAATTGGGAAGGTTGGCAATATATCAGAGTATAGGGACCAGATTGTGACGACCAGATGGCTGGGAACGAGCATATCGAAAACAGCGCGACTTGTCAGGTGTTCGCGAACTGCCGTGGTTAGTGGCTTCCAAAAGTGAGAAAAAGAAAGTAAAACTCGTAATATATATATACATGGTTCACCACTGCTCATTAGAGATGTTAGACGTCGTAGATTGTCAAGGTTGGAACATCATAGGACGGAAACTGTGGCACAATTAAAAGCAGACTTTAACAGTGGACAAAACACGAGTGTGTCTGAACATACAGTTCACTGTGCGCTGTCAGATAGAGACCTCCACCGCCGCACAGTGTTCGGAAACTTGGAAAAATTGGACAAAAATAGTTTATTCCGAAACAATGGAAGTTGACGGACCTCTGTCTATCGTTCTATACCCAATTGTCCTTTCTAAATCGAATGCAGCTACTGGAAAAGTGATTCGAAGAACCCCTGCTGCAATACGTACAGTTGTATATATAGAGGGTAGTCCAAAAGTGTGGAAACCCACGTATAAATATCAAATACTGCATACTATAACCAAAGGAACAAGTAGGAGAGTAATAGAGGGAAATTGTGGGGACATAGAACATTGAAAGCCGCCATCTTGAAATCCCCCGTCGTGAACCATACATACATTTTATAAATTGAAAGCGTAACATGTTGACGTCTTATGTGAATTGGACATCGCTAGCCAGTACGAAATTATGACAGGTGTTAATATGCATCCAAGATTAGGTTACAGGTTCAACGTGCTCCCCCTCTAATTGTATGTGCAGCTAATGAAAAGACGGCGTAAAACAAATGTGTGTTTGGCCTTAGGATACAAAATTAAAGTTCGAGATTTTGCACTCGCACCATCTTCGAAGAAACATTAATACTTACTGGAATAAAATTTAGGTCAAAATTCGTTGTTTCGGTAAGATTAAAGGATTCAGTGTGGAATCTTCTTATATAATATTGCGCTGAGATGTAATATACAGCAGCTCCACATGACTGATAGTTTATCACTGCAATACGTATAAGGCTTTCACTACAACTTTGATTCAGAGACGAAGGGTAATCCAAACTACGTACAAGACAATACGCCTTTTCCCTTTGTAAGGCTCAGATAGCGGATCTCGAATGCGATCACAACATTATTAATCATTCATTTGCAGTTAGATAGGGCTGAGTCCTTCAGCTGCACTTGGCTGCAGCTACTTTCAATGCTCAACCTTTGTGCTACCAATGGTCAACTCAATAAACCTTATTTTGAAGATAAGCAAGAATAAGCTTAGACTGCAGAGCTACTAACTTCAGCGTATATGTAACTTTTCGATAACACTAGCAAATCTATCATATAAATGATATGACAATGGATAAAAATAAAAGTCTTTACTAAACACACGGTATTTGAGTCCAATGTACTATCCAACCGCTTTCATCGACTTCAGAAACGATATAAATGGTTAAAACATATTGGTTTATTTTTTACTGATTTTTCTGTATTTTTATTTGTTTATGTTTACAAGCATGGGCAGCGAAATCATTCCTATGTCCTGAAACTCTGGGTTTGGAAGCAGGAGAGATACTTATCATCAAATATCAACGCCGATTTCACAGGCGGCGAAGTTTACAAAATCGATTTTTGACCACCTTTTCCCAGTAGCCGACCACTGTGCGCCGTCTCACATATATGTCTATCTTAACTCGAGATGCAAAAAAGCCGGCTTTTTTGAATCGATGTTTTTTTTACATAAAAAGCCGGCTTTTTTGGGAAAAAACGAGAATTTTGGAAATTTTGGCTTTTTTCAATTTCATTATTTTTCTATCTAAATAGCTTTCTTATAGTATATTCTATAGTTAGATAAGAATTCCATGACCTGAATGTGATATTTCGCTCTGAAATACACCATCAAGTTGGGTGGAGCCCATGTTTTACGAATTAAAGCTAACATGAAAAATGTAAAATAGTATTTGAGGGTAATTTTAGAGGCTATTTAAATTTATTTTAACTTTTGAGTTATCGACATCTTCTTTCTTCTCTAGTTTGTCATCCGTGTTTCATTTCTAAGAGCTTTTAGTACTCTAGCTTCTAGCGCAAAAGTTAAACTTGCCCGTTTTTCTATTTATCCGTCAAAGCGTACGTTTTTCAATATATCCGTCAAACCGTACTTCCACATTTCTGTTATACTGTAGCTGTGAAGTGATTTATCAATAATTTTCCGGACACAACCTTGAATACCAATTTATACAAATAATCAGTAGCGGATTTAGAAAAGTACTTTAGGAGGGTTTTTTCTGATTGTTTCGTTTCCTAAAAAATCCTAATTTTATTTGGGAGGTGTTTGAAGTTTATGAGTATAAGCATAACTAATATTTCGTTTCTTTTACATGTTTAGCAATAATCTTCCGGATACAACTTAAAAAATCATTTTATACTGAGAATCAGTGGCGGATTTAGAAAAGTATTTTGGGAAGGGTTTTTCTTACTAATGTTTAGTTTTTTTATACATTCGTAATTTTTATTTGACGGGAGCTTAAAGTTTATGAGTAAAAGCATAAATAATAGATATTTCGTTTGTTGCAGACATTCCGTAACTTTGGGGAACGGGCTTCAGTCCGAAAGACCGCCCCGCTAACCTTCGGAAAACCGTCACTGCTGGTAATCAGTAATAATAACGATTTAAATGAAATGAAATGAAATCCTTTAAGTTTTACGTCCCACGGTTATGCCGGTTAGGCTAAAGGAGACGGTGATGATGAGAGATGGGTGAAATGGTGGAATGAAGAAAGTGGGAGGAAATGGGAGAACCCCGAGAAAACCCACGAGCACGGTGTTTGTCCACCAAATAACGATTTAAAAAACAATAAGAAAGGAAGTCGCCCAACTCACAGTACACGCACTATTTCTACATTCACGGATGGAATGAAGAAAAGCTTTGTCAGAATGGTCGAATGCTGGTTGAATCCCGGACTTCCCGATAGAAGCGCAAAAGCTAATCACTGTCATGTTTGTTGTGCATTTGTATTTAGCTTAACTTAAATATATTTCGTAGTCCTATTTTTTTGGGGGGGAGGGGAGTTCCGTAATGATATGTTGAATCCCTCTTGTTAAAAATTCAGAAAACTTGAGGATTGGGTAAACTGTGATGATGGTTCTATAAAACTTAACAGTAGAATTTCAAGAATATACAGAACCAAAAGCTCTAGATGTGCAGCCTTTAAGTGTATCATATAAATCTAAGTATTTCTCTAATGTTTTATTTTAATTTTATTTTGTTTCAAAAAGAGGGTATGGAATATTTTGAAGTAAAAATACTACATACTATTTTGCTAGTTATTTGTGTATTCTTTTAAAAGAAGTGTTTACTTTTAGGGTTGGCTGGTTTACACCAACTTTTTTTTTAATAACTGGTTTAAACCACAAAAATAAAAAGAATGAAAAATGCGAATCGTGTGAACTTCATGGTGACGTTTCCAGATATCAAACCACCTGCAATAGTTTTATTTCCCTTTCACCTTTTAATCAAGGTGTCCCATGTTCAATTCTCGGTCGAACCACAAACCTTCTTTCATGCGTAACCCAAGTAGCTGTTCGGATGTCAGTTTAAGCGAAAGTCTTCTCCTTGATAACCTCGGTATTTCGTAAGGATGTTAAACCTAAACATACGAAACAAACCAAATTGTATATTTCTGCATGCCTAAATGCCTGTTGTTTTATAAAGAAGCCAAGATTGCTTAACTATATTGATAGAAATTGGCAAAATTTATCGATTGCCTACGTAGCTTCCAACATCAGCTTGGATTGGATTTTCAATGATATCTACGTACTTAATTTGTAATTTAATGCCTCAGTTTTAGCGTACTGATTATGGTACGTTGACCTTTAAATTTTACATGCAAAGCAATAACAGGATTTTCCCGTTATTGTCTTACGTTTCAAGTAATGACGGGATTTTCCCAATGGCTAGGGCGGGAGATTCTCAATTTAAGAAATTTACTGACCGGACTTCTTTAAGCTTATGGGAGTTCACACCAAGGCGAAACAAACTTATTTCTGTGAATATGTAATATAAATACATAAAGCAAAAAATCTAAATCAAAAAAGCCTGGTTTAAACCAAGAAAGCCTGGTTTAAACATCCCCCAAAAAACGGGTTTTTGGCATTTTCAAAAACAACCATGGTTCTTGTCAACTCTGCTTACTTTTGTATATAGGAGGTTAAAAAATTCTTATTATATACATTGGTTAATCCTGTGGAATTCATAATGTAAATATGTTGAAGAAAAATTGTTTGAAATATCTTTCCGAAATTCATAGGTTATTTTCGATGTTTTATATTATTATCTGCATCAACCACTAATGAAAATGATTTTTTGCGTTATAGAGAAGCGATACAAAGTCTGTTTTATCAATTTAAAGCAGTATTTTCAAAAAAGTCCAAAATTTCCCAAGCAAAAAAGCGAAGCAGAAAAACCGATTTTTTTTCAAAAAAGCCGGTTTTTTTCCGAGCCCTTGCATCTCTAATCTTAACCGTACGGCATAATTGAATGCGCACGTATCTATCTCCATTGGACCACAGACCAATAACACAACGTTGTATGGTGGGAATAGTCATGATACCGCATTAATCACATTGTTTTTTTTAGTCAGAATCCATCTTCTTCCAGAGCAACAGCTGCCTGATACATGCATAGTAGGATGACGACAGGTCGGTGGTAGCTCCACTAAGATTCCGGAACGTTCACATGGTTTTCCATGGGCCTGGCAGTGTGTGTGTGTGGAGTGTACCATGTCGGCTCTTAGCTATCAGCAAGTTATTGCTGATCACATGCACCCAGGGGAGTGGCATCTTTCAAGAGGGCAACGCTCTTTGTCACAAGACCAATGTTGTCCTGTACTGGCTCGAGGAGCACAGTGTTGAATTTCAATTGATGCGATGATATCCAGAGTCACCCGACCTCTTCAAAACATGAAATAATATCCCTTCATCAGCACTTTTCAAAGTTCTTTCAGCTGACTTTATTGATTTTTCTTTGTAAGTGTCATACTCTTCATCAATTCTGTCACTGAAGTGACCTCCTTTTAAAATTTCTAGTAGATTAAATGAAAATTTTCGTTGAAAGTATAGCTTTCGTCGTGTTATTTAGAAATAAGCTCCATTCATCAATAACTGTTGCGGATTTACCTTACGGATGAACAGTCGGTGAAACTATACCCTCAACAAAGTTTATAGTGTGGGATAATTAGTTTTCATGAAATGTCATCTGGATTTGCTTGACTCTATGGCAAAGGACCCAAAGAATGACTGAATATTTCCTTTGTGTGTAGGTTACGGTTTTCATCTTTCAAAGTCAAAATTTCCGAAAATATTTATATCCTTTTAAACTTATTTCTTTGTTTGTTGTTTTACGCTTATTACTTTTGAAAGTTCGCAACTGATTATTTTTAAAATACAGAGTGGGCTATAATTCACGAAGGAATTGCAACACGTAATATTTTCCATGAGAATAAGATTAATGTGAATGTTTCTTGTAATCGCCGTAGTAAAAATATGGGGAAAGTGTTTTAACCATCATTTGCTTCTTATTTTGTAGTATGAAGTAAACATATAGGACGATTGAGATGAAAAGAGTCAGAATTACGCAGAGAACGATAATTATTGAACTGTATTTTGAGAACCAGATCTATTTGTCTTAACACAAAGAGCTTATTGCCGCCAGCTTCGGGTCAGGGTTGGAGCTTCTCATTAAATGGTTTGTCGTTTGGTTGGAATTTTAAAAGAGCATGATTCGGCGGCTTATTTGCCACGATCGGGGGTGGCCGGAAAGAACACATGCGGCAATTGAAAGGGTGCGGAAGGGTGTCGAAGAAGCACAAGAGGTTTCCACAAAAAGACAGGCTGGCAACGTGAGATTAAGTCCAACGATACTGCACCGCATTTTAAAACATATTTGCAATTGCATCCTCACAGAGACTAACAACTGCAACAACAGATTATGGGCAACACCTCAGATTTGTTACGCGAATTCAGGAGCTGGTTCGTGAGAAAGCATATTTTCTTGACAATCTGACGAAGCACAATTCCACCTTCATGGGTAAGTAAACAAACAAATGTGCTGGTTTTGCAGTACCGAAAGTCCATAGGTTATCCACCAACGTCCATTACGCCTATGAAATGCACGGTATGGTGTGGTGTAAAGACCCATACAATCATAAGGTCTTACTTCTTCGAAGATGGCAATGACAATGCAATGACCGGCACCGGTGCCCTTATCGGGTGATAATTCAAGAAGTTTTGTGTATTGCAGTAGAGAACATGTCAGATGTTTGGTTCAAACAAGATGGCACCACAGTGCATGACGGCACCAGACTTTTACCTCAAAGAACAGGAATATATGCCCGTAAATTTCAAATAATACGTCATCTCAAGGAGAACATTCGCGCGGAAATCCAAGCGATAACTACAGGGATGTGCAATGACGGATGTTGTGGCAAGAGCTTATGCAGGCGAACTGCATCATGGTGTACATTTATGTGAAGTTATTTCTCACACGTAGACGACAAAAATATCACATGTAATGTATATTATACAAGCATTTCAATACATGTTGCTAACAAATGCGAAGTGTTATGCTGTTTTGAAACCACTCCGTGACTTATAGACAGTGGGGCTATTCAGCCGGTTCGCACCGGTTCGCTAGAACCGGTTGTTAAAATATTTCGAGTTCACAGAACCGTTTGTTATACCAAGTCAGAAACTCAGTCTCTCTCTCACACACGCAGCTAGAAAGGAGAGCTTGTTGGATAGAAATTTTTCACAGCCAAAAACAACTGACCTATTTAAAGAACCTTCTTTGCTCTTTAAGGTACAGAGAAATTAGGGGTAGTTCCGGCACGCTAAGAATATTTTCGTCTTCAGACAGCTTCAATTTACCTGCATCGAAATGATCGCACACACTGCAATACTTCATACATTCGTCCATATAACCGTACTACTTTCGTACCTAAATCGTAATTATAATCTGTTCAATTTTCTACAAACACTACAGGTGCGCAATGTCGAGTTTCTCCAACTTTCTTGGAGAATTCCGACACTTGCTCTGGGGAGTTTCAACCCTTCTTTTAAATAGTAATAAAAAGGTTAAAAAATACAGCAATATGATAAGTGGCATATGTAAGTAGCACATTCATCCATTAAAATCTTAAAAATGTGTCCTGATTTATCCAACAAATTAATATTTTTATAACATACTTGTCATTTGTTGGGCTTTTCGCTCTAGCAAATAATAATCCTTGAGTTTTCTGTATAGTCACTGACGGATGCCGGTTTAGAAGCTATACACCCAATCATATCCAGCCATTTCCGATTTCTTGCTAAAAAGGTGTTCAATTTAGTTTCTACACAGTAAAAAATGGTTGTGTTAATTCAACTCAAATTTAACACAGGGCAGTGGTTCCAGCGTGACTACCACCATGCGGCGTTAATTCAACACAGACCCCGCGGTGTTAGCGTTTAACATAGGTGGTGTGTTATGTTTTTAATACACAACCGGTGTTAAATTCGGATCTGTGCTAGTATTTTCGGTGTTGATTCGACACCATGTCAGGGTCGGTAGAGCGGGGAAAAGTGTTGAATGTTACTTGTGGCGGTGTTGCACCAACACGAAGAAAGTAAAACAGTGTGTAGTGTGTTAATTATTTTGTGTTAATATTACACCCTGTCAAGTATTAATATAACACAGTCCCTGTGTTATTTCAACGTCATTTTCTTGTTATTTCAACACACAATCTGTGTCATAATTCGTCAAAACCGTATAAGTAACACCGTTTTGGTGTTCATTCAACACTCCCTGTCTTAAAATTCAAGGTCAAACCACGAGATTAACACCGTTTATTAGTGTTGCCACGAGACGAGACGGGACAGAAGCCTTTTAGACGAGACACGAGACGAGACAGACTACTTGTCCCGTCTCGAAAATGAAAACGCTGGCGGGAATGGCCAAAATTGAAATTGCCAGTGGTCATATAGATTGCAAAAGGAAAATCCACTTTGTGAGAAAACATGTTGAAAAGCCTTCATGGAAAAGTGTCCTCTGTCTATTGAATGAAACAATCGTGATACATGAGCTTCCAGGAATATCATCCTTAATGTCTTGTCCCCAATTCTCCTTGCTGTAAACTGAGGAATTCTCATTTTTTTTAATTTTCTGACTGGAATGATGACAAACAAAATCAAAGACAAGGAAGATTTTTACAAGGTCAAGAAACCGAACTACCACCACCAACTATTCAGTTTGAAAACTGGGTAAGGTCTACACTCATTAAAGGCTGTAGTTGAAAGTTCTGGCTGAGATGGCGAAAGAGAAGAGAACAGACTACACTTGTCTTTATTCTCTGGTGGCGGTATTATTTTTGCTATATGAACCGAAAACGGCAATTGAAGTATGTCATCTTGCAACTAAAATTACGTCTTCTCTCTCTCTCTCTCTCTCTCTCTCTCTCTCTGTCTCTCTCACTCTCTCTCACACACACACACACATAAAAACATACTTTTACCATTTTACCAATCGCTCGCTTATTATACAGCAGTCATGTTGTAAAATTCACCTCTTCGTTTGGAAGCCGGGCGAAGGACAAAGAAAGCAAGGATATTATCGACGAACCCTTCAAATTGTTTGCTTTCAGCAAATTTATGATACAAACAATAACACTTTAGGTGAAGAGGTTTTACAGGGGGGCCTTCGTTTTGTTACGCGGAAAAGTTTGATCTGACCAGACTGCGAAATTGTCATCTGTTTCCATGTTGAGAGGAGGGGAATACTTCCCTTTCATAGTGAATAATATTCATTAGGACCTGAATTATCTTCAGAAATTGTTTCTTACAGGCATATAAAACCTCTCGAACTTGATAAGTTTACAGAACATTTGGTATAATATTCACGGAACTCCGTTGAAAGCAGAAAATATCATGAGAATGATCAAAATTCGAACATTGGAGAACATAATTAACAGAAAAGAAATAGGATACCCAAACCATATTTTTAAACCTGCTATAAAATGTATATCCTATATTTTTACTAATTCCTTACTCCCAAGAAAGTATCCTGGGGAGGATATTCTCTCCAATTTTTTCCGACTGAAATCCTTTTATCCGGTACGACCCCCCTGACACAATACGTAAAAACAAATGTTGTTAAAATCCATACACATGACCCTTCCAGGACTCAACCCGGGGCCTTCAAGCCATGGTCTATCGCCGCAGACCGCTCGGCTTGGTATGAAGAAGTACGTTGTATGATTACGAATAGATCACGACAATATAAGAAACTTTAATCCAAAATGACCAACCAAAAATCAACTATTTTTTTTAGCCACTAGCTAATCTGGGTGTGCTGTCATGAGTTTGTTACAGAAACGGGGCAATCACAACATAGTGGCACACACCCCACGGTTATGGGAACAGATTTGAACCATGGAGGTAAAGGCTGGCCCCAAGCATTCTTTCGTCCGATGTGTCGTTCAGCTCCCATTACTATGGCACTTTAAGTAGAGCTTACTGTGCAGTAACATATAAAATTCCAATCAAATACTTTCCATTACTCAATAAAATTATTTGGTTCTGAACTTTTTTAAAAAAAAAATAATTGCAACAAATCTAAACATGCTAAAATGGAAAATAGTTTTTGGATTGTTATGGGTTAACATTGTGAAACCTAAAGGCTGGAATATATGAAATCAATGTCTACACACATATCTATCTCTCTATTTATCTATATATCTTTCCATCTCTCTCTCTCTCTCTCTTTCTATATATATATATATATATATATACAGACACTATAAAGCAAGTGGGCTGATAGTATACGATAGTGTCGGGGATGGTGACACCTAAACATTATTTGACATTAGTGTCTTCACCTTCGACGTACCTATGAGCAATTTGCTGTATATTCGTGTATTGAAACCGGTGAAACAAATTTCAATGTTTCAGAATGTGTATAAAAACAAAAAGCCAGGTTCGAGAAGCCTCAGACAACTAACAGTAGAGATATATTATCTTGTAAACTATTTGTCCTTGCCTTGTGAGCTTATTTGAATTTATTTTTAAGACCTTTAGGCAACTTTGGCCGAATGGATGATGATGGGAAAATTAGTGGAATGAAGAAAGTGGTAGAATACTAGACAACTTCGAGAAAACACACACATTCGAAAAATGAAATGAAATGAAATGAAATCTTTGAGTTTTACGTCCCATGCTTATGCCGGTTAGGCTAAAGGAAACAGTGATGATGAGTAATGAATAAAATGGTGGAATGAAGAAAGTGGGAGGAAACGGGAGAACCCCGAGTAAACCCACGCACATGGTGTTTGTCCACCACAAAGTTCACTTGGCGAGGCTGGGATCGAACCCGAGACCCCAAGCACCAGAAGAGAACTCTCTACCACTGATCCACCGCGGTCCCCACACACATTCAATGTTTGTTCATCACAAAGCTCACATGGCACTAACCGAGATCGAACCGACTACCACATATACTAGAGCTGAAGGCTTCACGTTGTAGCTACCGTGACATTTCTTGTCTTGTGTGTTCTGGGTAATACTTGTAACTTAGTTGTATCTTGATTAGCACGGTGCAGCCTGCTACATTTTACTTTCGTTCCCATGGTATGCTGCTATATTTTTACGAGACAAGACGAGACAAAACGAGACAAACGAGACGAGACGGGACAGCAGCTCTCGAGACGAGACACGAGACGGAACGAGCACATTTTTTCGAGACGAGACGAGACATGCTTTGCACGAGACGAGACGAGACAGCCTGAAGTCTCGTCTCGTTTCGTGGCCACACTACCGTTTATGGTGTTAGTTCTACACCAGTTCTGTATTATTACGACACTTATTTCGGTGTTGAAACAACTACATGTGCGGTGTTGATGGAACCATTTTTCTGTATTGGAAAAGCTTGTGGTGTGCATGCTTACAATTACCGAAGATTCTACTTTTAAAATAAAAATAGTAAATTACAGAACACTTCATTTAGAAAATCTTCATATATTTTTTGTCGTTCTCCCCAACACTTATTATGAAGTATTTCTTGAAAATGAATTATTTCTCGAAACACAACCTTCACCAACAATTTGTTCAAGAATGGTAGAAAACTTTTAACTATATCCTTACAATATGTTTGCCTCTTAATCGTGTTTCTACTGGTTTCCCGCCATATTTTAAATACAGTTCCCGGTGTTGACTGAAAAAATGTAGTGCAGTGCAGTGTAGTGCAGTGAAATGTAGTGCAGTGTAGAATTGACATAGTAATATGATGTTGTTTTTCGCTGTTGACATATTTCTTCAGAAATATTATGTAAAACAATTGAGAACACATCGCGCGGTTGCAAGCTGAAGTTTTGCGAATACCTGAATTTGTTTAAGCACTTCTTTCTGCTGTGTTTGACTGAAGCTTCAGTACATAAGCCTTTATAATTATATGGCCAGCGTATTTCGCAATCACGCAGAAAATAACACCGAAGATTAATTTAACACACAGGCTGTATGTCATTTCAAGTACCGGCATTTGACACACAACTCCCAATGGAGAGTGGGTTGTTCTAACGACCTGTTTGTGTTATATTTTAACACAATTGTGTTGACACATAGGCATGTCGTTGAAACAACACAATGATTTTTTACAGTGTACAAATACGTTGTACGCATTGCTAAATTGCTGAAGTGTCGGAACTCCCCAACATTGAATGTCGCAAATACCCTAAAACGATCTATCACTCTTAATTAAATATTTCTTATATAAAAATGAATCAGCAACAACCACCCGTCATACTCTAATCTTTAGAGCGCCAACTTACATACGGTGCGTTATTTCTTCCTTTTTCTCGTAACAAGCAAATGAAATCTTATTTAATTGAAACCGTATTATACATGAAACTAACTTATAGAGAGGTATTCAGACAACTTATCTGACTTAAACGTGTCTATCGGATACAGTATTAATCATATAAATGATGTACTGCTCTTATAACTTACAACGCACTCGGACCCCTCTACTAACTTCATTTGTCTCCCTCGAAACTCAAGCAAGCTACAGGGCTGCAAGCTGAGAACTGTTGGAATTCCCCAAATGTCAGGACTACCCCAAACGACCTTACATACAAGATTAATCGCGGGATGAGGAAACGGTAAATTTTATTTTAAATATCTTTGTTTCTAGAAATTGTTACAGCTACAGGGTTAAACATATGATATCTCAGAACAAGGAATAAGCATCTATTCCTTAATCTCATATGCTCAGATATCAAGAATGAGAACTGGGATCATATGAGTGAAATGGTGAGGGTTATTTATATTTGAAATACACACACACGCACACACACACACACACAAAAAAAAAAACACTTATCAATAATTGTCGATCCATTGCTGGATGGAGGTCTTTCTAATACCTTTTGACAGCCATCTATATCAGACAACTGAGGAGTGTATTTCCGAAACATGCTAAATTCGTTTGGTAGAATTCTTCAGAAAGGGAAAACAACTATATATTTTTACATTGAAACACTATGGTAAGTAATATTTCAAACAGAATTTACCACAGAAAATAATGTTTTGGCCAGAAAAAAAAAAAAAAAAACAGAATTTAACGTAACAGATTCCATAGTATACTCTTCCATATTTAATTCAAAATCGGACGTTTTTGGATTTAGCATGACTCATCAACTTGCTTCCAATATATTCGCAGTGCTACATAATTTCGTCACCCCGCCCTGTATTAGGATCCTGTGTAGGTCCTTATTTGCCACTTATAGTATCTAGTAAAAGTCTGATTTTGTCTAACTTGTATGGTTTGTTTCATAACAGAATTATATCTATCTGAGAGTAGAATCATTTTCTAAGACTTTGGAAAGAGAGAATTATATCTATCTGCATTTATTATATATACGCAGAACCGGTTGTTAAACAATTAGAATAGTATCACTGCTTATAGGCCTGTAGGATCAAAGAAATCTTCATTGTTTTCCAAATGATCATGTTTGAAGAATTCGTAAGCTTTTTCCCCTTTTTGTCTTGGCAGTAATATCAAGCGCTTCTAAGCTTGTCGAAATGTGCACAATATTCATTGAATTTTTGTCAAAAGGGTTGGTTCCTCGTTATACAGAAGCTCAACTAAAGTCGAGACTTGTTCTTTACAAATACGTGTCTTCCGAAAATCCGGATACTAGTACTTCCTGATTGGAATGGCTGCTAAGATTTCCTGCATCTTTCCAACTGCTGAAACTCGATATTCTGTAGTTAACAGTATTTACTGATTGCTAAGAAATTTAACTGATTTTTTTCCCTAATGCTAACAGCGAATCTGTATTTACTGTCTCCTCTAAAGCCAGATCAACAAAAATTCATGCAAACCGATTCTTTGATTTAAGGTGGACAGAATATTCACGGACATGAAATAATTCAATGATGGAAGGATTTATATTTTCCAGTTGAAGCAGTTCAGCCAAATGAATTGACCAGTACCTAGCATAGTTTATTTTATCTAAAGTAAAAATCTATGGTATCATTTATGAAACAAAAAAGGTAGAGTAACTAACAACCTTCCCTATGAATTCGAATTAAGAACAACAGAAATTCCATCAAATCTATGTAAAACATCCAGATAGACGAAAGTGCCCCATTCCCATAACTAAATTTGTTCTTTTCCTATCATGTTTCAAAACTGTTGTCAGACGCATAGCAATTATAGACTGTTACCGCCATCTGACCGTTACATGACACGCGAATAGTATGTGAGTATTTATCAGAATGTTCCGCGTTGGTATGAACTGTTTACATTGAATGGTCTGGCTGGCGCACACACTTCCGTCTGTGTTAGAGGTAAAAATATTCACAAATGCATTAAACGAAAGCAAACTGATTCCTCTTCCCTTTTGGTTTAAAGTATTTTTTCATAGAATTTGTGCTTGTTATAAATATTATACATTCAATCTATCGATATTATAAGGTAACCAAGAAAGTTCTGTCGCTCTTTCACCCACCACATTCGAACATCCATATGTCACCTAAGACGTACCTGGGAGATTAAAAGTAGTCCCCATCAGCATCGACGACCTTCTGCCAACGCTCTGAAAGGCCACGGATTCCATCGCGGTAGAACTTGGTAGGCCGTGAAGCGAAGAATGTGTCAAGTGTTTACACCTCTACTAGGGACTTGAACTGGCGTCTTCTAAGGGCATTGTCCAAGAAATGGAACAGGTGATAATCGGACGGTGCAATGTCTGGGGAGTATGGCGGATGCAATGGTGTTTTCTATCTAAGGCGTAGGATGGTGTATTGAGTCATCCTAACCATGTGAGGTTTAGCGTTGTCCTGTAACAGAAGGGCCCCTTTGCGATTCAGATTTTTTTTTTTTTTTTTTAAGAATACGGCTCAACTGCTGACAGTACACATTTGCATTGATGCTCTGGCCAGCTGGTAGCACTTCCTGATGCATGATGCAAGATCCAATTCTCATCACATATCAACACCCTGTCCATAAATGGCTCCTCCCTCAGACGAGACAGCAAAGAAACACGGGTGTCGTCTGCTCGCATTCTGGCCCGAAGTCAAATCATGTGGGACACATAGATTCAACTTGTAATGCTTCCCAAGTTGGCGGAGGTGTTGCCGAATGGCTTCCCTACTCACACTGAATTGTAGTCCAAGTTCCTCACATGTCTGGCCACTGTTCGCCTCATTTGCTGCCTGACGATCTTCATTTTGTACATGTGTTGGTCTTCCGGCACGTGGTGTGTCTTCGAGTGTTTCATCACCGTCCTGAAACTTGTTAAACCACCGCTGCACTGTCCGCGTAGTCACGACACCCTCACCAAAGGCCTGACATATCTTACATCCCACTGCAGAGGCGTTTGACACCAGTTTGAACTCCTAGAGCATACACGCCCTTGTGATGCTCTGCGGAGGTCCCATGTTCACTCTGTCCTTACGGAAGTTCACGGTGTAAATAAACTGCCACAACTAGGTAGTATGTAGGATATACCCACACCAACAACTAACCTTTCTTATCTCCATTCACATTCAACTCACGGTGTGAGTGCCAATGGAACACAAACCCCCACAAAAAGCGATAGAACTTTCTTGGTTACTTTTATATATAAAAATGAAAGTTTGCGTTTGTGACCTAATAACTCTTGAACCACCCGCCGACCGATCTCGATCAAATTTAGATGAGGTTCGGACCTGAGATGGTTTTTGTTGTTTCGCTTTGACGGTGCAACTTGGGAGAGGGGAAGGGGGAGATACATAAAAATGATCGAAAATGACCGATATCAGAGAGCGTTTCAATATTAGTAAGAGGATACTGACTAACAGAACACATGACAAAGTTTTCTTATTTTAACGCAACGAAGCGTGTAATTGACACCAGATATTAAATAAAGCTTAAAGTAATACTAAATTCATTTCTTATTTTTTTCACATATCGTTAAAGATGCGGCAAAAATAGTGATTAAAAATTGGTTGCAAATATAGCTAGTTTTCATTTTTAGAAAAAAAAGTGTGTAAAAATTGGATAGTTAAGAGCGGAGTATTTGCCAGTTTTATGAAAAGACTACGGCGCCACGTTGGATTGGTGCCAACTTCAATAAGTACGTTCCGAAATATCCAATTTTTTTTTTCGTTTTAGTTAGGCAATAATAAAATTGTGGATCGAAGGAAATCGGATACCCACAAATTATACTTAAATTTTGTCTGGCCGGTACATTATAATTATTTTACAAATTTATCAAAGTAAGCGAAATCAGTTTTTCTAATATTGCAAACAGATTAAAGTCGAAGGATGGAATGTAAACCCTTAAAACTGTGATTCTGTTGTATTCAATTCTGGGAACCAATGATTGCTCTATGTTGTTAGTTCACGAGACATATATTCCCTTTCTGTGCTTTAACGTCGATAAAACGAGTTGAGCATTGGCTCGAGGAAGAAGAAATAGAAGAAAAATATGAATCAGAGGGATTGTATTTTTTCCCCTTTGACTATATATTTTTTTTTCTGGTTTTTGTTTCTTTCGCTTGCATTTTGAATCTAACTGAAGATGTTGGATATCCGAAAGCCTGAGGTACGATATGAGTTTCATACATATCCACTCTGCACTATATATATTCTCATGGATACGAGATACTTTTTTATTTTCTTCATTATTCTGTTGTAGGAAGAGCTTTTTGATTCCAAAAATATTGAATGTCGTGGAGTGCTTAGTTATTGAATTGTCTGTGAGAAAAAAGGAGTTACGAACTGAGCTGAAGATACTACGTGAATCTGAATTTCTATCATTGAACAAGTGAGTTTCAACTATATCGACTTCAAAACTATAGGGATTCAGTCTGGTTACCGAAAGCAATACATCTTCCGCTTCCAGTAAGATGAAACATGTTCTTGAGGTGCGCAGGGTCCCAGGTTCGAAATGAAAATAAAATGAAATTTTTAAGTTTTACGTCCCACGGTTATGTCGGCTAGACTAAATGAGACGGTGATTATGATATATGAAGGAAATGGTAGAATGAAGAAAGTGGGAGGAAATGGGAGAACCCCAATAAAAGCCATGCACACGGTGTTTGCCAACAACAAAGCTCACTTGGCGCGAGCTGGGATGGAACCAAGGACCCAAGGCAGCAGAGTTGAACGCTCTACCACTGTGCCATCACGGCCTCCCAGGTACGATTTCCAGTGCAAGAGCATTGCACCCTTTACAGTTGTTGGGATTCCAACTTAACGATGTTGAATATCTGCGTTATTAATATAACAAGTTAATTTTCTCTCCTTTTTTCTTTGGAATTAAATTTAAAAAAAAAATAATAATAAAACGATCTTACTGATTTCTTTTTCAAGTCTAGTTAAATGTTCGTTATTTTCAAAAATGAATTAGCATTGTACAGTCCGCAGCAAAAAAAAAAAAAAAAAAAAAAAAAAAAAAAAAAAAAAAAAAACCTGCAACACGAGTAGGTAAGTTTATTGTGAAACGACGAAGTCTTTTGTTCCAAAATAAGTGTACAGGGTAGCACGCCGAAGTTTTTCTTGGCATGATTCGAGCCACTTTGACGTTATGTTGATTGCCTGCACTGTTAGGCGTAGTTTCACAATAAACTTTGCTCATGTTGCAGGTTATTTGCTGCGGACTGTTCATAACGTAGCGGAAATATCCTTTCTTCGTAAGGGGGAATAGATTTATGGAAGACTACGAAAAGTATTTGAAACACTTTCACTTTGGATATGCATTTCAATTAAAATACTACCTGAACACGCTCTCTAGACAACGCATCATTCACATATGAGCATACATCTCTTTGTCACTCATCACATCTGTATATGTGCCTTTACAGATACAAGTGAAAGACGTCTTGATAAAAATCTGCAAGGGCTACCATAAAGGGGGGATTTTTCCGATTATTTTTATTTTTCAATATCTCGCACCATTTACAAGATTCAGCCTACTTCCGGTTGGAGTTTCTAATTCATGTATGGTCAGTGTTTTCTTTCTTCTTGCATACATTATGTAATAAGACAACATATTACACTTACAATTAATTATACTGTCAATGATATATGGTATTCACTGGGCAAAATATTCCAAGCAATAAAGATTCATCTTAGACTGGAGAAATGATTATTCTTCGTCTTTCAATATCATTTAGCCATGAAACAAAGCCTGAGAGATATAGAACCCCTGGATAGAAATATATGGTATTGGAATGTATAACTCGTAGGATATGATGGTTTATTTTATTTATTTATTTTTCTTATTTCAACACTTCCAGTGTACCCCTAGAAAATATAATAAAGAACTAACGGCCATGTCTTTTAAATATTCAATTAGAACTGGACAATTTACAGAAATTTGGAATCAACCACTGAAACCGGCACGTTTCTAGAACTTGTGGTTTTCGAGATCTCATTGTTGATAGGATTGGAGAAAAACATTTAAACTTTTCTTTAGATACAAACATATAACCCTAATATTTTAATATATAGATTATGACAAAAATCCGTAACGTCACCGCTTTTCTATCCCCATCCTCTCACACCTTCCACTCCCATCCCTATGGTTGCTGAACTTGCACTTAAGTGGTATCAGTAGTGTCATTATTCATCTCAGTGACACCGATAACTATTGACTGGTAACTAATATCGATCGTTTCTTATTCTCGCTTCATGTTGTACATTCCCACCGCAAAATACTCACCAACCATGCCAATGGGACATTAATGTGAATTTGAACGGCATCTGCTGTGTCATTTTTCATCTCAGTGATACTGAAAACTATTGATTTGGCACAAATATTGGTCCTTTTCGATTATTTTTACCTCACTCTTATGCAAAAAATTGTGAATGTATAATAAAATTCCTGGGAGGCTTAAGCTTGATAATCGTGCCAAGTGTCAATTAATTGGCTCAGACGTTGTTGCCTCATGAGGTGACACACAAGGTAACATTCGCATTTATAGTGTAATCTTTGGCCCCTTAGTGACCCCCACGTTTGCTCGGCTTACGGTCTCACACTTCATATTTGTTTCATCGCTTTCGATACTTCAATATAAGCAGGAAAGGGGTTTCGTTACTCAAATATTCAAATTTTTCTGTCTTCATTCAAAAAATGCCGAATGTAATGATTTGCTTTAGTTGGAGGGGCGGACTTTGGTATATAGGCTTTTAATTAAAAATAATGAAATACGTTTCAGCGTTTCAAAAGATCCCGCTCTTAAGGAGATCATTTCTAGGTCCAAATTCGCCTTTCTTTACCGAATTTCGAAATAATCACATGTAAGGATTCGTTTAACATGAAGGTGTGAATTAGAAACTAGCTGAACGTGCGCTCTCTACACAGCGCATCATTCACATATGAGCATGAATCTCCTTGCCATTCCTCACATCTGTACATGTCCCTTTTCAGACTCAAGTGAAAGACGTCTTGATAAAAAATTGGCAAGAGATACCATAAAGGGGAGATTTTTCGATTACTTTTTCAATATCTCGCACTGTTTGCAAGATTTGAGCCTAGTTCCGGTTGGAGTTTTTAATTCATGTATGACCAGTGTTTTCTTTCTTCTTGCATGCAGTATGTAATAAGCAAATACATTACACACTCAATTAATTATAATGTCAGTGATATATGGTGTTCATTGGGCAAAACATTCCAAACAATAAAGGATCAACTTTGAGTAGAGAAATGGTTATCCTTCATTTTTCATAATAATTTGGCCATGAAACAAACGCTGAGAGGTATGCAACCCCCGTATACAAGTATATGGTGTTGCGTAGGATATGATGCTTTATGTTTTTTTTTTTTTTTTTTTTTAATTTCAACACTTCCAGTGTACCCATAAAGATGTAATAAAGAAACAATGGCCATGTTTTTTAAATATTCTGCTAGAACTGGACAATCTACATAAAATTTGCAATCGATCGGTGTAAACGTCATCTTTCTAGAGCCTGTAGTTTCCGAGATCTCATTGTTGAAAAGATTGCCCACAAACATATAAACGTCCACAAACGTATAGTTTAAAAGAATTCCAAAGATGCCAGAACAATTCATTTACATTGATTTTGGAAAGGCTTATTAAAATACAAAGCCTTGAACAATAATTTAAAAAAAAAACTAAACTTGATGAAAAAAGGCCTATTTAAATAATTTATTTAAAGTAGGCCTACACATAGTTTAAAATATTTGTCTTTGTTAAACGTGAAATCACAAATAACCGTATATGAAAGGTTTGAAATCCAAAGTTATAGGTTGGAGCTCAAGTGTTTTTGTTGCTATTGTTGCATTTTAATAGATGGATAAGGAAGTATCTGTTTCATTGTTCTTCTAAGGATGGAAAGTAACTCATTTCTACAGTAGACAAATTTCATGGTTTTATTCAGAAAATAACCAATCTAAGATGCTGAAATTGGAGGTGTAAAATTCGGTATATAAACTCTTAATTAAAAGTCAGGGAACGGTTTTCGGAAACACTTCTCTAAGGACGAAAAGGAGGAAATTTATAACATTCAAAATTCTCTTTCTTTATTTCGAAAGTGTTCAATATTGGGATTTGCTGAAGTTGGAGATTTGCCATCCGGCATACAATATATTCATTAAAAATACATGATTCAGCATTTTAGAAATTCAAATTTGAAGATGAAAAAGAAGACTATTTCTACAATAGTCGAATTTCCGGATTTATATTTATTAGATCTTCCTGTACGCAAAAAGGACAAATGTGTTAGTATTAATAAAACTTAACAGCCACTTATTTGCTTACATAGACATTCCCCTTCCCCGCGGAGGTCCAGATTCAATTCCAGGTGAAAGCTCATGTTCGGATCCAACCTAATCTGTAGGTCCAATCTATATGTGGTTCGTCTTATTGCAACTAAATGCGGAAATTTCAGGGAAATATTTTCTGAAAATGATTAGATTACACCCAGAATACATATAAAAGACGAGTGTGCGAAGAATAAAGGTAACCAAGAAAATTCTGTTGCTTTTTCACCCACCATCTTCGAACATCGATATGTTACGTAAGACGTAACTGGAAGATCAAAAGTAGTCCCCATCAGCATCGACGACCTTCTGCCAATGTTCTGGAAAGCCAATGATTCCATCGTGGTAGAACTAGCTTGGCCGTGAAGCGAATAATGCATCAAGTGCATTTAGCACCTCTACTAGAGATTTGAACTGGCCTCCTCTAAGGTGATTGTCCAACGAATCTAACAGGTGTTAATCGGACGGTGCGATGTCCTGGGAGTGTGGCGGATACAATAGTGTTTCCCATCCAAGAAGTAGAATGGTGTCCCAGGTCATCCTCGCCATGTGGGGCTTAGCGCTATCCTGTAACAGGAGGACCCCTTTGCGATTGAGAGGTGCTGGCTCCAGAGTTTTGAGATGTTGTAGAACAAGACTAAACTGCTGACAGTACACAGTTGCATTGATGCTCTGACCAACTGGTAGCACTTCCCGAACTACGATGCCACGAGCAGTCCACCAAATACACAGGAGGACCTTATTCTGGTGCAGTGCTAGTTTAAGCTGTTTTGGAATCGGTTCATGGGATGCTAACCAATGATGACGGCAACGTGGAGCTTCGTACAGGACCCACTTATCATCACATGTCAACATCCTCTGCAGAAATTGCTCCTTCTTCAGATGAGACAGCAAGGAAACACAGGTTCCTTCTGGCTCGGAGTCAAATCATTTGGGACACATCGACCCAACTTGTAGTGCTTCTCAAGTTGATGGAGCTACCGAATGATTTCTCTATTCACATTGGATTGTGGTCCCAGTTCCTCACATGTCTGACCACTGTTCGACTCAATTGCTGCCTGAAGATCTTCATATTGTACACGTGTTGATCTTCCAGCAAGTGGTGCGTCTTCGAGTGTTTCGTCACTGTCCTTAAACTTGTTAAACCATCGCTGCACAATCAGCGTAGTCACGACACCCTCACCAAAAGTCTGGCATATCTACCGCTCCGCTGCAGCGGCGTTTGACCCCAGTTGAACTCGTACAGCATACATGCTCTCATAACGCTCTGAGGAGGTCCCATGTTCACTCTGTCCTTAAGCAAGTTCACGGTGTAACTGAACTGCCACAACTAGGTAGTATGTTTGATTTACCCACACCAAGAACTGACTTTCGCCTTATCTCCATTCGCATTCAACTCACGGCGTGAGGACCAATTGAACACAAACCTCCACAAAAGCGACAAAACATTTTTGGTTACCTTTATACAAAGTTAGGCCCGAAATGCCCGAGAAATATAGTTGTATATTTAAAAGTGTATGGCCCAAGACCAGCCCGAGCCGGAAGTGATCTATGCTTTGTAGGCCAGAGTCTGGCCTTAGCCCTTGCAGACCTCAACACCGATACGCACTGGTTCTTTCTTGCCGAATAATCAAGTTTCTTTTATTCTTGACTTTTTGATGATTTCCTCTTTGGAATACAGTAATTAAATCTTTTTGATGTTGTTCTTGTTAGAATGAGGATGCAAAAATGGAACGCAGTTATTTCTTCACTAAAATTGATTTTTTAAAAAAAAATCCCATTCAATAAGGCTGCGAAAAACTTTCTCTTAAAAAAGCTTTTGTGCGAGGTGTTGCAGGTCTATAGTGATCGCGAGGGATCGTGAAGCTTGATCTAGTTCTTACCAAGTTCAGCACCCAATAGAACGCGAGGATGTCTCTCGCTCGTCAAAAGCTATCCATGGAATTTTGCCAGTGTCATCTCTCGCATTATACCACTCTTGAGGATACAGTGTTGTCGGATTACCAATAAGTTTCGTTCTGCTCATTTTTGTTATCGTTGTTTTATATTTTTACTACTATTATTGTTACCGTTAATTCTAATAATTGTTAGTGTTCGTGCTGTAATTCTTTAAGTTTCGTACTTTTGTCGCCCGTTCGTCACGTCTTCTAAGTTAAAGGTGCACTTCTGCTGTTTCAATTTTCTCAAGTGTGCGTTCGGAAGACAGCTCCACGAATCGTATCGAATTTTTCCGATGCATCACACGTAAAGGAAAGCAGTTCTATGATTGGTGTAGAGCCAAGGCTTCACGAATCGTTGCGGGCACTATAATACAAAGTGAGAGTCTTGCAGTATGTAGTCACGTGGCACAGAGATTGAAGCATTTGTTTCGGCCACAGGAAATACAAACACAAAATAAAAGGTAAAGCTTATGCATACAGATCGAAACAAATGCTCATATTTCGACCTTTCGCTTCGAAGCACGTGATTTTACTTCATGCTCATGCTTTGAATTATTTACTTCTGTTTTATTCACATGGCCCAATATGTTTTGACATGCATTTCGAAAAACCGAACCTAGTTTGATATACGGAGGGGGTGGAGTTGTCCTTCACTGCCTTCCGCTGTCGGCACCCATGCATGGAAGTACAAATCTCGATTTTGGTGGATAACGAGATATAAATGAAGCACTCACTTTGGAAGTGTTTATCCTATTAGATTAAAAAGTGGATAAAGCAGGAAAAATACCCTGGACATTCGACCTTTATAAGCACTGGCAGCTTAAGTTTAGAGCATAAGATATTGACAATTAATGAATCACGTTGGAGGCAAACTTCTTTTGCGTGGAACTTCCGCACAATGAGTCCACTATTTCCAATAAAAATATATTCTTCATAATAGTAGATAGAAGTTCAGCATTGCTGCTTAAACAATATAAGACATTTGTATGATTTCTTGGAAACGAGTTCCTTTGTATTGGCCAGAGGAAAACATAGAAAGTAAGGTCAATTATTCAAAAAGGAAGAAAACTTTCTTGAAGTTTTGAATACATATACTTCTTTTCTCTTATTTGAAAAAGTTCAGTAACTTTTTTGTTCTAGGAAATTCGAATATGTTCCTCATGTTGTACAAAAATAGCGATATCGATGTGAATCTAGTTAAGGCAAAGTAGGGTTTTGAAAGGAAAACCGGTAATAAAAGAAAAGGAAAATACAGTAGGACGTCGATAATCCGAACGTAAAAAATTCGAACGCGGTCCTAGAAGTTTTTTACATGTTATCTTAGCGCTAGCGATAAACAAGCAATATTGTTGTCTATCTGCGTTGTGTGAAGTCAGTATTTTTACAAAAGCTCATTCATGTGTAATTGTTTGTCATATATATCTTTATTTTTATATTCCTTTAGACCTATATAAGTTAAGTTTTAAGCAGGGTTGTTTTGTTTAAAACAAAATGTTTTAAACAATTGATTTTGTTTAAAACAAATTTTGTATATATTTTAAACATTTTGTTTTAAACACGTGTATTTTTAAGACTTGTTTTAAACATATGTTTATTTTTATTTTATTTTACTTTTGTAAAAAAAAATCTGCCAGAGAAAGCTGTCAAAAGTGCTCCCCATTTAGAAGACTATTTTCTTCCCATGTTAATGTTTTGATTTCTCGTGGCTGCAGCAAGTCAATCAGGTGATCTAAAATTTATTTTGTCTCTTTCCCCCCCTTATTTTTAACGTATATTGTATTGTTTAAATGCTTCTCAGTTAACTTGCGAGAAATTGTCGTAGTCGAAGGTTGGACTACTTGTAGAACTGATATTAATTAATAAATAAAATAATTATCATGGAAACAAATTTTTGTGTTGTATTCATGAAACAAACAAAAGGTTATTTGCTAAATTGCGGTTCTGAAATTAAATATCGAAAACATTCGTTGATGCAGTACGTACATGTTGGTTCTCAGTCTCTGTACAACTTGGAATCGTTTAACATTAGTTTTACGGGAGGAAAAAAGGACATCATTTGGAGCAAAAATCAAACTCCATCATATAAGAAAACGACCATACGAGCCCGTTGCAAAACGTGTAAGAAAGGAATGGTTGATTTAGTTCAAAGAATCATTATGAAAAATGGAATTCTGTGAAAAAACTGGAAACCCAAACAAATAGTAAAAGTGTCGATCCGAAAATTGCTTCTGATGATTCTAATGATGAATTTGCTGTATAGATTTTGACTGCGATCCGACGTAAAATTTCAAAATCAGTGGTTCTGATCCCACTTTAAACATAAAGCTCTGTCTCATATAGCCTTGCTACTGATGCAAGACTGTAATCAATCAAACTTGACAAACTAGTTTTATGTGTTTAGAACAAACTTGAGTTGCAGGATAAATTGGGCTCCAACTCATATTTTTAGATATGGGGCGTTCAGAGCAAAAGGAATACAAATACATTTTCAGAAAGGTTCACTTTTGCTCAGCAAACGTAGTAGTAGCCAAAGGTACGAAATAAATGTAACAAATACCACGTGAAAGGGTGTGGACTAGAGTAGGACAGCCGCTAGACAAGGACGTTGATGGAATGGGGGAGGGGGCTAATTTTCCCCTCCTTGCTCATAAGTTTAAGATATTAACATTATATTGTGTACGCTACAGCGTGGGAATGATTAACAAGTCAAGCTCCGAACGCCATAATCAGTGATGCATAATTACGTTAAATAAATGCAGAGAGTGTCTAAAAGAATACACCGAAAACGTCACATTTTCACAACCACGAATCCGGGATGAAAGAAAGAAAAACTACATGACAAGATGCAATTTAGAATTTTATATAATTGCCTCTAGAGAGGGACGTTCGTTTAGATATCATCCGCCCCTTACCCTGACTTTCAGTTTTTGGCGGCAGTAATGCAGATTTAGAAAACTTTTGCTGAGCAAAGTCCAAAATAAAAAAAAATGAAGTCCTTATGCCGAATAAATATCGATTTTGATCAGTTATAATCCATTTCCATTGACCGTAAGGAGCTATAGGCCTATATTGCTTTCTTGTATATTTTTTGGCCCAAGGATTCCAAAGTTGGCTCTACTTTCGAGTTTCGGGCCTGTTTAAAATTCTGAAAATTGGGCCTAAGCAACTTTCCAGTTTTAATCATCAATATTTTCTCCGTATTTATTCGGTGTAAGGATATCAAGCTTGTTCTGTTGCACTTTGCTTATCAAAAGATTTCTAAAACTGCCTTACTGCAACCAAAATCTGAAATCCAGAGTAGGGATAGGGGCGGCTGCCCTCCTGTCCCAATGACGCCCCTGTCAAGCAGTTGTCATATGAAACTATCCCACGCCCTTTCCCATAGTTTTAGTTACATTTGTTTTGGAATATTCAATGCAAAGATATTACGTTTTGAAATAGAATTCATTTGCTGAGTAAAACTGAACTTTATTGAAAATAGATTTGGATCCATTGTGCTCTGAACGCCCCAAATATTACCTTTTTTCAATAAATTATTGACTCAAAAAACAACCAATTACATAGGCTTGCAGAAAATATTATAAAGTTAGCACAACATGAAGTGCGCTTCAAGCGTTATGCTTTTCGAAAATGTATTATTTTAAAATAATTTTGTTAGCATCAGTGTTTTGAAATAGTAATTAAATTGTGCAACAAAAATCTCACCCGCCTCCACGAAACGCGAGATTAGCCCCTAAAGGCATAACTAGAAAACTTCCAGAAGCCGTAACTCCGAAATGACTTGCTTTAGGGCTAAAATAATCGCACAAGCGTATTTCTGGTAAAATTCTAGCCTTAAAACATGTAACATGAGTCCCTTTGAAGTTTCTAATACCAAGAAAAGATGTCCACCATGATGCTTGATAGCACCATCTGATGTGTTAGACCACTTCCAACTTTCATCATTCTCCCTCAACCCGTTCTCAACATACAAGAATGGTGAGTACTTTTGTTTTGCCATGTGTAGATTTTAAAATCTACCTAAAAAGCTTATTACAACCAATAAAATACTTGCGAGAGTCACTGGCAAGAGGGTGTAATAAAAGAGGGTCGTGATATGAAATAAGTTGAGAATTACTAATCTATACTGAAATATTCTGTGCCCAACACAATGTAGTCTTAACGAGAATAAAATAAATGGAAAGATCGGTTGTAAGAGCAAAAAAACTCTTAATAAATACGTTATTACACGATTTTGAAATATGTTTAAGATCATGTTTTAAACTGTTCAAAATGCTTAAAACATGTTTTTTTGGGTGTGATTTAAAACATGTTTAAAATATTTTGAACATCTTCTTTATGTTTTAAACACATGTTTTGTTGTTTTTCAAAAAATCTGTATTTTTTCCAACCCTGGTTTTAAGTGTGAGTTACAAAAACAGTGTAATTTAGTGTACGAGCAGGTTCTTCAGAAACATTAAATGTAAGGAGCCTTACATACTGAATTGTAATTACTGTATGTACTGTATAACCACTGTATCGATAAAAGAGCGTACCGTACGGTGCATTTAAGCTTAAATGGCATTTTCTCGAAAACTATAAGGGTACAAGCAAAACTTTTTTTTTTGTACAAACGGTACAAACGATTTGCTTTCGAGTTGTGAATTTTATTCTTTTGTGCTGTGATACGGGGTACATCTTGGCGCCAACATATTCCCCCAAATGTCATCCCCTCTTTCTCAAAAACTATCAGGGTACAAGCAAATCTTTTTTGGTACAAACGGTACAAACGATTTGCTTTCGAATGGTGTATTTCATTTTTTGTGCTGTGATACGGGGGGCTATCTTGGCGCCAAAATAGCCCCCCCCCCAGTTGACCTCTCAAGTAACCCTATAAGGAACATCGTACAAACGAAAATATTTTCGGTACAAACGTAGTACAAACGAATGACCTAGTCATTGTTTCAATTTTCTAAAGTGTGGGGGGGGGGGGTATCTTGCCACACGTATCATTTCTTTCAGATAGTTTTTGATCCTCCATCGAATGGAAGTCTTAAACCTGAAAAAAAATGCAAATAACAGAAACACACACACAGACACAGAGAGACCTAGAGAATTCAGTAGCGAACTTTTTAAATTCGTTGATAAAGGTCCAGAGAGCCAAAGGGGTACCGATTGCCCCCTGTCCCCCACTATGGACACACATGCTGATGACCTATCTGTTTAAATACATTAAATATTTTCGCTGGGAAATGCACTAACGAGGGAACATACCCAAATGTAACTCTGACTTCGAGTCGAGACTATGGCCGTTGAATACCTTGTTCCAAAAGAAAATAGTACGAAAAGGGATACATCCTCGATCGCAACCGTTGCGAAGATATAAGCGTGAAAAGTTAGAAATTGAGCTCCACACTATACATTACAAAGTCAGATTCCGGGTCAGATTTTTCGGAAACGGTCGGGTAAGGAAACTCAGTGAACACATATCAAATTTGTGTGGGGAGCCCAGTACCTTTTGAACGAAAAAATTGTGTCCCCCGGGGCACTCGCAGGGTCCCAGGCTGGGTCCAACTCAAAATTTGCAAATGGAACCTGGGGTCAAGTAGCATATTGTTTAAAAGCTATTGTTAAATAAAATAAGATAGAACAAATCTCAACTCTCTACGATAACCCTGTCCAAACGGGCAACTGGTCAAAGTGTAAATACAACCTACATCAGAAAATCTATGGCCTCTCTTCTAAATCCGTTAAGTTGCGACAATAACAAAACAGAAAAGCACGTTTAAAAGTACAAGGTATTGAAATAAAACAAATTGCTGCAGAGTCTCTCTCTCAAAAGCATCCTCCGACATATTTTATTTCTGCACCATTATTCCAGTTTTCTCCAACCCCACTCTTCTCCAAGTTGCCTCACAGTTTCAAGGTAACTCCTATTCGTCTTTACCATCATGTTTCTCGTTCAGCAAATCCTCCGATAGAAATTTCACGATGCAATATGTGAATCTGGGGTCCCGATGCGCGAAGCATATACCGTTGCCTTTTGACCTTCTCACCCTCCACGACGGTTGCGATTGACAATGTATCCTTTCTCTTCTAGGACACGAAATCCAATGGTCGTGGTTATTCTATGGTCCATTTGTCATTCGAATTCACACTTATACTTGCATAAGGTCCGTTGCGACTCTGAGAGACTGCAGCAATTTGCTTTACCTCAATACCTTGCACTTTTAAACGTGTTTATCTGTTTTGTTATTGTCGCAACTTAACGGATTTAGAAGCGTGGCCATAGATTTTCTGATGTAGGTTGTATTGACATTTTGACCAGTTGCCCGTTTGCACAGGGCAACGGCAATATGCTACTTGACCCCAGGTTCCATTTTCAAATTTTGAGTTGGACCCCGCCTGGGACCCTATGAGTGCCCCGGGGACACAAATTTTTCATTCAGAAAGTGCTGGGTTCCCCACACAAATTTGATATGTATTCGCTGAGTTTCCTTGCCCGACGGTTTCCGAAAAATCTGAGCCGGAATCTGACTTTGTAATGTATAGTGTGGAGCTCAATTTCTAACTTTTCACGCTTACATCTCCGCAGCGGTTGCGATCGAGGATGTGTCCCTTTTCGTGTTATGTTCTTTTGGGACAAAATATCCAACGGCCATAGTCTCGACTCGAAGTTAGAGTTACACTTGGATAGGTTCCCTCGTAATAAATGTAGAACAAATATCTTCAAGCCATAGTTCTTTTAGGGCATTATCATTTGCCTCTTAAAGAGAACGAAGTAAAAGAAGAAAGAATATTACATTTGCAGCGGATAATTATATAGGGTTGGACAAAAAAATCTAAAACGTTCGCAAATGTGTGAAAATCATACCTAGTATGGTGTGGGGCCTCCTTTTGCGTCCAAAACAGCTTGGATCCGACGTGGAATGGACGTATACAGCTAATGAATCATGGTGTGTGGAATTTTGTACCATTGTTTCTCCAAAACATGCTCCAGTTCCTTAAGGGATGCTGGTGAAGGGTAATGAGACCGAACACGCCTTTCTAACTCAGACCACAATGGCTCAATGATGATTAGATCTAGTGATTGTGGGACCCAGGGGAGATGTGATAGCTCCTGGTTATGCTCCTCAAACCATGATTTCACCGTTTTTGCAGCGTGACAGGGTGTCAAATCATCTTGGTAGATGCCATCATCATAAGGGAACAATATTTGGGCCATGGGTAGAACCTGGTCCCCCAAAATGGCCTCATACGCCTTAGCATTCATCATTCCATGCAGGGCTATGATGGGACCTGCAGAAAACCACGATATCACTGCCCATGCTGTAACAGAACCACGCCAATGCTTTACTGTTGGAAGCAGACAATCTGTATCATAGGCCTGCGACGATGTTCTCCATACGTAAACACGACCGGTTGTTGGAAACAAGATGGAGGTCAATTCATAGGACCACATTACATGTTTCCACTGCTTGCGGTCCTTGCACCACTGGATAAGCCTCTTCGCATTTACTGCTGTGACCAGAGGTTTGGCGATAGCGGCCCTGCCATGAATTTTCATTTTATGAAGTTCCCGTCGCACTGTTTTCGATGAAACTGGGTTCTGTAGGCCAGAATTGAGTTCAGACGTAATTTTCATTGCAGTGGTCTTCATTTTAGCTGCTACAATCCGTTTTAATGCCCTCCAGTCCCTATCTGACAGGATTGTCTTTCGACCACTGTTGTCCTTTGCAGACGTCGTTTGCCCATGAATTGTGTATGCCCTTGTGACATTGGACACAGTGCCTTTCGATACCCCCACAATGTTCGCCACTGCTGCCACTGAAGCTCCAACCAGACGGGCACCAACGATCATGCCTCTTTGGAAGTCTGTCAGATCGCCCATTTTACCGCACCACTTTCACACCACGACACTCACAGGTGAACTGGTTACGGCTGACGGAAGAGGAAGGTCTACATGACACACTAAATCTAATAGACTTATAATCTAATAGACTTATAATCTAATAGACTTATAATCTAATAGACGTCTGATTGGTTTTGTCGTGTAGATTACGTTAGTTGTCAGCCAGTCCATCAAATGAGGTCACTGCTATTTGGCAGGAATTTGAAGTGTTTAGTTGCCACACGCAAACAAGTGTGTTACAGTGATTTGTGAATTGTGTGGCGTTTTGCTGTATTTCTTAGCGTATTGTAACTCTCAATTTAATCATGGCTTGACAACAACGCGTTGCAGACAGATCCATCCTTTAGGCGGGTGCCAAGAAAAAACAAATATACTCTAAAGTCTGAATTTGTATGCAAAGTGCGTATTCCTTAAAATGCATAAAATTGTCTGCAATTTACACTCGTACTTTCTTCATGAATCGCATCTTTGGTGATTTTTATGACATTAAGTTAATGGATATCTATAAAGAACATTAATACACTGTGTCCATGCCTATTTCTTGCATATTTATGAAGTTTGCTGACTAATTCTCATCAAATGGTAACTGATTAGCCTATTGTTGCTAACACTGACAAGCAAGTAGAAAATAAGAAGAAAATAAATTAATGATTTTTATTACATACTGCAATGGTCACAAGTAAGATAAGATTAAGTATTTGAGTTTCTTGTTTTCAATTAGAAAGCAAACAGTAAATTTTATTGAGGAATTTGAAAATTTATATTTGCGTATAAAAACGCATATTTATGTTATTTTTATGCATATATGCAGGCACAGCGCCAAAATCACGTAATGGCATGGGCGGAAGTGTGGTGGGCTCAGTTTTGAGTGGAAGTGTAATGAAAATGAAAACTGAACAATGTAGACATTTTTGAACAATGATACAAGTAATGTAGTAGATGAAGGAGAGGTCAAGAAGGCTTAATTCCGTAAATGGCTACCTTTCTCTCCTCCAAAGGTCCTTTCATTACAAGTATGGACATGGATATATAGAAACAAAAGACCATATAAACAACACACAACGATAGATCATACTATATCTTTTGTTGATAACATGAACTACGTAACAAGAGTAAATCACAACTACAATACAAAAATAAGCTACTGCAAACGTTTTTAACTTTGAACAATTTTATTACGAGAAAATAAGAGAATAAACATTAATTATTTATATTTTTTCTTCATTCACAGTAATTACAGCTGTGTCAATTCAACACATTGTCTCTGTGTTTCCTGAATTGTGTTAAATGTTCACACAAACCTCGTACTACTTACCTCATACTACTATTTATGAAAGAAAATTTCATTGCAGTGTGGAGTAAAATGATAAAATGGCAGTGGTTAAATGAACTGTATGTTATGATGCAAAGCAATTTTTACTAATACACCATTGGTGTTATTTTAATGCAGTTGCGAACAACTGCTCTTTCTAAACCATTTCTTTCCTTACTAAACGGGTATGAATCTTATGAAGAATAATGGAGTATGGTATAAATTATTTATAAGTGGTTTCGATGAACAAAGCATAGTCAGCAAGAAAGAGGAACATATTGAACGTAGGAACAACAGATGGCATCACTTCTATTCATATAAATATGGTTAGAAAATTCATTAGTTTACATATATATTTTGGTGAAGATTACAGCAAATATATTGTTCGTTAGTTGGTATAAATAGCAAACATTTCATGTAAAGCTTTGCTTGTTGGAAGAAATAAAAAACTAATATAAGCTGTCAATGCAAGTTAATAGATATTCAAGATATTCTTGAAAGGCAACATATACACTTAAAATTGAAGTGTATATATATATATATATATATATATATATATATATATATATATATATAATACGTAGGATTTTGAGGCGACTGTGATACCTAGTTATTGTTCTTAGCAAGTTGCGGATTTCGTTGACCACTGATCAATAATTCATTTATTAGTAATTGTGCCTCGATGGTCTGCGTTCGCCATGCTATCTCAGCTGTTGTTAACAATAAATGGTATTTCTATATAGAAAGATCTCTGACGTACTGCACTTTTATATATATATATACTAGCAGCGTTCACCCCGCTTCGCTGCGGTCACCCCGGAACGCAATAAACTTTGTTACTTAGATAATTTTTACTTTTTCGCTTTCAAGTGATATGATAAAAACCATAGAAGATTGCAGTAAATGTTAACATTATATCGCCTGTCATTTATGTTAACCCGCCCCGCTTCGCTGCGGTCACCCCCGAACGCAATAAACTTTGTTACTTAGATAATTTTTACTTTTTCGCTTTCAAGTGATATGATAAAAACCATTATAACGCCTGTCATTTATGTTAACCCGCCGAGTGACACGGTCATGCGGGTTGCATATACATACGTTTATTTTTATACCTATGATGAACTAACAAAGGATTTGTACGTAATGGACACCTGAATGGTCAATTATCTCAAGACACTGGTAATTGAAAATTAAAGTGATATGATAAAAACCATCTAGGGTCCAAATCCTAATAACCCCCCAAAAATAAAAGAAATTGGTTCAGCCGTATTAGCGTGATGAGCGGACAAAGGATTTGTACGTTCTCTTTTATATATATATATATATATATATATATATATATATATATATATATATATATATATATATATATATATTCCTTTGTTCATTCATTTAGTACCGTAACACCGTCCTGTGATATTTTTATGTCGCTCAACACAGTCTGCGTCAAATTGGTGACGCAAGACCTACGCTACTAGCTTCCTAGCTTAATTAGGAGCTGACCTATTGAGGGTAAAATTGAGTCACATTGAGAAGCGTCCAGAATGTGACTATTTCACACCGCCAGGCGGCTGAATGGCCGTAAAGCTGTAACGATGATTTTCCGACATATGGTCATATGAACTTTTTTACTCGTCTACCCATAAGGAATCCACCCATGAATTTTTTCCATACTTTTTTCTTACGCCCTCTAGGTATATATATATAATGATTCATTAATTAATATATGAAGACGACTTACAGTAGCTGGGATGAACTAAAATTAACATACGAAGTACGTACCAAAAGTAAGATCTGTTCATGATAACATTAAGACGAAGGTTCTATACACTAGAATACAATTTACTATGCATTCTTTGTGAAAAATTATGTAGACACATTCAAAAGTTAGCTCTGTTGTATATACATTGAACTGGACAAATGTCTCTATATTAATGACATCGGAACGAAGTACTACTGGCGTAGGCCTAACTGTTCTTAATACATCGTTAATCTATATTCTACTAACATACAAATTGAAATGGTACGACAGATGCTAATTTACAGTTAATTGTGTTCTGTTCATAGTATTTTCGCACTAGGTTCGACCCAAGCTTGCGCTGAGTGAACTTTCTGATGGACAAATACCGTGTGCGTGCGTTTTCTCTGGATTCTCCGGTTTCCTCCACATTCTTCATTCCACAATTTCCTTCATTTCTCCTCATCATCGTCTCCTTTAGCCTAGCCAGCAAAATCGTTGGACCTAAAACTTAAAAAAAGAAAGAAGAAGAGTATTTTCGAACTACTAGCTCAACGAGGTATCTTTGTAAAACAAGCAGTTAATTGAGTTTTAATTTAATCTTGCAATCCGGATTTCAATTCTTGCTAAATCTATCTTAATATAATATAGAGGAAAAAAAACATTAAAAATATGTCCATAAAAACACATGCAAATGTCAATCAAAACATGATAAGATAAATTTTTACCATATGTAAACAAGCCTTTAACAGATAAAAACATATCTGATGGATACATAAACATTAACGCAGGCAACTCATTAGAGCAATATTTGGATTGTTTAATATAAAATTCGGAAATGTCTAAAACAAAATGAAAACACTTTATTTTATAGAAATAACGACATATTTTCAGGAGTTCACATTTCGCTTAATTTAAAGGTGGCATTCATAGGGAGAAATCTGGTACGGATCCAAAATGATCCCTAACACCTCTAACACATTTACACAAAAGTTGCATATATGTTGCAGCGTTTCTTCACATTATACTTTTTTCCTTAGATGCAGAAAATGTCTACAGACTTTACAGAGCCTATTCACTATTGTGTCGCCTGCCAGTCTGAAACTGAACTCAAGAATTTCTTTTGTCAAGAGCTTCAGGATGATACGTCACATGATCTGCCTTCCTTTCATTTTTTTTTAAACGCAAACACAGCAGGAAAGCAATGAAACTATCGCAATTTTATAACATAAAATAGCGTTTCCCTTAAAATACCCTTCACCTTCACCTGTTGGATCCTCCTTGAGATACTGTAGATGAACTTTTTAAATTCCAAAGCAGTGTTGCCAGATTGGGTTATAAGTAGCGGATTGGGCGATTTTTAAGTGCCCTCGCTACTAAAATTTCAAATTGGCCGACAGGCTACTTTTAATTATTTGCAGGCTATAACCCTTCAGAATTTTCTACTTTCCTGTTTTCATATAAGAAATCACAAATTATAATACAATAAAAGCTTTTTTTCTTGATTTATTTTATTCACAATGATCAACGAACAAAACTTTTACTAAAACTAACCCATTTGACACTAATTCACTTTTTGTTTTAGTGATTCTTAATTTTCAGATCTGATAGCACTACACTTGTTGAGTTTGTGCTGTGGCAGTATCGCTGACCGTGTTGTTGTCTTACAGCCTGAAAGTTGAACAGAGCTCTGTAAACGTGAACATTACAAATTTAATTATGTTAATGTGTTACCTTAGTAGCATAATGAGTAAGTGGAGTAAGTACAATGAAAATTTTCGAAAACTCACGGCCCCCAGTTAAAGAATTTACCAATGGAAAAAAAGAAGTGAGGAATCACAGTGAAAAATTGTACTGTAAACGTTGTGAAGTGTATTTCAGAGCCCATAAAACTGAGTTAAGCAAACATGTCTCCTTGGAAATATGAAAGATCGCTCACTTTATACTATCACTGTCTGCCCAGTTCATTGCACACTGCAGTGCTACTACTCCTGACGTAGTATAGAGTTTGCCCTAACACGCCACCGCCGACAGGGCAAAATTGTGGTCACCGCCTGACCGTTGCCAACTAAATATCTGACATATTTTCAACTCCAGGTTTATATATATATATATATATATATATATATATATATATATATATATATATAGTGTCTCAAAAGTCCCTTACCACCCCTATAAAAATCGAAATGGATGTACTTTCAGCGAATTTGATGTGGTAGGTGAACTTGAGGGTTAGGGGGCACTTTCTAGTGTAGGTTACGCGGTCCGAGGACGGCCGCCATCTTGAATTTAACTTATTACAAACGCTACGTGAGTCATGTGATACATGACCATAGGCTAGAATTTTACCAGAAAACCGAATCTGAAGTAAAAATGTATCATATTACCCACGTAGCGTTTGTAATAAAAAAAAAAGTTAAATTCAAAATGGCGGCCGTCCGTGTACCCTACGCCTGGAAGTGTTCCTCTAACCTCAGGTTCACCTACCACATCAAATTCGCTGAAAGTACATCCATTTGGATTTAATAGGGGTGCATCCATTTGCATATATATATATTTGCAAAATAATTCATTTTTATGTTTAGGCTGCAAAAGGTTCAAATCAGCTACTTTTGGAGCACAACCTTGCTAATTATTAATCTTCAGATCTGACAACACTGCACAAAAGTTGCATGTACAGGGTTGTACGATATATATGGCACTTTTCAGTCTCTTGCAATATTAGTTTGCAATCAGATTACTTTGTTTTTAAATCATACAAATACCATTCAAACTTATATTTTAATAACCAATATACTGTATATGAAAGAACTACAATATGTATAATTAAAATTTATTAATTACGTAGTAAACAATAACTCTTACTGTCAAACTAGAGTGCTTCGATTCCCTAGGAAGCATCTCGGAAGAATATAATATTTACTGGTAGATAGATCACTTCATTTATTAAATTTAAAAAAAGCTCACCTCGCACCTACAATCCTTGAAGGAAATAGCTGCTTTGTGTACAGTCTCCTAATAAAGCTGGTTACTTACCTAAAAGAAAAAGAAAAAATATATTAAGATCACTATGAACTCTCCTAACTAAAATAAAATGAAAAGTGAAATGAAGTCTTTAAGTTTTACGTCCCACGATTATGCCGGCTACGTTAAAGGAGGTGGTGATGATGAGAAATGAATGAAATTGTGGAATGAAGGAAGTGGAAGGAAACGGGAGAACCCCGAGAAAATCCACGGACACAGTGTTTGTCCACCACAGAGCGAACTTGACGTGTGCTGGAACTGAACCAGGGACCCCAGACACATCAGAGGTGAACGCTCTACTTCCACTGCGGTTCCTATTTTGCCTTACATTATAAGGCATATGGTGTAGTGGGGACGCGGCAGAAGTCCTAAAAGGCACAAGACCTAAACGGCATTAGACCTAAAATGCACAAGTCCTAAAAATTATTTCGCGGCACAAGTCCTAAATGGCAGATGTCCTAAAAGGCAGAAGTCCTAAACGGCAGAAGTCCTAAAAATCATTTCGCGGCAGAAGTCCTAAACGGCAGAAGTCCTAAAAATATCTTGTGGCGCTACCATCGCGTCCGCAAGAAGAATACTGTCAATCTGTTAGTCAAAGTTTTAGATATACTGTTTCAAATTACAGAACCTTAGTTCTTACAAGTTATTTGTATAAATACATATTCTATCGTTCTGAAATAATAAATAAATAAATAAATAAATAAATGAAGCCTATTGTCCTTTCTTTCTCTTTCTATGATATATTTCTATGTTGACAAAATTTTAACTTCCTACCAAATGTAATTCCCAGATCTTTCATAATGTCTGTTTTTCTCTATTTCCACACCATTGACCTCATATTAGTAACATAATATTGTGTTTTAGTTATGTACGTCATAAATTTTGCTTTCCTTGTGTTGTTTTGAAGTAAATTATTTTTACACATATATTTCTTGTACAGAAGTCTTTCTGTAGCAAATAATTGTCATACTCGTAATTAACTACTCCTTACTCGTTATCATTATTAATAATAATTTTAGTGTTACTAATATAGTTGTTACCGTTGGAATTAAATACGTTCATATTGGTATTGTGCAACAACTTACTACTGAAATGATTTATCGAATATTTAAGTCTGTAGTTTGTTGCAGGGTGGCCATAGAAGTTAATGGCTTATAGCCCATAGTACGTCACTGAAATTTTAGAGGATCTTTGAAAAGCAACTTAATTGAAATTAATGAGAAAGATATATTTGAAATAAATTTATTTAATATAAGAACATTACGTTTAATCAATTCCGCAACCATTGTTGAGGAAGGGATGTATTAAAGAACGAACCATTGAAATAGTGCAGAAGCAACAGCTGAGTTTTATATATATATATATATATATATATATATATATATATATATATATATATATATATATATATATATATATATATATAAATGAAAGTATACTAGAATGTAACTAACTAGACTAGAAATGAAAGAATGTAACTATATATACATACATATATATATATATATATATATATATATATATATATATATAAATGAAAGTAACTATATTTGTAACTTAACAACATTTAAACCACCAGACTGATCTCGACAAAAACTTTCAACATAGATGAGGTACGGGCCTGAAATGGTTTTATCATTTCACTTTGAAGGTGCAATTTGGAGGAAGGAAGTGCGGATATATATTATATTCGATTTTAGTGTCGAACCCATAGTTTTCGGGGTTGCTGAGATGAACACTGACATTTCCGATGAAGCTTAAATTCTAATTCAGCACTGCAACTTGGGGGAAGGAGAGGAATATGTATAAAATGATCGAAAATGACTGCTATAAGTGTCGAATCCATAGTTTTTGCGGTCGCTGAGGTGAACAGTTACACTTTCGATGCCGTTTAAATTCAAATTTACTCCCGCAAATTGAGGGAGGTATATAAAAATGATGAAAAATAATCGGTATTAGTGTGGATCCATAGTTTTCGAGGTCGCTAAGGTGAACAGTGACACTTTCGATACCGTTTAAAAAATTTAAATTTATCCCCGCAAATTGAGGGAGGGGGAGGTATATTAAAATGATTCAAAATAATCTATATCAGTGCGAATCCACAGTTTTCAAGAATTCTTTCTTATTTCCAAAATACTTATTTCCAAAAATTCTTTCTTATGCCCTGCTTTCATAAGAAAATTATATTTTATAATTAAAATTTAACGACTCTACTTGTAGTAGTATGCCCAAAAAATCACTCGTCTTTACTCTTTCATATAAGAGTACAAAAGATAAATACAGTCAAACAAATGGACTTCCATGAACAGTTTCCGATTTCTTATAACTAACTTATTCATACATTTCCCACAAGCTGTGGTTTTAAATTTACACTGTGTCAAGGTCCAGGTTTCAAAAAGGAACTTACTGGAAATATAATAATATTATGTATTTATGTACATGTGTAATATGTATAAATTTATTGTCTTATTGAAGCTTTCGTAATCTGGAAATAAACTTTTGATTTGCTTTTAATATATAAAAAGCCTGCTCCCCTAGAAAAATTTGCAGGCCACACCCCTAAATGACTATGTAGTAATTTCTGCAAAAATGACACAGGACCTAAAATTTAGGTCTAGTGCCTATATTTTTAGAACTTGTGCCGTTTAGGACTTATGAATGTCACCCACTGTATTGCATAATAAATGTTCTTTGTTCAATTTTAAATTTACTGCGTTCTTTATGTATACAGTTGGTATTTAATGTTCACTCGTGAAATGTCTAGTGAGATTTTGTCCTAATTAAGTAAACTTTGGTGGATTTTTGTCCTACTCTTAATAAAATACGCTCCGCATAGTATATATTGCAATTCTGAATGTTTGCTTGGTTTCAGAAGTCTGGTAAAATATGCTTTTTAAACGTTTTTTTTTATTTTTTATTTATTTATTTTTGTTTTAGGAATTTGTCTTGGGATTCTCGTATCTCCATTCGAAAGAAACTAATTTCTTAACTAATTATGTAATTAATTCTTAGAATGAATTAGGTTGTATTATGTAACTCGTGTATAAGTGCAGAACAGATAGTGATAATAATAATCTTAGTAGTACAAATATAGCTGTTACTGTTGGAATTAGCTACGTTCGTAACTAGGGATGCGCTCGAGTCGAGACAAGTCTCGAATCTCGACTCGAATTCGAATCGAGACACACCTTGTAAAATTCGAGACGAGTCGAGACAAACATATTTCCCGACTCGAAAATTCGAGTCGAAACACGAGTTGAGTCGAGACGGCTCGTAAAAATCTCGACTCGACTCGAATGTCTCGAAAATCTTTCTATAATTTTTAATATTATTTTGGAGAAAGTATTTACTCAGAAACAGCCTTGAAACCAATTCAAGTGAGCATCCATCCATAGACGTAACTGACGGGGGGCAACTGCCCCCCCCCACACACACACATTTCAGAAGTTTATTAGGATAGTCATTCAGTGTTATCTATGAACTGAGCTGAAGCGAGTACAACACCGTTTTGCTTAAGTTTATGATTTTGTTTCACAGTAAGAAGGTCTTTATGCGCTAACCAGGCCAAGAGAAAAGAGGGGCAAGGAAGTAAAAAGACAGCAAACCTGGCCTAACAAAAGGTACCAGGTAAAACTTCAGTCAGGATGGCCGGTCGGAACATGGTTCGATGCTCCATCTTTAAAATACTGCTCGTTAGGCATACACACTGTCCAGGGCTTAAAGTGGCTTCAGTGAATAGCCACCTCGCCAGAATGCTTATCCACACTGATTTGCGAGAACACAGTCAGCAATTAAAGTAAATAATCCCTGATCCATGTTCCTGATGTGGTTTGATAAATCATTAATAGTTGTTTCATAGACCAAAATATTAATTAAAAATTAATGTACTGTGTTTGTAAAGTGACAAATGTTGCACATGAACTAAATTTTGACAGCAGGCTGATTTGTCGGAGCGCAGCGCCGGCGCGTTCCGGCTCACTTTAAGCCGTAAGCCGTGACACTGCCTCTCTACTACTAGCTGGGTAATTGTCACTCACTTTCGATGCATGTGATCTGAATTGGTTCACATCTCACTTTATTGTTTTTTTTTTTTTTCGTTTTAGACTGACGCTTTACAACGGTAATAATAATTTATAAAATGTATCGTCAAATTCAGGATTTCTTTATTTCTCTGTTACATCAGAAATGCTTGTAATTTGAATAAAGATAGGACTTATTCTGAATAGTTTTGGGGGGACGGGGAGGATCACAGAGGCAGTGTAAAATTGTGATTGAACTATATATTTTTTTTAAAAAAATGTTAATGTTCAGAGATGTTCATATACCTTCTCCTTTAATGATTCTGTCTGTTTCTTAGACAATGGACAGTTATTAAAAATAGTTTTATCTATGCTCATATTATTATAAAATGTTCGAATAAAGTTCTAGAATAACCGGGAATAGAACTCTGATTTTAACCATATTTGGTAATGTTTTGCAATAAATGTTTTGCTACATCCATCTTAATAAAGGTCAGTGAACTTGGAGTGTGCTGGAGAAAGGGGTTGCGGTGTACGTTGATGGTCAAAGGAATTACAAGTCGGTCTGTTGTCTGGGATACTGGGTGTTTTTATAAGGATAAGCAGAGACATACAGAACTCCGCTCTTTGTCGGAAATCTTGTGGTCCTAAATACAAAAGATATTTTATTGCTTTCGCTGTAAGTCACAAAAATAGCAACATTTGGTATTGTTGTAAAGTGGAAAGGGACAATTGTAAGGTTAAAACAACGAGTTATTTTTACTAATAGCCATCCTGGCACCCCAACCAAAAATAATACACTTGATTTATTCTGAAGTTTGTGTTTGCAGTGAGCAATGTCGCCGATCCTGGAGGGGCGGTGGGACTCGGGACCCCCAAAGCTCATATGCGCCCCTATGTATTTTTCTGAATATGTATGTTTTAATATGTATTTTGTATTATTATATGTATTTTTTTATAAATATACAAACCCACATCTAATGCCCCCTCCCCAAAGTTACAGAGAAATCGGCGCCCTTGGCAGTGAGCAGTTCGTTTGAAGTTGTTTTTTTTTCTTTTTGTATATATAGCCTTCACGTGTATTGGTGTATAGTGGTTTCATTTTTTTTATATTTTATCTGTGGTACCTGAACATTTCTCAAGTTTCACAGAAAGTTGTGACTAATATGCAGTGCTCAAAAAAAAAAAAAAAAAAAAAAAAAAACTTTGTTAGACTATTTTAGTAAGAAGCCGAAACTTAGCAATATTGACAGTGCCAGCGGAGATAATGAGTGACTAAACAATCTACTTCTTGCGTTTCAGAAGATAAAAATTCAAGTGCTAGTATGAAAACAGTGTCAGAAGATAAGAATTCAAATGTCGGTACTACTGTTGAAACAGTGTCACAAGATGAAATTTCAGAAGATCGTGATCCAGTCAAAGGTTGTGAAAAGGCAAATACATTTCTGGCAGTAGGTCTAGGTCTCTTTCAACCGCAATTGAAAACATACCCCAATAAAAAAAGCCACCGGTTCTGATCTGAGTGGTATAGGCAACTTAGTTGGTTAGAATATAGCATTTCTCGTGTTTTTTGGTTTTATTGTCGCACATTCTCCGAAAATATTCCAAAATCTGAAGACACCTTTACTAAGGAGGGTTTCCGTAACTGGAAGAAGGCCGTAGATAAATTCGGTACTCATGAGGCAAGTAATGCTCATAAGCCTTGTATTTCTAAGGCTGCGGAATTTCGAAACGCACTATTGCACGGATCATTTGCTCGTAAATTAGACGAACCAAATAGTTAACGGCAATAGAATATATTTGAAGCACTTCTAGATAGTATTTGTATTGTGCTCGCTGATGTGTTCCTCTTAGAGGCCATAGGGAAAATAACGAAAGTGAAAATAAAGGCAATTTACTAGAACTCTTATTGCTAAGATCCAAAGACAATGACGTGATTTTTCTGTATTATGTTAACAAAGAGAAAACCTTTAGATACGTTAGTCCCGAATACCAAAATCAATTTCTAGATTTAATGTGTGAGTATATGCTGGGAAAAATAATTGATCGTGTGAAGACTGCAGGTATATATAGTGTCATCATGGATGAAACTCAAGATTTGAAGCGACATGAACAAGTATCAACTGCTTTGCGATACTGTGATGAAACATTAAATGTTCACGAAAGTTTTATCGGGTTTTACAACACAGAAAAAACACGGTGAAAGTTTATCCAAACTGTTAACAAATATGTTAATAGCACTGGGTCTGAAAGTAGATAACATCCGAGGACAATGTTACGATGGTGCAGCCACTGTGCGTGGTCAGTACTCTGGTGTTGCAAAGAGGATCAGGGACATGAACGATTTATCCATTTATATTCATTGATACGCTCACATTTTGAACTTATGCATTGTTGATGTGTGTAGAGAAGCGTCTGCGATTCGAAATATATTTGATGTTCTGAGTAGTTTGCATTCCTTCGTAGAACCGTCGTCAAAAAGGCACGCTATTTTTGAAAATATTCATCGATAAGGAGAAAACTTAAAGCATTTAATAACATTAAAATCTTTGAGCGACACTAGATGGAACTGTAGATTAGAAGCTATTCGTGCAGTTTTAGAAAATTTTGGACCAGTAGTTGAAACTTTAGAGAAAATAGCAGATCACGATCAAATTTAATGCCCAGACGCGCATTTCCTGTTAAAAAAATGTTCATGACTTTTTATTTCTGTTTCGTCTTAAAGTGATGAGACGTGTTTTTGAATACACGAATCAACTGTCCATGCACTTACAGAATACACGTGTCAATTTTTCTGTGAAAAATTTGTCGCAAGCCACTATCTGCAGCCTTCAGTCCTTACGGAGTGAAAAAAAGTTTCAACATGCTGTGGACAGAAACAGAAGAAATTGCAGAAACCATGGGGTGCAGTGCATCGAACGTTCCACGAAGAACACGAGTCTCACGAGCATTGGATGGTGATGATACTTCTTCCGAGTGTAAGACAGCAGCTGAATATTACAGACGCGAAGTGTATTATTCCGTTATTGACATCCTTGTGGCAGATATTAGCAATAAAAATTCAAAGAAAATGATATGCAGGTTCTTCATTCCCTCCAAGACATCTACACAAGCCATCAGGAGAAAGTATCACAATTGTCAGCAACACCTGCAAAATCCCCAAAGTTGAACTGATATCAGAGTAAACAGTTTTCTCCAATTTGTATGCAGAGAGATGAGACTGAAAATGATTTTTCATCGCGTCTATTTTTTTTTTTTTTTAATTGAACCTTTACGAATTCTTCCCAAACTTGAACCAAGTTTATAAGACTTTTCTAACCGTGCCTGTCAGTTCCGCAACCAGTTCCTTTTCGCGCCTGAGACGGCTAAAAACGTACGTTCGTAGCACTATGGGTCAAGAAAACTTTCGTAGTTTAGCTGTGTTGTGCTTAGAAAGGTCTTACGACATTAACGTTTCTCAGATTATCGACACATTTAATTCAGAAGCAACACTTCGAGAAAGGCGACTGCAGCTCCATTTACAGTTCAAGTCCAGCTTCCATATCATTACATTTAGCAGTACGCGAAATATTAACTTATTAAATCAAAACTATAAATGTGATATTTACTGGTTAATATTTGGATTTCCTAATATTTTGATTTCCATGTATTATTGATAAGCAGTATTTCTTTCAGAGGGTGAGACGGGCCTACCCCTCCATACACACACATTCAAGTGAAAAATACCATTCAGGCTAATTTTCAGAGAAAATCAGTATATCAAGAAACATATGTTTAACTATAATTTCCCTCTTTGTTTTTAAAATACCCTCTTTGGAATTTTTTTCTGAGAGTAACACTATTAATGAGCTGGGGTAAACAAATATGTGGATATTGTGCTGATAGGTTGTTCCAGGTAATTCCTTAACAACATTAAGGCTCAGGTCAATATGACGGTTTGGGCAAAGATCAGGGGAACATTGGCTAAGTGGGGCTTAAAATGGACCGGAACGCACAAGTTCTGCGTTCCAGTAAGTCAGTGTGGTGTCCGAATTGAGTTCCTGTGCTATACTTGTCTCGCTCCAAATTTGTATCTTTTCAGTTTATTATTTTCATATTTTACGCAGATTAATATTATATTAAAGCACGATAAAGAACTAATCTAGAACTTTTCGTTCTGCGTCATTGTGTTCCGCGAAATCATTCTAGGGAAAGGCGTTCCGGCTATTGACTAAAACAATTTTTAACACAAAGGCAAAGGTTTAATTTTAGGTCTCATCCGCAAAAACTGACGTAAAGTTAGGCTGGATATCTGCCGGAGTAGTATTTATATCATTCCCACACTCCAACTACACAATGATGATCCAAAATCAGAGAGGGTTTCTCGAAACTACGGTGCTAAATATTTGGTTAAAACATTAGAAGCAAATGTATGGTTGGTTTCAAAAACTGACAATTTAAGGTCGAAGACTTGGAAATTTGTGAATATATTTTTGTCGAAACAAAGAAAAGTTTACACGCGCACAAGTAACAATGTATATTATATACTTCTAATTACAGCTTGTGAATCTTACAGTCAATAAATAAAACTTGTTGTCTCTTAATAATGAAAGAAAAGAAGAATCGCAGTTCACGCGCATGCCATGTAGCTGCCACCGCAAATTCAAATTTTATAATCGATTTTTATCCCAAAGGCAATAATTTGAAATATGTTGCTGCTCCCAATCTAAAGTAGGAATTAAAATATACGCCTGGTTGAATTCTCAACTTTCTGTGATCAGTTGTTGATGTATAATGCTCTTTCTTAAACTTCCATAGGGAGAGAGCATACAAAACTCAAAGAAGCATGGAGAGATGTATGCTTGCAATAACCCGGAGAGATAGAAAAAAATTTACATGGATCAGGAAGATGACAAGAGTGACCGATATCATCGCGAAAATAAAAGGACTCAAGTGTCAGGGAGCTGGTCATATTACAAGAAGAACTGACGATAGGTGGACAAAAGCAATCCTTGACTGGATCCTAAGGGAACGAAAACGATCTAGAAGATGTTGTAATACAAAACGGTGTGACGAAATTAGGAAGCAGTGTGGAGTAACATGGAAACGAACTGCCGAATATAGATACATGTGAAAAAGAATTGGAGAGACCTTCATCCAGCAGTGGGTCGACAAAGGTTGACAATTTTATATATATATATATATATATATATATATATATATATATATATATATATATATATATATATATATATATATGTATGTATGTATGTATGTGTGTGTATGTGCACGAATGTTTTGCCCCCCGACCATATGGGCCAAGGCTACGCTTATGCATCCATGTGTCTAGTGGAGATCGAGTAAAGCACCATGACGGCCGAGGCGCGTATCGCACACTGCTTGCAGACTATGTACACCCCTTCATACGACCATGTTTCCCAACTGTAGTGGCAATTTTCGACAAGATAATGCACCATGTCACAAGGCCAGGAGTGTGATGGAGTGGTTCGAGGAACACAGGGCCGAGTTTCAAGTAATGTGTTGGCCCACCAACTCGCCGGATTTGAACCCAATCGAACATATTGGGATATGATTGAACGTGACGTCAGAGTGCATCGCCTCCCTCCCCGGAATTTACAGGAATTAGGTGACCTGTGTGCGCACATGTGGTGCTAACTCTCTCCAGCGACTTACAAAGGATCATTGCGTCCATGCCAAGAGCATTCGCCGTTGTTATCCATGCCAAAGGTTGACAAACTGACAATTAGATCTGGCTCATGTGTGCGTATATTTTAACTCGTATATTTTGTCTCGAATCGAATTTCGAGACGTCTCGACTCGAATTCGAGTAGAGTCGAGACAGACACCGTCGAGTCGGGACACGAGTCGAGACGGAAACATATTTTCGAGTCGAGACACGAGTCGAGACAACATTTTCTCGAGACGAGTCGAGACAGGCTTAAATCTCGACTCGACTCGACTCGTGCGCATCCCTATTCGTAACATTATTGCCAACTAGTTGCTGCATCGTATCAATTTCGTGTGGTGGTGGCGAATTTCAGAACTAAAGCAAGTGAATGAAAAAAGCACAAGTCCTAAGCGGCACAACTCCTAAAAGGCAGAAGTCCTAAACGCCAGAAGTCCTAAAAATCATATCGCGGCAGAAGTCCTAAACGCCAGAAGTCCTAAACTGCAGAAGTCCTAAACGGCAGAAGTCCTAAAATTTAGGTCTAGTGCCTATATTTTTAGGACTTCTGCCTTTTAGGACTTCTGGACGTTACCCGGTGTAGTTACAAAAACAAGGTTCATGTAAAAAATTACAAGAATGAAAATTCATGTGGGAAAATCGAAAAATGATTGCGACTACTGGTTTATTACCAGACTATAAACCATAAACGAAAAGCAAGATATATATATATATAGTGTTAGCCATGAGACGAGGCTGGAGGAAAAATAAAGTTTACCCGTAATATATATAAATAAATAAAACAGAATAACTCTTGAACCACTCGACCAATCCTGATCAAATTTTGAATAAAGATGATGTTCGGAACCGGGATGGTTTTCATTATTTCACTTTAACGATGGAACTTAGGGGAGGGAAAAGGAATATATATATATATATATATATATATATATATATATATATATATATATAATAAACGTTAACTCTTGAACCACACGACCGATCTAGATCAAATTTTCAACATAGATGAAGTTTGGGCCTGGGATGCTTTTTGCCATTTTACTTTGATGATGCAACTTATGGGAAGTACAGAGGGGAGATATATAAAAATGATCAAAAATGACCGATATCAGTGTCGAATCCATAGTTTTCGGTGTCGCTGAGATGCACAGTGACACATCCGATGCCGTTTAAATTAAAATTCAACCCCCATTGCTCTTTATATATATACAGGATGTCCAAGAGAAATATACTCACACTTTAACTGGCTATTACGCATACATTTAATTTAGATTAAGGCATTCATTGACATATTTACAAATCTGATAGAATAAACTAACTAAAAGTAATCACACTGTAGAAAAGATTAATCTTTTCCACAAATCTTTTACACATTTTTAACAAAGCAAACAACATATAGGACACTCTGTATATACAGTATACAATGAAATATACATCGATTTAAAGAAAATTGTATGCAGAATGCAAGTTAAGTTACAGGAGTAACCTAAATCCGCAACAATGGCTGATACTTTACAAAAGTTTACTGCGAAGTCCGCGCTTGATTATTTAATCAATCCCGTTAATCGTGCACTACTATTCTTTTGTGCATTCTCACGGTTCAGGCGTTCAGGATTACACAGTTGTAATTTAAAGTTGTCAATTGTATATATATCGGGTGTTCTAAAAATGGCGCCCACGGACCACAGAGTACTCTTCTACAGGTCAAAATAAAGCGAAAATGTTGTGTGGTGGAATGCCCTCTGGGGTCTCCTTCTGCCGCTATGGGTAATCAAAATTTCAAATGTGGCAACGTCGCACATTCACTTGAATCCATTAGCGTTACTCTACGAATTCAACAAAGCAGTTGAATCGATTGCTACACTAATAAATGATGCTAGTATCAATCAATATCAACTTTAGTTGCCATCTGGAAAGAATCGATATAACTATTTCATAGATCGGTACATCTAATCTATGGTTCTTTATTTGCGACGTTGCCACATAGTGCAACTTGTGTCTCCAGATGATGAGTCGAAAGGTATACAAATATATATATAGCTTTGTTTTGACTTGTAGAATAATGGTCTGTGGTGCGTGGGCGCCATTTTTAGAAGACCCTATATATATACTAGGAATGCAATGGATATACCCGATTGCAATGAAACGAGCTGAGCGAGCTTAAACTACGTAATCAGGAAGCGTTTTTCGGTGATTATTCCTCGATGGTACATCGGATTTTTTATTTCGACCTATGTTGTCACTCAGCACGACATACTCTATCAGCGTGCTAATTTTGGTTGAGATCGGCCAAACGGTCTAGGAGGAAGCGTTTTTCGGTGATTATTCCTCGACGGTACATCGGATTTTTGATTTCGACCTATGTTGTCACTCAGCACGACATACTCTATCAGCGTGCTAAGTTTGGTTGAGATCGGCCAAACGGTCTAGGATGAGTTCGCGGACAACCAAACGGCTAACCTGAGTATAAGAGCTTCGCTTCGCTCAGCTCAATCAATTCTGAAATTCAAATTTATTCCCTAAAAATTATATTTTTCTTTCATACGTATTTGCTCATGCTGTCTTTGTTACGATCATCCCTGTCACATATGGTATTTTGTTTACACCTGACAGTCCTTTCAGAGCGGTTCGCTGGTGCAGTGTGCTTTGCGTACAAACTTGTGTCAGATTCCAAACATTTGAGAGTACTTCTCATTTCCTTCGCAATACGCACATCTACCACGTTTCTTAGCTCGCTGTGTGTGGCGACTTGTAGATGATTTCTTAATATTGTTTTCTACCACAGAGTTAAACTGGGTTCATAACATGGGTACTGTATCCTGCTGGGTTATTTTCCATGTAGTAATTGCTGAGAAAGAGATGTACAGCGATAAGTGTAGTGGGGGAAACAGTGGGAAAAAAGAGTTTACTAAAATAAAACTTTCTATTACTCTCACCCCAATCAAAGCTCGGAAGAGCGGGGAAGTGATTGTTGCAGGTAAAAGAAAAAATACCGTTTTAATAATAATAATAATAATAATAATAATAATAATAATAATAATAATAATAATAATAAATGTTACTTTTTGTGTGCCGTACCGCGGAGTAACAAGACTGGGTCAACTTGGCTCAGCTACAATTTCTGCTATATTTTGAAGTATTTTTTGTTTATTTTATATATGAAATCTATTAAAATGGTTTACAAAGGTAAAAATGGTTGTTAATGGAGGAATACCTAAAATATTGGCCCACTACGGATAACTGAAAATATAGCATTTCTTTATAAAAGATCATCTGGGTGAAATTGACTCAGTCTTGGTACTCAAAGGGTTAATGGACATACAAAGCAAATTTTAGGGGATTAACAAGTTCTGCCATTGCTCAAAAGTTACAACTATGAAACTTTTGAAACTTTTTTTGTACATTCATATTAACACGTACATGGTATTGGTTAAAAAGTAAAGAGGATGTTTTTTTGTATTTTTGTAATTATTATTTTTTATGTACGGAAATATAAAGTTTTTCGTTACAAATTGTGTCATTGTTCGTAAGTTACAACTATGAAACTTTTGAAACTTTTTAAATAGAATCATCTTAGTACATCCATGATACGGTTAAAAAATAAAACGGGTGGTTTTGGTATTTTTGTAATTATTATTATCATTATTATTATTTTGTATTTTACATGTATGGAAATATACAGTTTTAAGTTTTATTACAAATTGTATCATTTCTCTTAAGTGACAACTATGAAACTTTTGAAACTTTTTATATAGATTTATCTTAGCACATAAATGATATCGTTAAAAAAATAAAACAGGGTGCTTTTGGTATTTTTGTATTTTTTTTTTTCATTTTAAGTGTACGGAAATATACAGTTTTAAGTTTTGTTACAAATTGTGTCATTGCTCATAAGTTACAACTATGACACTCTTAAAGTTTCTTTTCACAGAATCATTTTATCACATACATGATATGGTTAAAAATAAAAAGGGTGCTTTTGGTATTTTTGCAATTATTATTATTATTATTATTATTATTATTATTATTATTTGTGTTTTAAATGTACAAAAATATACAGATTTCCTGTTTATAACAGATAATGCCTTTCCTCTGAAGTAGTGATGGCCAATTCCGGAATTTTTACTTTCCGGATTCCGCAAAGTAAACTCGGAAAAATTTCGGAATTCGGAAAAATTCCGATTTCGGATTCAGGAAAAATAGAATTAATAAAATTCTATTAAAAGTTTCAAGGGGCCGCGGTGGCTCAGTGGTAGAGCGTACACCTCCGGTGCTTGGGGTCCCGGGTTCGATCCCAGCCCCCGCCAAGTGAACTTTGTGGTGGACAAACACCGTGTGCGTTTGTTTTCTGGGGGTTCTCCCGTTTCCTCCCACTTTCTTCATTCCACTATTTCATTCATTACTCATCATCACCATCTCCTTTAGCATAACCGTGGGATGTAAAACTCAAAGACTTAAAAAGTTTCATAGTTGTAACTTACGAGTAATGACACAATTTGTAACAAAACTTTAAAATTTTTATATTTCCGTACATAAAAATTAATAATTACAAAAATACAAAAAAGCACCATCTTAATTTTTTAACCATACCATGTACACGTTAAGATGAATGTACAATAAAATTTTCATAAGTTTGATAGTTGTAACGTTTGAGCAACGGCACATTTTGTAATAATAATAAAAAAAAAACTTAAAATTTGTTTGTATGCCCATTAATGTTTGATAGTGTAACCTTTCGCAAGATTACTTAAAATCTACTGAAAGGGCAAAATTGAGGCTTTGATTTGATACCTGGATGAGCCCAATAACTTGAAAAATAAGGAAGTTATTGTAAATTTAGTTCCATGATGCTGAGTGCCAAAGAGTGAAATTGAAGCAAAATTTACATTTTTGAAAAATTTATCCCTGGCCCATTTCTCATCCAAAGATCGGAGAAAATTAATTTAGCATAATTTCATTGGTATTTATGCATGAAAAAATTATGAAGAAAAGTCATGTTTTAAAATTAGGTGATTTGACATGGAATGACCCTAGTAAGGGCGAATTTTTGTTTATTTAGAAACTGTGAGAATACTATGGGCGAACCAAAGCAAAACGCGGTATCTATGTGTTGTCCAGAACTGTCTGATACGACAAAAAGAAATGTTTTTCGAGTTCGTCCTTTCTCTTCCAAGGTCCTGATCTTTAAAAAGTGAACTGAAAAGGTAGCTGCTTTTTGGCTTGTAAACTGATTTCCACTTGTGCTCTGACCATTTTTTGCAATAAATGGATAAAACAACATTCCAGTTTCTTTTTAGAATAACTTAAAAAAGGTGATTTGAGTGCACAACTCTGATTAAGAGAGCAGTAAAAGCAGAATAGGCGATGTTCAAATATATATATAAATTTTAAAATGTCCAAATAGTATAGGTTAGATGTACAGAAGGGTGTAGACGAAAGGAAATCAACCAATTGATTCGGAAACCATTTCCTTTTTTCAATAGGTCAGGATTAGAAATAAGATATGTTTTCAAACCATTCTGCCAGCAGAACCGGTTTCTGTATAACTATAGACAGAAATGATTACGTATGTGTGTTTTGTTGTCAGATATCCAAGTAAAATTACCCAGATCCAAGCAAATTTTGACGGAGGCAATGGCCCCCTACTACCAAGGATTCGTACCAGCGCGCATGCTACCTTCAATGAAAAATTTTGCTTCTTTTTAGGTAAAAACGCCAGCACATCAATCTAGATAAAAACAAATTTCAACGAACTCGAAGGCAAATCACCACAAAAATACAAGCTTATCATATACAGGATGTTCCAGAGCGACCCAGACACTACCTTTTTCTCGAGAACGATACATGCTATCAAGTTGAAATAAAAAATTGCATTACAAATATGGGATCTAAAGAATCCGTAGAAATTATTTACAAAATCCCGAAAGCCCCCCTTCGTGGTGTAATGGGGGGCACATACCCCATTCTTGCGATTTTCAAATGGGAACCATATGTTCGAATGCACATTCGAAAAGGTGGGGACAAAATAAGATTGCCTTACGAAACATTTGTCCGTACTATCTCCGTTTTCCGTGTACTAATTATTTTTTCAGAAAAATGAAGGTGCGCGAAATAGAGTAAACGGAGTTTACTAATTAAGATAATGTAAGCACCGTCACAGTTTCGGGAAGTGCAAGGCACACGCTTTCCAATGATATGCCACATGGTGACTCAGGGTCTAAAAAAGAAGAAACTGCGTGACCCAAAAAAAGGGGTCCAAAGTAAGGTCAGAACTCGAAAATTTCAAATGGAAAGGGGGTCGAGTAATACCGCGTTGCAAAGGCCTCTGCAAATGTTAAAAGAATTCGAACACGATTTTGGAATCCACTAACCACTTTCAACATTGCGACAATAACAATATCGAAACCCTGAATTTCTGGTTCCTTATGAAGATATAATGTAACTTGGACCGCCCTTCACACTTTTTCCAGGCTTAGGACAGGCAACGATTTCCGCTCACAATAAGGAAGTTTTTGGCGTGTCTAACGGCTGCTTCGCCACCTGAAAAGATCCCTCATTGTACAGAAAATGATTGCCACAACGTTGCTTGACAAAAGATAGTACGTTAGCCTTAAGTGAAATAAAAAGAAAAACGAAACACAATGAGAAACGAATGATGAACGAAAACGAAAAGAATAGGTAAAGCACTGACTTCGATGCACATTTACCAAATTACAGTAGATGTTCAAAATGCCTGTCCTGTGCCTCAATGCATTTCTGCACACGGTAACTGAAATGATTCTGTGCCGCAATAATTTCCTCCAAATATGCCTGCATGCGCTCCATCATGTTGTCCCTTGTTGTGGGGCGATGTTGATAAGCGATTTCTTTAAATCGTCCCTATAGATAATAATCTAAACATATTTAGTCTTGTGACCTAGGAGACCAGGACACAGGTCCACCCCTACCTACCCAGCGACCACGAAACAATGCATTCACCTGATTCGCTCGCTGTCAGTTCAAAATGTGCTGGGCAACCATCTTGTTGTAACCACATCTGTGTCCTGATGTGTAAGGAGACGTCTTGGAGAAGAATGGGCAATTGTTTTTGCAGAAATGTACGGTAAACAGCGCCCGTAAGACTCGCTTTAAAAAGTGAGGCCCAATTATTCTTCCGCCGATGATTCCACACCACACATTCATAGAGCATTGACGCTGATGATCAACCTCTTGCATCCACTGTGGGTTTACGGCGGCAAAATAATGCATGTTAAGACGATTTACCTCACCATCACTTTTAACTGTAGCCTCATCAGACCACAATACTATTTCGTCAAAGAATCGAGCATTTGCATGCACTTGAGTTTGAGACCACATGCAAAAGTCGAGCCTGCCTTGAAAATCAGTGCCATGTAGCTCTTGATGCAAGGAAATATGCTACGGATGAAATGTGTTAGCCTTCAAAATCCTTGATAGCGTAGTTGCGCTGACATCAGAATCAAGAGCAACTTGCCTGATACTCGTGTGAGGATTAACATGGAAGGCTGCAAGTATATCAGCAGACCTATTATCTCGAACAGGCCGAGCTATGCATTCACTCCTGTGACTGCTAGAAGGCTGGACATTTCCACTTATGCGTAGACATTCGGCAAGGTTACGAAACACATGTCTTGAACGACGTTTCCGATCGGGATACGTAGCAGGACACACACGAGCAGCAGCGGAACTATTTCGTTGGCACTCACCCAACACCATGAGTGTATAAAATGTTTCTTCGTTTGTGAAAGGCATTTCAACTTACATGCCACGATTTGCCAATGCAAAGTAATTGACAGAAATGCACATGAAAATGAGGAATGTACGTTAACAAATCCAGACTTTTCACACAATCCCTTCGATGACGCAACGTCCTGCAACAGATAACTGTGAATGAGACCAAGATTGGAGTAGCATATTCATGTTATCAGGGGAAACACTACAACTGGCAGAAGAGTTAGGCGCACCTCCACCTGTGCGACGTAACTTGCGTTGAACCGGGCAGTGTGCAAAGCTTACGGGCAGTCAAATAGAACTTGCTTCTTTGTGTACTATTACGTGCCCGCCCTTTTTTTGGTCAAGTGGGCAACTTCACTAGTACGTTTTATTTCTTCATGACGAACCAGAAATTCAAGGTTTGGATCTTGTTGTTATCGCCATGTTGAAAGTGATTAGTGGATTCCAAAATTGTGTTTGAAATCTTTTAACATTTGTCGAGACCTTTGCAACGAGGTATTACTAGACCCCCCTTTCCATTTGAAATTTTCGAGTTCTGGCCTTACTTTGGACCCCTTTTTGGATCATGCAGTTTCTTCTTTTTTAGACCCTGAGTCACAATGTCGCATATCATTTGAAAACGAGCGCCTTACACTTCCCGAAACTGTGACGATGCTTACATAATCTTAATTAGTAAACTCCGTATACTCTATTTTGCGCACCTTCATGTTTTGAAAAAAAAAAAAAAACAGTTGGTACACGGAAAACGGTAGGTAGTACGGACAAAGGTTTCGTAAGGCAATCTTATTTTTCCCCAACTTTTCGAATGTGCATTCGAAAAATATTATACCCATTTGAAAATCGCAAGAATGGGGCATGTGCTCCACATTACACCACGAAGGGGGAATTTCGGGATTTTGTAAATAATTTCTTCGGATTATTTGGACCCACATTTATGATGCAATTTTTTATTTCAACTTGATAGCATGTACCGTTCTCGAGAAAAAGGCAGTGTCTGGATCGCTCTGGAACAGCCTGTATATACGCCAATATACTGTATACTAGGGTGTCCAAAATAGTTTGACTAATACTACAAAATTCTGTAGGGGAGAATAAGAAGAGCACCTATTTAAAAACACCTATTTTCAAAAAGCTGTTCTTTTTCGCTATAAGATATCCAAAAGTATGGAGCCATAATCTGAGCCTCTAGAAAAATTACTGATTTTTTTTTTTTTTTTTTTTTTTGAAACACAGGATGACATTATATCAGGGTCGTCATCAATGTTGCGCGTAGACATCTGCAAAGTCCACTGAAACCAGATAGAACGAATAAAATGTCAGCGTACTTGTACTTTTGTACTCAATACCTTTCTGTCTAACAGAAACAATCAACAGTTCGAAGCGTGCCCACCTAAACGAGCAAAGAAAGCTCAAAGATGACAAGATGACAACTCCGCAAGCAGCAAGTAATACAAAGAGACCAACGCTGGCTTACTATGACATCTAGCGGGAAATTTAGAACTTCATTAGTGAAAGGGCATTTTAGCTGATACGCAAAACTGCTTTTCTATGTTCGAACTAGAAACTACATCGTGCAATACAATTTCAAAGTAAACTTTGCATATATGCAAAGCTGCGCGCTAAAGAGTTAACCTTTATACACCGGGCAGAGATTTGACTGAAATCGTAGACTCTCACGATGGGGGCCCTAGTGACGACCTAATTATCACAGTGCAATGATTGATGCCTCGTTCGAAAACTTGTTGAACACTGATTTCAACAAGGTAACACTTGTGAAATTCCCGCCCCATTCGTAGAAAAAGAAGAAGAAAAAACTTTAAAAAATATTTAAAAGTATAATTTGGAGGGCCATGGCAATCCTTACAGTCACTCTACGCTGAAAAGAAAAATGAAGCTAATGTGGGTAGGCAATACAATATTGTAACAATAAAAGAAAAAAAAATGTAGTAATTGCTGCAACACAGAGAGAAAAATTCAGAACGAAATTTCAATACAAACGCCCTGTGCATCATTTTCAAAGGGCTGTTGAAGACATTCACGTTGGCGGCCATGGTGACCCCCCTAATTATCACAGAGTCATGATTGATACATCATTGGAAGAATTATGTAACGCAGATTCCAACGAGATTTAATTTGTGCAAAAAAATTCAGTAGAAAGATATCTTGTCTTAGATATATGGAGCAGTCCATAAAATAAATGTCATTCAAGTCCAAAAATAATAATAATAATAATAATAATAATAATAATAATAATAATAATAATAATAATAATAATAATAATAATAATAATAATAATAATAAAATAAGGCTCAATAAATTGGCCAACTTTGAGCCTTCACTACTCCACCCCATATAAACAACAAGTATTTTTGCAGGGTGTCAACGTGTAGTGTGGACGACTTTATTGCTTCACATACCAACTTTTAAGACTGTAATCCCAAGAGAAGGAATGCCTCCCCTAAAAAACCTGATGCAAAAAAGAAAAAAATAGGAAATTTACTCTCCCTCCTCTCCGCCGTGATACCCTCCACATACATAAAACGCATATCAACGCCAAGCATCATCTTTCAAGGGTATAGTTATACTAAAATTAGTGATGGGCAAAACCGTTTTTTTTACAAAAACCGGAAACCGGTTTCTGGAAAAACCGAAACCAGAAAAACCGACATTTCGGTTTTCTCCAAAACCAGTTTCGGTTTTCTCCAAAAACCGGTTCGGTTTTTCACCAAAACCAGTTTCGGTTTCCCCCAAAACCGGTTTCGGTTTTCACCGAAACTGGTTTCGGTGAAAACTTTTGGAAAACACATAAAACTATTTCTGTGGAAACGGACTCGGTTTCCGGAGAACAACGAAACACTATTCTGGTCAGAAATAGATTTTTTGGGGAAAAAGAGGAACCGGTTTTGAAGAAAACCGAAACCCGATCCGGTGAAAAACCGAACCGGTTTTGGTGAAAACCGATAACCGATTTCGGTGAAAAACCAAAACCGTTTTTAACATGTTCAAAAACCGGTTTCTGTTTTTCTAAAAAAACGAAAACCGGTTTTTGTGCCTACCACTAACTAAAATTATCTTCCTAGTTTAATTAGGTGCTGTTAAGGTTTAAAGTCTTGACACAGCAGTTGCGTGCTTGGGCGTTTAAAGAATAAAAAAGTGTAAAATATGACGGTGTGCAAACATTAATTCCAAAGTTATGCAGAATGCTCAAAATCAACACATTAGGCATAATAAAAATGTAATAAGTACTGTTCAAATATAAATTAAAGCTAAGCTCTGGACAGGAGAAAGGTAATAAATATTATTCAAACGACAATTAAAGGTCAGTCGTGTACAGAAAAAATAAACTGAAATACACATTTTTAACGGATTATGCTTATTTGTCTTGTATAGAACACAAAAAGTATATCATGTTGAAGCAAATGTAAAACATTAACTTGCAGTAATTAAATCAACTAAATCCTAACAAACGGAGACTAATTTGATTAATTGCATAATTGAAGTGTTTTATTACAACGATTAGTAGAACACGTATTTATAAAGCATCACAATTTTACTATGGTTTCTTTAGTGGGTTTGGCTATGCTCAAAATATCCATGCATAGAATATACAAGTATATTTCACACACTGACAAGGGAACATCTTATATTGATAGTAGCATTGCTCAACCAAGCAATGCGCAATCGACAGAGGAGTCAATAGAAGTTAGAAATCCAAAGCTTTAAGGGCCGACACCCAGAAACACAGAAGATACAGAGGAAAAAAAGATCTAAAATCATGTGAAGATAACAATGCAAAAGATACACTGACACAAAAAGAACTTTAAAAAAATATTAAAGTAATCAAAATGTCATTTACACAACAGTATAGTAAGCAAACACTGTACCTACAAACATGCTCAATAACATCATATGTAATGCAGTGTTGCCAATGGAGCACAAAATGAGGTTTTGTTAAATGGCACGGAACACAAATAACATCTAGAAAATCTAATTATAAGTAGAACCATACTTGTAAAGTCGTGATGTACAGTGTTGCCAACGTTTGAGGATCCACCCCGACATGAAATCCTGGCTACTCCACTCTGTAGCATGTAGGGAACAACAAATCAATGCACATAGGTAACAACAATGAAATAATGATTTAATGCATCGGCTAATACATTATTGCACATAATGGTCCAGTACTCGCTTTTATGAGCACCATATTTTAAATGTTTATAGTTTGTCAGTAATCATATTCCAGGTTTTACGAATGTTCCATGTCCCATGTCCCATGGTCATGTTCCATGTTATTTACGCGCTGTGATATCTCTGGTAGCAGATATTGTATATATTCTTTGATTTTCTCCGAATATTATGTTTTACTTTGTATTTCCGCTCATTTTCACTGTCCACGTTCTAAACGATCGAATGTCGTGCAAGACATCTTTCCAGGTCCTGATCTACGAAATATTGCGCCCAGGACAAAGACGTATATTTGCCCCCTTCCTACCAATTTTGCATAGAAACGGAGCCCCCTACATACTCTTAACCCTCGGCAAATGCCCCGAATAGACCCCCCTAGATCCGTACCTGCATCTAGCTTAATGTAGGATTCCAACTACTACTGTGTTGCAGAACACTCCAATCGGAAATCGAACATGTGCACCAGCAGTGATCTGTAGACCATTGGTCATCCAAGGTCATAGATCACTTCAGTTTATGTGCTGTGCTTTGGTACTATTCTGACATTTTCCTTCGAAGAAAATGCTTCGATATTGTGCTTCGGCCGTTATTTTTGTTTTCCAGTGATTATATTCTTGTTTGTGGACTCATATTTTGGTTTCAGCTAGTTCGAATCGTATACTGTATGTACTCTTCTACATCCAAGATTCATATAGGAATTCATATAAGCCTATCTTCAAACGTTTTCAACACTGTACATCATGACTTCACAGGTATGGTTCTACTCATAATTAGATTTGCTAGATGTTATAATTTGTGTTCAGTACTATTTAACCAAAATTCATTTTGTGCTCAGTTGGCAACATTGCATATGATGTTAATGAGCATGTCTATTGTTACAATGTTTGCTTACTATACTGTTATGTAAATGTTACTTTGATTACTTTAATAATTTTTAAGTTCTTTTTGTGTCAGTGTACCTCTTGCATCGATATCTTCACATGATTCTAGATCCTTCTTTCTTCTGTTTCTCCTGTGTTTTTGGGTGTCGGCCCGTAAAACTTTGGATTTCTAACTTCTATTCACAACTCTATCGATTACGCATTATTTGATTTTGCAATCTATCAATATAAGATATTTCCTTGTGAGTCCATAATAAGATTACAAAGAGACATGTCAAGAGGAATATAATAGCTATTTTGTAGAACGTGATTGAAATCTACCTCAACTTATAATGTAACCAATCTGAGTTCGAGGTCTCTGTTTGGGTGAACATTTATTTGTAACCACTCCGTGTAATCTGGTCGCTGTTCGTGGTTCGTGGTCCTACCAATAAGTATTCTCCTGATACTTGAACTTACCTGGACAGGACGATGAGGGACCTCTCCAAGAAGAGATTACAAACTGTTTCCAAATCGCTCGTCGGTCTCAATAATGAGATGAGCATTAGGCGCCGAGAGGTTCGGGTGTCTCGTCTCGAAAACCTCACGGACGATCAGATGGTCATCCAGACCATAACGCACACAAATATCACTCATACAAACAACGAAAACACACTGGATTAAATAACACTATACTAATTTATTAGAACTCATTATATAAAATAAAAATAGCGAAGAGGAATGGACACAACACTGAACACTGAATATGTATAATAATTTTCGTCACTGAAATCATACTTTGCCCTTTTAAGGCAATATAGCCCTTTATATATATATGAGATTATAATTCAGATTTCACGACAAATGCTTCTCTCACACCATTGATGCACTTGGGGAATTAGCACTGGGGAAAAGTTGTCTGGATCGTCCCATGATGAATCCAGTTGCTGCGCCGAGCAATCCTGAAGCGTAAAGATGATTCTTCAGCAAAATAAAAAAAAGAAGTAGAATGCTAATGTTGGAGGGCGCGTGTGTAACATTTTAAACGCACAAGGTCTGCGAACCTGGGACTTCACTAGTTGGGGCTAGCAGTAAGAAAACGTCCTTCGCCGGCTAATAGCTTGTGCCCCTTAACACAGATTAATACTTGATTCCCAACGCAACGTGCGTGGTGGTTGCGTACAATATCGGAATCAAACTCCCTGAGCACCAAAGCTCAAGGTACGGGCTGCAGTGGTCAATTAAAGAGGGTTGGCAGTTCATTTCAAATATCACTCAGTTAAAGCACCTATATGCACATGCAAGCAGAGTACGGAAAATCATTTGTGTTAATTTTAGTCAACTGCCTATAATGCACTAGACATGGCAATAACTCTGGCGTGAGAAAATACAGATAACGAGCTGCGAAACAACGCAGTTGGTGCCACTTTGGTCACTGGAACATCTGGTCAGCCAGTATTTCTCTAATCTATTGCAATGTTTCATAAGCGATTAAAGAAAACACTTAATTCAATTCCCAATAACTATAGAATATATACTGTGCATATAATAAGTCAGTGAGAAACACTGAAATTGTTTGTCACTAACTGAAATGTTCTCACCAAAAGCAATGTTATAAATATATATATGAAAAAGCGATGAAAGACTTCTTTGTCCAATTGTGTGGGAAAGAAGCAATTCCCACCGAAGAAAGAACTTATATGCATCGCAGAATAAAGTACAAATCGAAAATAACAATCACTGTCTTTACAAAATATACAGAGTGTCCACAAAATATCCTTCTATAACCTGGTGGCGGTTATAATAATGTGGTGGATACATTAATAATCGGCAGGTTAGATAGTATAAGTGTATAAGGACATCGACTTAAGAATCTCTTGAATTGCTTAAAAACCAGACTTCCGTGTATACGCACATTGCTCTATAGACTTCGCAACCAGGAAATATGTAAAACACTTGGTAAAAATTCAGAGTCAGATATAAGGAAGTCTTGCTATAAGGAAGTCACTCTAGTCACCTACGAGGTAATTCCAACGATAGGAATTCAGAATATTGCAAGAAATACGGAAGGTAGTTTTCGACCTGCAGATAGAGCTCGAGGAGGACAGTTTCGGAAAGATCCCGCGATTCGACATCCAAGCCTCTATATTCTTAGTGATTATAATCTGGACACTTCCATACCAAGATCGAAGTACTTCAACAGCAATCACGTTAGTAGTTTCTCTTTAGATGTCTAAATTAAGCAATTATTAACAAAACCGAACGATGTTTAGCTTCAACTAAAGTCAGTTAAATTAACTTAAGTTTAAACTATAAATCCAAAACTTTATGAATGAAATAGGAAGATAGATAGTAGCCACACTGCCCATGCAAAGCCCTAAGTTGTTTACTAATCTACTTGTCATGATAATCAAGAATAAATTATTTAATGATATATGTTAAGTGTATTTATTTAGCTACTTGTCTGGTCCGCTATCATCGAACCCAGATTGACCGAATTACGGTAATATTAGCATCAAATGATTAACCATGATTATAAATCATTAACACCGAACCAGACACCACAATAACAATGTAAAATCCTCGAAAACTCTGTGTTGAATAAGATGAAAAATCTACTACATGAACGCTCATTTAATGATACCGTAAAAAAAAAAAAAAAAAAAAAAAAAAAAAAAAAAACTTGGACGACTTACCAACTTACATTTACTCTCAAAGCGATTTGGTAAAGACTATTTTATACTATTCTCTGTTCTACATAACCTGATAGGAAAAGGAAGTTTTTCCCCCACCACGCTCAAGAGCAAGTGTAGAAAACGCGAATGTTGGTGTTCCGTCTTCCACCATCAGCTCCTTCACACGGAAGTATAGAGTGTATCTAAATATGTCTAAATAGTAAATTATAACTTTCATAACAACACTACATATTTTAAAACACTTAATTATACATTCACCTGTATTAGTGAGGAAAGTAACACATTTGTTAGTACAATGAAAATTTTATTGAACAGTTATATTGTTTATTTTTCTTCTTTCGGCATTTGGGGTTGTAACATAGTGTTGGAATAGCAAGTGATGGCAGGGTTGGTAATTAAATGGGTATTTACTGTATTGATACAATAATTTCATAATATACAATCGAAAACCAAGTATAATGGGTATGGATACAGTATCAGAACATTAAGAATGATAACAGTAGAACCCAGGGTTGCCAACTTTTCTTAAGAAAAAATCGGGACAGGACAATCGGTGTTGGAGACCCTTCCCTCCGAACTCCACAGTAGAGATTAATGTAAACAATGCGATTGACTGCAAATCAAAAGTGAAGCAGAAGACGCCGACACTGGTATCAGATTTGGCAGATGGACGATACCCGGTATAATTAGCGTGGCGGCCACCCGCTGAAATGAGCGCTAGTGTTACTACTACTGCGGTAGCATCGCTTTTATGTAGAGATTGCAGAAACAATATTTTTAGCGCTGCATGGAATATACTATCATCATATTCGGTTGGATTATCAACTCAAAACAATTAGGGAATAACTGTAAATTAAAGACGAGCTTCTAACTATTTTTTTCATGAGTCAAACTAAAAGACAAATTTGTTACATTGATTCTATACGTAAAACTGTGCGTGTAAAACAACAAGTTATTCATTTGTAAAAAATGGCTCAGTAAAATATTAATTAACTTGGGGGTAAATCGGGGCAATATGCGCCCCGACGAGTGTCCGGTCGGGACGCGGGACAGATAAGTCAGGCCAGAACCAGGACTGAGGCAACCCTGGTCTTACATTAAAAATAACATGAAGGAAAATTTTATATATATATATATATATATATATATATATATATATATATATATATATATATATATATATATATATATATATATATATACAGTGGCGGATCCAAGGGAGGGGCTATAGGGGCTATAGCCCCCCCCTTTACGCTCAGGTTTACACTGGATAAAATGGGCTTCAATCCTGCTTTACACTGGATAAAACGGCAAACTACGGTTTAGCCCCTCCCTTGATCATATCCTGGATCCGCCACTGTATATATATATATATATATATGTGTGTGTGTGTGTGTGTGTGTGTGCACTGATAATAGTGAATCCACACCTCTTGCCCCGGGAGCCTCAACTCAACTCAACTGAATGCCCTGGTTTTTATTGACTATTTTTTAATTAGATCATTTTCCTACGTTTTTTCCTCCGTACGTGCACCTGACCCTGTGGAAATAAGACAACAGCAAAGTATTTTTTGTTTTCCTTTGTTTTTATCCCCTCGGCGCTAAATTTACGATGAAACATCACACACACAATTATTATTATCATTAACTATTCTGCCTTTTGGGCAGGTCCTGGGACTAATGATGATTTTATTTTTGTTTTCAATTTAAGATTTGGGCCTGGAAATTTTTCTTCCACTTTTCTCGATCTTCAGCTTCCTCTTTTAACTCCCAATATTTTCTCGTATTTTTCAAATCATCGATCAGCTGTGTTCTTCTTCCTATTCCTCGCTTCCCTTCCATCTTGCCTTCTATGGCGGTGTGAAGACAATAATTTCTTCACAAGATGTGTCCAATCCAATTGGCCTTTCTACGAAGGATGATGGCTAGAAGTGTCCTATTCTCTCCTCTCCTCTTTTTAAAATATTTTCATTTGTTGTTCTCTCTGTCCATTTTATCTTCTCCATCTTCCTCCAACACCACATTTCGAAGCTCTCTAAATATTTCTTCTCTAACTTCCGTAATGTCCAAGTCTCTGAACCATACAGTCCAATGCTCCATATATAGCACTTGATCAACTTCTTCTTAAGTCCAATATTGAGTCTGCTAGTTAAGAATGTCTTTTCTTGTTGAATGCTTCCTTAGCTATGGCAATTCTTGACCTGATCTCTTTGGTGCAGTAAGCGTCTCTCGCCAAAATACTTCCCTGATACTTGAAATTATCGACCTGTTCAAGTTCTGCTTGTTCTACACAATATTAATCAACATTGAAGTATTGTGAGTTTATTAAGGGTGGAAGAATTGTTATGGTGGACTTAGTAAAGCAATCCTAGATTGATTAAAGCATGACACGAAGTATTAACTACAGGCGCCACGTAATTTGAACAGGCCTATGTCTCAGCCTACTCATTGCAAGCAAAATTATTATTATGGGAGCTTAACCATCATGGTGAATTTGGCGCTCCCTTAACCCTAAAATGCCCTAAATGTGGCTTCGCTTCGGTTACAAGCTTCGCCCAGCCCTTTAGTCGGCCTTGAGTATAATTCATTGATAATAGAGGAAATTGAATTTTGAACTGTTACTTGATTACTTTCATAAAAACGGAGTTGTCAAGAGTACTGAGCGGGAGGGGGAGTAACGGAGGTTTGGAAATGAAATCTTTGGGTTTTACGTCCCGCGGTTATGCAGGATAGGCTAAAGGAGAATGAATGAAACTGTGGAAAGAAGAAAGTAGGAGAAAACGGAAGAACTCCGAGAAAACCTATACAAATTATGTTTGCCCACCACAAAGCCCACTTGGCGCAATCTGGGATCGAACGTGGGATCACGTGCACCAGAGGTGAACGCTCCACCACGAACCTATCACGACCCCAACTTGGACGTCAATGCAATTAATGTGTGCATACTTGCATTGACTTCAAATCCTCTATAAAATCAACATATATAAATACACAGGAAAAGACAAATCATACTGATTCTCAAATGAAACAATAATGGAAATTAACTTTATAACGAATTAGTTCTTATTTCTAGAAATGCAATTTAATAAATACGAATAAAGCCAAAATTTTAGTACATAAAAACTAAGCAACATTTTTCTTAAAGACAAAAATTAAAAACAGTAATTGTTTGTTAAGCGAGATTGATAGCTAAAAGGAACATGTGTGCTTTCTCAACATCGGGTGCAAGCAAATCGACGTACGAATTTAGAGTTTACACGATTCTGTTTAATAGAAAAGCTTCCCTTCCTGTGAAGGTCAACGATATGCTTTCCCCTTCTTTAGTTGTAAGTGGTAGGAGCGAGGGGAGTTTCCTATCAGGTTGCCTGGAACAGATAATAGAAAGCGACGGTAAATAGACTTCTTCATCAAAGTATACATAGTTGAAAGTGTGGATTCACAAGTGGAATATAAGAAGCGACAATTATGTAATTTTTTGGTAGTTCGAACATAGACCTACTTAATTATCTCCGTATGTTGTATTAAAGCCACTGTAATGCAGATAGCTTTTGAAAAGGATCGCAGGAAGCGTATTATTATTATTATTATTATTATTATTATTATTATTATTATTATTATTATTATTATTATTATTATTATTATTATTATTAGCTCTACTTGTATCTGCATTTATTCTAATGAAAAGTAAACATAAAGAAATACATATTTTAGAAAATTAACACCAACTTTTACTAAAAGATATTCCTATATCTATGCATAGCTGTAACTCAGAAACCAAATTTGTATATATTATAATAATCCAGAATATTTATTAAGCTTAAAAAAAATAAAATACCTTTTGTATATATATGAAGAAGATCAATTGTGCTTTTTTTAACTTTCTATCTGATGATGCGTGTGTTATGTACCAGCTGACAGATTACGAAGTAGCAGCACAAAATATAACTGTTCTTTGTCGAACGTATGTTTCCTTTAGCTATTTGTAGGTCATGAAGCTTTTCATTTTGTTAGGATTTGAATTGTTTATAGACTGGCTGATAAATGAATGAATACCTACAGATCCGTTTACTCTGCAGTGTTAACGGATGCATTACTCTTTTCGTCTCCATGAGTAATCGCTGATTTCCAATAGAGCTTTAGATAGATTTCAAATCAGTGAACGGAACGGGAATTATTTTTCTTTTGAAGACGTTTATGCGGTAAATTGACGTTTCCAGGCGTATTGGTCCACTGATTTCCAAACAGCATAGATTTCAATTGTGTAGTGTGAGCTTTGTTGCATTGTTAGCATCTTGAAACAATCATAGATGTATAGTTGTAACGGGGTTGTTTTGGTAATATGTTGAAAAAGACAGTATATATTCCGTCTGCTTTGGGATTATCTCGCCAAAACAAACACGAGATATGCAACTTGTGAGTGTATGTATGGTTTCACGAAATCCACAGAAACAAGATTTATTTGTACAGTGAAAGCAGAATTCATTATTTGATACATGCAACAAAACAGGTGGCTATAGTGTAAAAGAAAACACTATACACCAATGCAGTGAAACCCCTCTAAGTTAGACTCCTGTGGTTGCTTCACAAGCTGTCCAAAAAATGAAATGAAATCTTTAAGTTTAACGTCCCACGGTTATGTCGGTTAGGCTAAAGGAGACGGTGATAATGAGAAATGAGTGAAATGAAGAACGTGGGAGGAAACGAGAGAACCCCGAGAAAACCCACGAGCAAGGTGTTTGTCCACCACAAAGTTCACACGGCGCAAGCTGGGATCGAACCAGGGACCTCAAGCACCGGAGGTGAACGCTCTACCACTGAGCCACCGCGCCCCCTACAAGCTGTCCAAGTTAGAGGGGTGTACAAGATAAAGAGGCAGATGTTTGCATCATGGCCATGTTATATAATAAACCATTCTGCCTACTGCATGCATCAAATACACTATATTATGGGTGAAAAAGATACTTAAATATAATGTTGCTGTTGTTACACACTTTTACAGTATCTTCATGCAAAAAAAAAAAAAAAAAAATCATCTTGAATCAGGAGAGCACCTATGGAAAAGACTGCCGGGTTCTGAAGTCCCCAACACTTTCTAACTCAAAATACATTTGTATATTTTCTCAATAAAACTCTTGTGTTAACAGGGAAATTTTTTATGTACAGTGTAGCATGAAAATTTGATCTTACAGTTGATCTGTAATCTTTCTCTTACAAAAACAATCTAATTCTAATTTTTTTGAAAAAATGAAAATACAGGTGGGAGTATTTTACAATTACTTATCGTTTTTTCGGGTGCAGACTAATATCCGTTCAATACTACATAGATATAGTGAATTGTACCTAGGTAGTATTGGAACACTCCCCCGAAAGATTGACCCTTTGCAAGAAAAATTTCTGGATGCGCGCCTGTCTTGAATCGAACAATGCAATGTAGTGTAATACAGGGTACATAAATGCACAATGAAGTTTAGAATGTACGTACATTCCTTAGCAGCAAATTGAATACTTAAAGCTTGAACACTAATAAACGCACACATATGAAAACGACACTCAGGGGGAAAATTTTGCTCTACACTATATGGCTGTCTTTTTTTATTATTATTTCAATTTTTCGTGAAGAAGTCAGCTACAAGGATTTGCTTCCTCTTCTGAAACTTGTTCTCCATGCACACATTTGCAACCATCTCTCTCACGCAAAATACAGCTTGCCACTCTGCCTATCCCAATCCAAACTATTCTCGAAATGTCATCATTGTTTTCTCTTGAAAATAGGTAATCTGTTGTGCTCCCTTACCCACCACCTTCTCTCGGAATTCCAGCTATCTTATATCGCAAATTATCAGATCATAACTTCGTGTCAACGGTTGATTCATTCTGTACTTTTGTTCTAACAAGTAGAAATCAATTGCGGTTTCTATGTTTCCGAAAAAAAAAAAAAAAGTATCCAAGTCAGAGGAGTGTCCAATATAGAGAAGTGTTCAAGTTGAGGGATTTCACTGTACAATTATTCTCAACTGATTCCTCTGTTATGCCACAGAAAGCTGTTTGCCTCCGGAGCAGGCAGCTAACCTGTCGTTGACAAAACACCATGGTGACAGGCAAAATAGACCATCGACAGCGAAATAGATGTTTTTGCAGGCATATTACTTGTAGACCAATCATTCTAATTCACTGCCAACACTTACTATCCTATGTCATCCTCTCCCTTCCTTCCCTTACTGTGCCCCTCTTTGATTTTCTCTGATTGTAAAATCGCTATTCTACGTCATACATCGGCTAGTCGGAAATGACTGCACTACTGACATTTTAGCCATATTGTTCCCATCTTTTGAATTCAATAGATTCATTATTTTTTTCTTCCCTAATTCGCTGCATTATTTGTTTCGTATTACACACTAATCTTTTTTTAAAAAAGCAGGAAGTTGCACTGAAGAAATAAGAGTAAAGGATACGGTAATTATAATATTTTTCTTCTTTATCTCCACTTTTTATATGTTTATATGGTGTCGGCGTTCTCGTCATTCATTCTCCTTCTCTAAAAAAAAAAAGATCTGCGAGGGGTAGTTTATTCTTGCGGATGAGTTCTTTTTTCGGATGATTTTCTCAAACATGGCTTATGTGATTTTGTTCATATTTCAGAAATAAATATTTCATTAGCAGCATGACAATATGGCATAACTCATTTGTGCTGAAAAAGATCTACGAGAGAGGGAGATAAGTTTTTTTGGGATAAGTTTTTTTTTTTTTACAATTTTGTGAAACACCACTCACACGAGTAGTTTATTTCTGGGGATTATTTTCTTTCGGAGAAGTTTTCCGAAAATGCCTTATAATCTTGTTCGTATTTCACAAGAAAACGATTCATTAATAAGTACACCACAACATAATTTAGCTTAAGGAATTGGAGAAAGAAAGTTTAGTGCGGTAGTCCTTATCTTTTATTTATTTGAATATTAAAAAAATGATTTTTTTTTCAGTTTTACGTCCAACGATTATGCCGCGTAAGCTGAAGGAGGCGATGATGATGACAATGAATGAATAGTACAATGAAGAAAGAGGGAGAAAACGGGAGAACCCCGAGAAAACGCACGCACAAGGTGTTTGTCCACCATAAAGTCTACTTGCACGAGCTGAAATCCAACTTGAAAATTAGATCCCAGAGTTTATAACATTGAATTTACTCGACTGACCTTCATCGCATTGCTTTTAAATAATAAAAAAAGTATCATATAATAATAATAATAATAATAATAATAATAATAATAATAATAATAATAATAATAATAGTAATTAATAATAAAATGAATTTTGAGATAGACTTGCCAGTCATCGCCAAAACCAGCAGAAACAATTCTCAGTACTACACTGTCATTAAATAAAATCGTAGCCTTACACTATTATACTTTATATTAATATTAGCTGAATTGCCCGTTCTTCACACGGAAAGAATAGGTTTATGGGAAAATATTTGAACCCCTTTCATCCTTAAAACATTTATTTAAATAAAACTATACTGATAAAAATACAGAAGATACTCTTGTTTCGGCATAAATATTAAAACACCCTACCCCCACAAAGCACGTCTTTAATTAAATTGATATGATTAAAAACCCTTAAACGAGCCAAACGTTTTCCGGACCCTCAAAACTAAGAATTCGACAAAAAAATTGTCATTTTTGACATTTTGTTATTTAGACCCCCCCCCCTCCCGCCGCCGCTCTGCAAATGAGGAGGAACTTGAGACTTAGACGGAGCGTTAATATTCATTTCAGAGATCCCGAAAACTATTGATTTGATACTAATATCGATCATTTTCAATTATTTTGCAGGTCAAAATTTTAACCCCTAGGGTGTTAATGGGGGCTGAACTTGAATTTAAATGACATAATCATCTATGCAACCCCAAAACCTATTGACACTAATATCGGTCGTTTCTAATCATATTGGACCTTATGTAGAGACGTTCTGACGCGTGATTAGTGCTATACTAAAGAGTTCGAATAACATATGTTTCCTAGAGTAGTCAGGCCTTTTGTATGACGCTAATCATACGTCAAAACGACTCTGCACAAACCCTTTTATGTCTGCCCTTCCCACTAGCCCTAGGAGGGCATAACGGGTCTTGCCCCACTTGGGGATGAACTTCGACTTAAATGGCATCAAGACTACCACCAATTAACTTAGCGACGCTGAAAACCAACGATTCGACACTAATATTGGTTGTTTTTGATATTACTACATGACATCATTTCCCTATGTCAATGAGTGCTTAAATCGGACTTAAACGGCATCAGAAATATCACTATTTATTTGAGAGACCCTTAAAACTATGGATTGGACACTAACATCGGTCGTTTCAGATCATTGTATATATGAACCAAACTTGGACGGTCTTACAAGTTGTAATATTAAGAAGTAGATTACTTACCTCATTCACATAGCACAGAGATATGCCATGGATGTTCAAGGGGTGTCAGTCACGGGTTATTGGGATGTTCATCTGGCGTCCCATTTTTGGACGTTCCATGGACATCCTGTGAAAATCAAGATGCCCGTTTTGTCGCGGAAACAGGATTTTCTGTGGGACATTCTCAGCACGTGCCAAGTGGACCTTGTGGTGAACAAACACCATATACATGGGTTTTCTCGTGGTTCTCCCGTTTCCTTCCATTTTATTCATTCCACCATTTTACTCATTTCTGATCATCAACGTCTCCTTTAGCCTAGCCGGCATAAGTGTGGGGCGTAAAACTGAAAGATTTCATTTCATTTCATTTTTCGTTGCAATGTCACGGCGATAAGTTGCGCATGTGCGGTATAACTGCACGTTTATCGGTTCAATACAGAGTGGCCCTAAAGTAGGTATACAGACCAGCATCGATCAAGTAAGTAACATTTTAACTTATTAACATTTATTTATTAAGCAATTAAGCATTTATTTGCTTCGGTCTGTTCCGAGCTTCAGGTATAAGTGAAAAGAAATTAAGAACAAATACTGAACAAACTAATTCAATACCTGCATGAATAATAATAAGTAAATGATATAAAATCCCATGAACCGATCGGCACGGGACTACATACCTACTTTGGACCACCCTGTATAACTGAATTAACCTCTATGATTAGGGCCAAGATGTAAAGCAAATGCATATGCAAATGAATATTTTGAAGGTTAATGCATATTTTAAGGATATCCGCATTTTTTCTGCATGCATCTGAAGTTAAGAAACAATATAATATTCTTGAGATCTTGAATCAGTGATTTCGTGAGTATTAGACCCTACGGAATACTCTTTTCTTTGCATTAGAAAAGAACTTTCTATCAAGATATAAATTTCATTCATATACACTTTTCGATAATTATTGTTGAAACAAACATCTGGAAACTCAAGATACATCACTCTTCTAGTTACTGAAAGTTGTTAAGAAAATAACTTTCTAAGTTCTGCTAAAGCGAAATTAAAAAAAAAAAAAAAAAAAAAAAAAAAAAAGTTCAACGGAAGTTGGATAAGGTGGTTAATTCAAATCAAGATTAGGAAAGATGGAGCCAATGTACTAGTATATGTGTCGGATCAGCAAATCTTTGCCAGATGAATGTTTCGCATTTTCTGTGGCCTTATAAAAATATTTACCAATCACTTTAGTTGATGTTGAAAGTCTTTTTCAAGCAATAAACTATCTCAGCAGGCAATAGGCGAAGTTCGACACTAGAGAAATCCTGAAACACTCCTAGTAGAATAGTGATGAAATTTATTCTGTACAAGGTAAGTATTGTAAACAAATAAATCTGAAATAAATAATCTGTTTCTCAAATGCATATTATTTTACGTGTACTACATAGTTTAAATGTTTCATGCACATTCGTGCGCATATTTTAGGCTTTTTATTACATATAAATCAAGGCCTTAGTAATGATATGTACTGTATATTGGAATATATGTTATATGCATTTACGCGAATCTAATGCACATCTTTATTGCCCAGACGTTTATAGTATTCAAACTTATGATGCGCATTACATCCGAGTCCAACTTGAATCAATAATTCGCCGGTAACCTTTTTCAAATTTATTGTGCTCAGGATCGATGCAGAATGACGGAAAGGGTGGAATTGAATCTGTTTCTGGCGTAGATACAGGATTCCAATAATGGGAAGCATTAGTGAATAATGCTAAGACACACATGTAATTACTGGTAATAATAAATTATTCATGCAACTGTACATTTTAATATTTTATTTCATGTAGGTAGTATAGTGATCTCTTTAACAATAAGTGTGTCACGTAATAATAGACCACCTATAAACTTACTGTTCTGATAGTACAAATCCATTGCTACATAAAATAGATAGAATCATTCTTTTATGATTTTAAGTTCTAAATTTGGGTTGCGCATTAGATTCAATGGTGCATCAGGTTTGCGTAGATAGAATACTATCAGTAGTACATAAAAAAGCTAATTGCACATGAACAATTATGAACTGAAACATGTTTAGCTAAAGTACATCTGTTAGAATCCATTTTTTAAAAAATTAAACCTCAAACAGGTAATTTAAATGAATAATTTATCACAGAGATCTTCAAAAATCACTCAAGTCCAATCCATCAGTTGTAGAGAGTCAATTGAAGAAGACGAACAGGCCACCTGATCCATGCAATTTCCCCTCGAAGCGATTCATTTGTCTTTGTTCTCACTTGCCGATCATTTTTCAACGAAAAGCGAAAAGACAACAGAAGACTGACACAGAAGCACATAGAGAAGGGAAATAACCTGAAATACAGGACCTCTGTACAGTTCGTCAACAGGAATAACAGGTTTAGGACAGGATTAGCTATGATAATGAGGCCAATTGGGAGACGTACGGACCAGGAACAAAGAAAACTCCTTACTGCAGGGTCTGGTGAGCAGTAATTGGCTCAGAAGCTTAAAGAAATAAATAATTTGAAGAAACACTTGTCTTAACGGTATTGAATACCAACACAATCATTGTTTTTGTTAGCCCACTGGTTAATATGAGAAATTACTTTTCTGCTCTCTTTGAAATGGACAGGAATTTTAACGATGTCATATTACTGAGTTCTCCTTAAAGAATTAGGATTAGGAATTATATTTCTAAGCTTTTGACAGTTATGGACAGGTTAGTCCGTCACGTATGAGGAATAATGTTCCTCGGCCATTATACTGCCCTTGGAATTGGGAGGAAAAAAGAAATGGGGAAGGAAGGAAGAGCCTCGGGATCATTATGTAAGGTACCATCCCGGAATTTCCTTGTGTGCGTGAGGAAAACCCAGGCGAATTTGACTCAGGATGGCTGGCCTAAAAGAGCTGGTACATTCTTTCGACCGAATGTCCTCACTTGGTATCGAACCCGGAAGCGCTAGCACCAAAGTCGAGAGCGTTAGCGATTACCATTTTCTTTTTTAGTTGAACTACAGTTCTTACTCAATAACTATTTATCGTTTGTTCAACATTTAAATTAACGCCTCTTTGTTACATTATATGTATACGAATGTAGGAAGGTGGTTGTTTAACCTAAGGACGTAACGTCCTTCTCGCAGGACGTAACTTTCTAAAAGTCCAAACCATGTTTACCTATAAATAAGAGTACTTTGTATACACCCAGAAGGACAGAAAGTTCTTCTGGTGGAAAAAGCATGAACTCTAGTTTTGGTGCAAAAAAGAATCATGTTTGTACGACTGTTAGTTCAATAATGGCGAGATATTTCTAAGGGTGAGTTTTATAAAGGGGATCGTGTGTACATATACGCTCCTTTTTTGATTCACCAAACACCAATCATGTGTGGAGTAGAGCGAATTTAGAGCGTCATAACTGAGAAACACTAAACCTATTCTTATATTTTTTATTGTATATTTTAAAATGTGTACTGCTGGAAGGACAAGCTCAGATTCTTTCCATTGAGGTGCGTCCTGCCGGCAGGACGGCGCACAGTGTTCGGAAACTTGGAAAAAGCGGACAAAAATAGTTTATTCCGAAACAATGGAAGTTCACGGACGTCTGTCTATCGCTCTATACGTAATTGTCTTTCCTAAATCGATTGCAACTACTACTACGAAAGTGATTCGAAGAACCCTGCTGCAATACGTGCAGTTATATATACAGAGTGGTCCAAAAGTGTGAAAATCCCTTGAATAAATGTCAAATACTGCAAAATATAAGGAAAGGAACAATGTAGGAGAGTAATAATGGTGAGAAGAAATTAGGAAGGACACAGAAGAAATGAAAGCCGCATCTTAAAATCCACCCTCGTGAATCATACATACAGTTTATAAATTGAAACATAACATATTGAAGCCTCATATGAATTGGACATCGGTAGCCAGTACGAGTTGAGTTGAGTTGATTTTAGATTAGCGTCCCTTTCAGCAGCGAGGCTATGTGAGACGTGGAATCCGAATCACATGAGCTCCCGCCGGGAATCGAACCCGGGTCTCCCACGCCAGAGGCACGTATGCTAAAAGCTTAGCCACGAGGGAGCTCGCTAGCCAGTACGAAGTTATGTCAGGTGTTAATATGTATCCAAGAAGCGGTAACATGTTCAATGTGCTCTCAATCTAATTGTATGTGCAGCTAATAAAAAGACGGTGTAAAACAAATGTTTGTTTGGTCTTAGGATACAAAATTAAAGTCGGCGGTTTTGCACTCGCACCATCTTCGGAAAAACACTAATACTTACTGGAATGTAATTTAGTTCAGAATTATGTTGTTTTGGTAAGATTAAAAGATTCAATATAGAATCTTCTTATATACTACTGCATTGACTTGTAATACACAGCAGCTCCACATGACTGATAGTTTATCACTGCAATATATATGAGGCTTCCACTACAACTTTGATTCAGGGACGAAGGGCAATCCAAATTACGTACAAGACAATATGCCTTTTCTCTTTTTAAGGCTCAGATAGCGAATCTCAATTGCGAGCACAACAACATTACTCATCACACATTTCCATTTAGATGGGGCTGAGTCCTTCAGCTGCATTTGGCTGCAGATAGTACCAATGCTCAATCTTTGTATTACTCATGGTCAAATCAATAAACGTTATTTTTCAGATAACCAAGGATAAGCTTAGACTGCAGAAGTAGTAGGGACCCCCGTTGGCGCGAATGACTCATCCTCACTCTCTTTCATGACCGGGGTGAAAGGTCAATGACCTGGCCCGGGGTCAATGACCTAGGGGTACCTAGGACCACCCCCTCTAAATTTTGGCAGGGGTACCTTGGCCCACCCCCTAAATTTTGGCAGGGGTACATAGGACCACCCCACTTAAATTTTGGAAATTGCCAAATCTAAAAATTGGGTGTGGTAGCCTAGGACCATAGTATGTACCTCTATCAGTATTGGGTGTCTATGTCGTTCCCTTTCATGGGTAAAAAATTGCCAAAAATTGAATTTTCGGAGGTTTTTGACCTAATTTATCTCCTTGGATGAGGTGTTTTTACCCTATATGGCTATATGGGCGTATACAGGGGTCCATTACCTTTCATAAGACATGGGTATATTAATGCACCCCTTGAAAAATTTGGGAGGGGTACCTTGGCCCACCCCTTAAATTTTGGAAATTGCCCAATTTAAACATTGGGTATTATAGTACAGGACCCTAATATGTATCATGGTAAATTTGGGTGGTCCACCTCGTCCCCTTTTAGGGGTACAAAATTGCCAAAAATATAAACGTAAGCAATACGTTATACCACGTGTTTGGTTTTCGGCCTAATTTATCTCCTTGGATGAGGTCCTATTACCTTATATAGTTATAAGGGCGTATACAGGGGTCCATTCCCCTTCATAAGACATGAGTACATTGATGCACCCTTGAAAAATTTGGGAGGGGTACCTTGGCCCACCCCTTAAATTTTGGAAATTGCCAAATTTAAAAATTGGGTGTGGTAGCCTAGGACCATAGTATGTACCTCTATCAGTATTGGGGGTCTATTTCGTTCCCTTTCATGTGTAAAAAAATTGCCAAAAATTCAAATTTCGGGGGTTTTTGACCTAATTTATCCCCTTTGATGAAGTGTTATTACCCTATATGGTTATATGGGCGTATACAGGGGTCCATTAGCTTTCATAACATATGGGTATATTAATGCACCCCTTGAAAAATTTGGGAGGGGTACCTTGGCCCACCCCTTAAGTTTTGGAAATTGCCCAATTTAAACATTTGGTATTATAGTATAGGACGCTAATATGGATCACTATAAATTTGGGTGGTCCACCTCGTTCCCTTTTATTGGTACAAAATTGCCAAAATATAAACGTAAGCAATACGTTATACCACGTGTTTTGTTTCGACCTAAGTTATCCCTTTGATGAGGTGTTATTACCCTATATGGTTATATGGGCGTATACAGGGGTCCATTACCTTTCATAAGACATGGGTATATTAATGCACCCCTTTAAAAATTTGGGAGGGGTACCTTGGCCCACCCCTTCATTTTTAGAAATTGCCCAATTTAAACATTTGGTATTATAGTATAGGACGCTAATATGGATCACTATAAATTTGGGTGGTCCACCTCGTTCCCTTTTAGGGGTACAAAATTGCCAAATTTTAGTACAACCACGTGTTTGGTTTTTAACCTAATTTATCTCCTTGGATGAGGTCCTATTACCTTATATGGTTATATGGTCATGTATAGGTGTTCATTCCCTATCATAAGACATAGGTACATTGGTGCACCCCTTTAAATTTTTAGGAGGGGGTACCCTGGCCCACCCCTTCAATTTCAGAAATTCTCCAATTTAAGCATTTGGTATTATAGTACAGGACCTCATTATGTATCATGATAAATTTGGATGGTCCATCTCGTTCCCTTTCATGGGTACGAAATTGCCAAATTTAGGTACAACCACGTGTTTGGTTTTTGATTTAATTTATTCCCTTGGATGAGGTCCTATTACCTTATATGGTTATATGGTCATGTATAGGGGTCCATTTCCTATCATAAGACATAGGTACATTTTTGCACGCCTTTAAATTTTTTGGGAGAGGTACCTTCGCCCACCCCTTTAATTTTGGAAATTGTTCAATTTAAACATTTGGTATTACAGTATAGGACCCTAATATGGATCACTATAAATTTGGGTGGTCCACCTCGTTCCCTTTTTAGGGGTACAAAATTGCCAAAATATAAACGTAAGCAATACGTTGTACCACGTGTTTGGTTTTTGACCTAATTTATCTCCTTGGATGAGGTCCTATTACCTTATATGGTTATATTGTAATGTATAGGTGTTCATTTCCTATCATAAGACATAGGTACATTGGTGCATCCCTTTCAATTTTAGGAGAGGTACGTACCTTGGCCCGCCCCTTAAATTTTGGATTTTTTTTGATTTAATCATTCGGTATTATAGTACAGGACCTTAATATGTATCATGATAAATTTGGATGGTCCACATCGTCCACTTTCATGGGTACGAAATTGCCAAAATATAAACGTAAGCAATACGTTGTACCACGTGTTTGACATTTTGACCCAATTTATCTCTTGGATGAGGTCCTATTACCTTATATGGTTATATGGTTATGTATAGGGGTCTATTCCCTATCATAAGACATAGGTGCATTTGTGCACCCCGGGAGGGGTACCTTGGCCCATCCCTTAAATTTTAGAAATTGCTCATTTTATATATATTTGGTATTATAGTACTGGACCCTAACATGTATTATGATAAATTTGGGTGGTTTACCTCGTTTCTCTTTCATGGGTACATGTTATATGGGTATGTACAGAGGTTTATTACCTTTATATGTTTATGTTCCCTTTTAAATTTGGGGAATTATCAAATAACAAAATTCGGTAAACCTTTTTCTAGGACCCATTGTAGATGTTGGTGTTCCTCTTATGGCCAAATATTCAAAATTTAAAGGTTATTGACCGGCTTTATTATTGAATAAGTACAGGATTTATTACTTTTTCATAACACACAGGTGTATTTGTGTACCAATCTTAAATTTTGGGAGGGGTACATTTCTTATTGTCATATCAATAATTGGTAATGGTTCTTAAAATTGGATAGTATCTCATTCATTGGGTAAATCATTGTGAAATATGAGTATGATCACGTAATCAGTTATTGACCTATGATGGAATTAGGAGTCCAGGACATTGGAACATTGAAACTTTGTAGGATAATTTGAGAATTGCGTTATTGGTTTTGGTTATTTCCGCCAAATATAAACGTAAGCAATACGATGTACCACGTGATTGACCTTGATGAGGTAGTGTACAGGGATATATAGCTAACCTTATTGATTCTTATGACTCATAGTCTTAAGGGAATACATGCTACAACACTGACAAAGTTATTGTTGATGCAATTTGATTGGTTGATCACTATCTTTCGTGCAATCTGATTGGTTGATAATTTTCAAATCTTTGCTGTATTCAGTTTTAAGTTTTGTTTAACATTTAAAAATCTTGGTTTCGTTCAACATTTTGCACTCACTGATAAATATGATCAAAACCGTTTATTTGTTAATCGAATAGTTAAAAACCGGATAAAGTTTGACGGTTAACCGTGAAACGTAAAATTTTTTTAGTTTGAAATTTTTTTTTTGCTTGAAATTTTTGTTTGAAAATTTTTTCGTTTCCAAATTTTTTTTGTTTCAAAATTTTGTTTGAGATTTTTTCGTTTAAATTTTTTTGTTTGAAATTTTTTTCGTTTGAAATTTTTTGTTTAAAATTTTTGTTTGAAAAAATTTTTTGTTTGAAATTTTTTGTTTCAAAATTTTGTTTGAAATTTTTTTTGTTTCAAAATTTTGTTTGAATTTCTTTCGTTTGAATTTTTTTTTGTTTGAATGTTTTTCGTTTCAAAATTTTGTTTCAAAGATTTTTGTTTGAAATTTTTGTTTCAAAGTTTGGTTTGACATTTTTAAAGTTTGTGCACTCATTAGTAAAGAACCGGAACTGTTTAGAACAAAAACCTCTGGCAACATTGTGGTGCAATAGTACACGTCAGAACATGGTGCAATAGTACACGTCAGAACATGATAATGCAACGTCATCAGTTTTGCATCATCGTTCGAGTTAGTATTCATGATAACGTGATCATGGCTACTTGTCTGCAGTTTCTAAACACACGTGATGTGATGAAATCATTTACCAAGATTACTGATTTACAACAGAATGTACCTTATAGAATCTTAGCTAGCCAAATGATCCCTACAGAGTTTGGATTAAGAATCGTAGTGAAGCTTGAAAATGATAAGAATATAATTTTACCAGCAAGATATTTACCCATGGAAGCATCAAAACAAGAAGAACTGCTGCGTTTCTTAAATACTGGATCTGTATCTTTATGCTATAAAAGACTCTTGGGTCGAAGTCATCAATTTGAATTTAGTACACAGCCGGATTCGTCAGCAATTGTGATGAAATCATGAATTCAAACGTCAGCACGTCAGACATAGTTGTATGAATGTGGTTGGTCAGCATGACGTCAGGAACTGTGATGAAATCATGAATTCAAATGTCAGCACATTCCTTCCTATGACGTCAGCCGTAGTTCTATAAATCAACCAATACCGTGAAATCATTTGAGCAAGTGCGTTTCAGGAGGAAAGATGTGTACTTCTAACGATAAAGAATTCATCTTCGCAAGCTATTATCCAATAAATATATTTCAAACAAAACATGTGATGATTGGTATCAGTGCTAGAACATTTGAACCAGTGATTCGATTGGGCAAAGCAGAACAATTTGGTGTACAACTGACCTGTGAAGAATGGCACGAATCGACCAAATGAACGATGAGCTAAATGTGACCATAGTCAAATCATTAGGCTCAAATCATGAAGTTGTGCTGCGTACAGTCCTCGAAGAGAAGATGGTGCTGTTACGTAAAAAGAGTACATTTCATGTCCCTCGCAACATGGTGTATCTATCGCAAACAGAATGGAACAAATTCATCAGCGTATTTCAGTGTGTGAAACATGCAGTGGAAGTGTGTAACAAAACTAGTATATTCCTGAAAAAGTACTATTTTGAAAAATGTGTTATGCATATTGTACAACATGTATCTAGATATTGTGATGGTTGTCAACATCGTTCGTGGGTGCATACCTGTATTGATAAACAGTTTATTTGTGATCAAATGGACATTGAGTTTCCACCAATTGATATTGCAATAGACCTTAAAAGACTTCAATTGGAATTAAAATTATATGCTAAAGACAAACTAGTGCAAGAAGTTCAAAATACATTGTATCGACAAAATCCAAATCCTTTATCTGGTATGGATGTATGTGCAGTGTAATAAAATGATCCATTTCAATGAATTGTGTTTTTTCATTTCAAGTACAACCCCAGGTTCTGACGTGTACTATTGCACCAAATGTTGTCAAAGGTTTTTGTTCTAAACAGTTCCGGTTCTTTACTAATGAGTGCACAAACTTTAAAAATGTCAAACCAAATTTTGAAACAAAAATTTCAAACAAAAATCTTTGAAACAAAATTTTGAAACGAAAAACATTCAAACAAAAAAATTTCAAACGAAAGAAATTCAAACAAAATTTTGAAACAAAAAAAATTTCAAACAAAATTTTGAAACAAAAAATTTCAAAAAAAATTTTTTCAAACAAAAATTTTAAACAAAAAATTTCAAACGAAAAAAATTTCAAACAAAAAAATTTTAAACGAAAAAATCTCAAACAAAATTTTGAAACAAAAAAATTTGGAAACGAAAAAATTTTCAAACAAAAATTTCAAGCAAAAAAAAATTTCAAACTAAAAAAATTTTACGTTTCACGGTTAACCGTCAAACTTTATCCGGTTTTTAACTATTCGATTAACAAATAAACGGTTTTGATCATATTTATCAGTGAGTGCAAAATGTTGAACGAAACCAAGATTTTTAAATGTTAAACAAAACTTAAAACTGAATACAGCAAAGATTTGAAAATTATCAACCAATCAGATTGCACGAAAGATAGTGATCAACCAATCAAATTGCATCAACAATAACTTTGTCAGTGTTGTAGCATGTATTCCCTTAAGACTATGAGTCATAAGAATCAATAAGGTTAGCTATGTATCCCTGTACACTACCTCATCAAGGTCAATCACGTGGTACAATACGAAGCAAAAAACCTGCAACATGAAAGTTTAAGTTCATTGTGAAACTACGCCAACAACATAGGCAACCAACCTAACGTCTTTGTGGCACTGATATCGCCAGGATAACCTTCGGCTTCGTCCCCCTGCACACTTCGTTTGGAGCAAGAAATGCATAGACCACGTGACTACAAACCACAAATTTCTCACAAGATGGAGTAATAGATTGAGGTTCTTCTCATTTCTCTTCTCATTTTACATCCTCAGTTTTAAAGAGAGAGAAAGAGAAAAAGGTCAACGTGATAAAAACTAAATAAAGAGGAATATGCGAAATATAAAGGAAAAGAAAACGTGCGCATATATTGACAAATGACACATGTACTTCAAAGGAGACCACCTCAAATTTTGTTATGAACCATATATAATAACTGTGAGAATCAGCAAACCACAAAGACATAATTACACACAGTAAGTGTTATATAACACATATTTATTTAAACAAATAAAAATGCTCGCAGAAAGCTAAAAATGTCTTTAAAATCTCAACCATAACTGAAACAAGAGATTACTTCCCTATTGTTTTTCTTCGTAGCATCCATCTACATGGAGAAATGAGAAAGAGAGAACATCTTAAGAGATTCGCACGTATACAATATCGGAAACTGCTAAATGGAAAAAATTACAGTCTTTGGATGGGATTCGAACCCAGAACCATAGTATTAGAAATCCCACACTCTACCGATGTAGCTAGTCTGACAGTAATACCCTGTCCCTCCATCATTACCTATGAAAGATGGAATGGAGTCGGCAGAAAACTACGTCTAACATGTCCACGACAGACCTCCTATAACCTATGTCTAATTGGTACTTAAAAAAGCTAGTTCTACACGTGCATAGAAAAGTAAAATCAAATGAGTAGTTAGTACACATCACTTTGTCTGTCTCACTCTATCTCTGACTATAGAAATCGAGGAAGAAGAAAAAAGTATAGAGGTGAGAACAGGAAGAACAAGCAAAAATATAAGTTGCAGGAAACTGAATATCAAGGAGAGAGAGAGAGAGAGAGAGAGACATAGAGACAGAGAGAAAAATAGAGGGAACGGAGCAAATGATTTAATATACATCGGAAAAGAAGGTTCACAACTGTGCTATACATTTAATGTATTGAATACTCTGCAGGCCCGTATCCATGGGGAGGCTAGGGGGCCGCCCCCCTAAACTTTGGCTGGCCCCAATAAAGGTTTCACGATAGGCTTGCAAATGAACTATAATATGGTGATGAAGTATAATATGATTGGGTCGGGCTCCCCCTAACTTCTGCCGCCCCCCCCCTAAATTTTTGGGCTGGCTACGGGCCTGATACTCTGTTTCTTCTAAATTGCTTGCTAGATAACAAATATTACGGTAATTTGTAAAAACGTAGCAAATGCCCGCGTTGTCTTGTTTTCTTACTGTTTCAGTAATAGTGGAAAATGTGGTTTATGCAACATAATAAATTACTAATTTTCCCACAACAACCATGTAGATGTTGTTGATGATTTTGTGTTTAACGTCCGTTTAGCAGCGAGACTATATGAGACGTGGACCTACTTATTAACGTGGAATCCGAACCGTATGAGCTGCTGCCGGGAATCGAAGCAACCATGTACTAAGCAAAAGTAAGAAATTTCTAAGCAAAAGAAAAACTGATCAGCAAAATACATAAAACGATAGTCCTGCAAACTATTACTTGAAGAGAATTTATTGTAAAATCAATACATCCATGTGGCGGTATATAGTCGTAAAGTGATTAGAAAACTTAATATTAAACTGTCGATCACATTGTTTTACTTATTTGAATTCAATGTCGTATAGATTCGGTTTTAGCTCTAGATTTCAGCGTTCTCACTTCGATTCTTAACTTGTTGGAAATATGCATTAATCGAAATTATAAAAGTATACGAAATTTAACTAGCTAAAAGAAGAGAATAACATAAAAATCCGGATTAGAGTACGTCGTCGCCAATATGTGCTTTTATTTCAGGGAGCATAAAGTCGAGAAGATCAACATTTTTTTACCATTAAGTCGGCCTATAATTCGATGGATACCACCTCAACCTGCAGTCTCGCATATCCATCCCCAACAGTGAATCGTCACATGACCCATTCGCGCTGAACGGGCCATATATTGTGGATCAAACCGTCTTCCAGATGGGCGATACATACGTGTTGGCCCAAAGTTTCCAGTGGAAAATATTTTCTCATCTGTAAAGACAACAGTGTCCCAGTGACAAGTAATATTTAGCTCTGCAAACGCCAGTCTATCGACTTTGTGATCTTCTGTCAATCTCTCCTTAACAGCAGCCCGGAAGGACCTTAATTAAGGCTGCGGCCCGAAGTCGCCGTCGGACTGTAGTTACATCACCTGGAAAGGCGGTAGACTGCTGCAGTTGTCGGGCACACATGAAGGCTGTCGACAGCATTGATCAACTAATCGTTGGTCTTGTGTCGGTGAGGACACTCGTGGCCAACCACTTCCAGATTTTCGAGTTAGACTTCCAGTTTCCTCATATTTTTTCCACCATCTGAACGCTGTTGCACGATGCACGCCTAATCGAGCGCATGCTTCAGGAACACTCAATCCCGCATGTTCAATAACACTCTCATCAGAATGATCATATTGCGCCAGTCTTACACACCAAAGTAAAAGTGCTAAAAACGTCTTTGAATATAGGATAATGCACAATATTGCTATACATGACGTCGTATTATGAAAGACATGCGCAGAAGTAGATGTGCCTGTAATCAACTGTTGTTGCACGCAAAAATACTCACTCACTGTTAGTAACAAAATATTTTCCATATTTTTTAAATCCAATACATTAGAATATAGTAGCAGTTACTATCTTTCAAGAACATAACTTCCATCGAGTGGTGGGCATAAACAAAAACTCGTAACTATGCAACAGTTAACTTCCATCAAAACCCCCGAAGCACTTTACAGATTTAATCTGATTTATTTGTGCAATTTAGATACATATAAGATTATGACTTGTCCGGGAAAATTGTTCATACTCGTCTAAAACAGTTCTATCCTATTATTCGCCACTCGTATACATTATATGACAAACAACAAAACAGAAACAAGTAAAGTGCAAATACTATAGATAATATTTATCAAAACGTACTAGAGAATTAAGATATAGCCGAGCGGTTTAGTAGAGTAGTCTACTACCTCCGCCGTCTCGTGTTCAAACCCACCTGAGGTTTGTGTATATTCTCTGTTTCCTTTTTTTTCTTGAGCTTTCACAACGAACGTTTTTTCTATAATTCCTATAAGCTATGACTTGCAAACCCTAAACAAAATACACATGTTTATTGTAATACTCTAATCCGGATTTTTATGTTATTCTCTTCTTTTAGCTAGTTAAATTTCGTATACTTTTATAATTTCGATTAATGCATATTTCCAACAAGTTAAGAATCGAAGTGAGAACGCTGAAATCTAGAGCTAAAACCGAATCTATACGACATTGAATTCAAATAAGTAAAACAATGTGATCGACAGTTTAATATTAAGTTTTCCAACCACTTTACGACTATATACCGCCACATGGATGTATTGATTTTACAATAAATTCTCTTTAAGTAATAGTTTGCAGGACTATCGTTTTATGTATTTTGCTGATCAGTTTTTCTTTTGCTTAGAAATTTCTTACTTTTGCTTAGTACATGGTTGCTTCGATTCCCGGCAGCAGCTCATACGGTTCGGATTCCACGTTAATAAGTAGGTCTACGTCTCATATAGTCTCGCTGCTGAACGGACGTTAAACTCAAAATCATCAACAACATCTACATGGTTGTTGTGGGAAAATTAGTAATTTATTATGTTGCATAAACCACATTTTCCACTATTACTGAAACAGTAAGAAAACAAGACAACGCGGGCATTTGCTACGTTTTTACAAATTAATATTTGTCATCTAGCAAGCAATTTAGAAGAAACAGAGTATTCAATACATTAAATTTATAGCACAGTTGTGAACCTTCTTTTCCGATGTATATTAAATCACTTGCTCCGTCCCCTCTATTTTTCTCTTTGTCTCTATGTCTCTCTCTCTCTCTCTCCTTGATATTCAGTTTCCTGCAACTTATATTTTTGCTTGTTCTTCCTGTTCTCACCTCTATACTTTTTTCTTCTTCCTCGATTTCTATAGTCAGAGATAGAGTGAGACAGACAAAGTGATGTGTACTAACTACTCATTTGATTTTACTTTTCTATGCACGTGTAGAACTAGCTTTTTAAAGTACCAATTAGACATAGGTTATAGGCGGTCTGTCGTGGACATGTTAGACGTAGTTTTCTGCCGAATCCATTCCATCTTTCATAGGTAATGATGGAGGAACAGGGTATTACTGTCAGACTAGCTACATCGGTAGAGTGTGGGATTTCTAATACTATGGTTCTGGGTTCGAATCCCATCCAAAGACTGTAATTTTTTCCATTTAGCAGTTTCCGATATTGTATACGTGCGAATCTCTTAAGATGTTCTCTCTTTCTCATTTCTCCATGTAGATGGATGCTACGAAGAAAAACAATAGGGAAGTAATCTCTTGTTTCAGTTATGGTTGAGATTTTAAAGACATTTTTAGCTTTCTGCGAGCATTTTTATTTGTTTAAATAAATATGTGTTATATAACACTTACTGTGTGTAATTATGTCTTTGTGGTTTGCTGATTCTCACAGTTATTATATATGGTTCATAACAAAATTTGAGGTGGTCTCCTTTGAAGTGCATGTGTCATTTGTCAATATATGCGCACGTTTTCTTTTCCTTTATATTTCGCATATTCCTCTTTATTTAGTTTTTATCACGTTGACCTTTTTTTCTTTCTCTCTCTTTAAAACTGAGGATGTAAAATGAGAAGAGAAATGAGAAGAACCTCAATCTATTACTCCATCTTGTGAGAAATTTGTGGTTTGTAGTCACGTGGTCTATGCATTTCTTGCTCCAAACGAAGTGTGCAGGGGGACGAAGCCGAAGGTTATCCTGGCGTGATCAGTGCCACAAAGACGTTAGGTTGGTTGCCTATGTTGTTGGCGTAGTTTCACAATGAACTTAAACTTTCATGTTGCAGGTTTTTTGCTTCATATTGTACATCGTATTGCTTACGTTTATATTTGGCGGAAATAACCAAAACCAATAACGCAATTCTCAAATTATCCTACAAAGTTTCAATGTTCCAATGTCCTGGACTCCTAATTCCATCATAGGTCAATAACTGATTACGTGATCATACTCATATTTCACAATGATTTACCCAATGAATGAGATACTATCCAATTTTAAGAACCATTACCAATTATTGATATGACAATAAGAAATGTACCCCTCCCAAAATTTAAGATTGGTACACAAATACACCTGTGTGTTATGAAAAAGTAATAAATCCTGTACTTATTCAATAATAAAGCCGGTCAATAACCTTTAAATTTTGAATATTTGGCCATAAGAGGAACACCAACATCTACAATGGGTCCTAGAAAAAGGTTTACCGAATTTTGTTATTTGATAATTCCCCAAATTTAAAAGGGAACATAAACATATAAAGGTAATAAACCTCTGTACATACCCATATAACATGTACCCATGAAAGAGAAACGAGGTAAACCACCCAAATTTATCATAATACATGTTAGGGTCCAGTACTATAATACCAAATATATATAAAATGAGCAATTTCTAAAATTTAAGGGATGGGCCAAGGTACCCCTCCCGGGGTGCACAAATGTACCTAAAAATAAACGTATTTATAAGCAACCCGCATGGCCGTGTCACTCGGCGGGTTAACATAAATGACAGGCGATATAATGTTAACATTTACTGCAATCTACTATGGTTTTTATCATATCACTTGAAAGCGAAAACTTCCGGGGTGACCGTAGCGAAGCGGGGCGGGTTAACATAAATGACAGGCGATATAATGTTAACATTTACTGCAATCTTCTATGGTTTTTATCATATCACTTGAAAGCGAAAAAGTAAAAATTATCTAAGTAACAAAGTTTATTGCGTTCCGGGGTGACCGCAGCGAAGCGGGGTGAACGCTGCTAGTATAACCATATAAGGTAATAGGACCTCATCCAAGGAGATAAATTAGGTCAAAAACCAAACACGTGGTACAACGTATTGCTTACGTTTATATTTTGGCAATTTTGTACCCCTAAAAAGGGAACGAGGTGGACCACCCAAATTTATAGTGATCCATATTAGGGTCCTATACTGTAATACCAAATGTTTAAATTGAACAATTTCCAAAATTAAAGGGGTGGGCGAAGGTACCTCTCCCAAAAAATTTAAAGGCGTGCAAAAATGTACCTATGTCTTATGATAGGAAATGGACCCCTATACATGACCATATAACCATATAAGGTAATAGGACCTCATCCAAGGGAATAAATTAAATCAAAAACCAAACACGTGGTTGTACCTAAATTTGGCAATTTCGTACCCATGAAAGGGAACGAGATGGACCATCCAAATTTATCATGATACATAATGAGGTCCTGTACTATAATACCAAATGCTTAAATTGGAGAATTTCTGAAATTGAAGGGGTGGGCCAGGGTACCCCCTCCTAAAAATTTAAAGGGGTGCACCAATGTACCTATGTCTTATGATAGGGAATGAACACCTATACATGACCATATAACCATATAAGGTAATAGGACCTCATCCAAGGAGATAAATTAGGTTAAAAACCAAACACGTGGTTGTACTAAAATTTGGCAATTTTGTACCCCTAAAAGGGAACGAGGTGGACCACCCAAATTTATAGTGATCCATATTAGCGTCCTATACTATAATACCAAATGTTTAAATTGGGCAATTTCTAAAAATGAAGGGGTGGGCCAAGGTACCCCTCCCAAATTTTTAAAGGGGTGCATTAATATACCCATGTCTTATGAAAGGTAATGGACCCCTGTATACGCCCATATAACCATATAGGGTAATAACACCTCATCAAAGGGATAACTTAGGTCGAAACAAAACACGTGGTATAACGTATTGCTTACGTTTATATTTTGGCAATTTTGTACCAATAAAAGGGAACGAGGTGGACCACCCAAATTTATAGTGATCCATATTAGCGTCCTATACTATAATACCAAATGTTTAAATTGGGCAATTTCCAAAACTTAAGGGGTGGGCCAAGGTACCCCTCCCAAATTTTTCAAGGGGTGCATTAATATACCCATATGTTATGAAAGCTAATGGACCCCTGTATACGCCCATATAACCATATAGGGTAATAACACTTCATCAAAGGGGATAAATTAGGTCAAAACCCCCCGAAATTTGAATTTTTGGCAATTTTTTTACACATGAAAGGGAACGAAATAGACCCCCAATACTGATAGAGGTACATACTATGGTCCTAGGCTACCACACCCAATTTTTAAATTTGGCAATTTCCAAAATTTAAGGGGTGGGCCAAGGTACCCCTCCCAAATTTTTCAAGGGTGCATCAATGTACTCATGTCTTATGAAAGGGAATGGACCCCTGTATACGCCCTTATAACTATATAAGGTAATAGGACCTCATCCAAGGAGATAAATTAGGCCGAAAACCAAACACGTGGTATAACGTATTGCTTACGTTTATATTTTTGGCAATTTTGTACCCCTAAAAGGGGACGAGGTGGACCACCCAAATTTACCATGATACATATTAGGGTCCTGTACTATAATACCCAATGTTTAAATTGGGCAATTTCCAAAATTTAAGGGGTGGGCCAAGGTACCCCTCCCAAATTTTTCAAGGGGTGCATTAATATACCCATGTCTTATGAAAGGTAATGGACCCCTGTATACGCCCATATAGCCATATAGGGTAAAAACACCTCATCCAAGGAGATAAATTAGGTCAAAAACCTCCGAAAATTCAATTTTTGGCAATTTTTTACCCATGAAAGGGAACGACATAGACACCCAATACTGATAGAGGTACATACTATGGTCCTAGGCTACCACACCCAATTTTTAGATTTGGCAATTTCCAAAATTTAAGGGGGGTGGTCCTATGTACCCCTGCCAAAATTTAGGGGGTGGGCCAAGGTACCCCTGCCAAAATTTAGAGGGGGTGGTCCTAGGTACCCCTAGGTCATTGACCCCGGGCCAGGTCATTGACCTTTCACCCCGGTCATGAAAGAGAGTGAGGATGAGTCATTCGCGCCAACGGGGGTCCCTACTACTGCAGAGCTACTAACATCAGCGTATATGTAACTTTTCGGTAACACTACACAGCTATCATATAAATGATATGACAATGGATAACAAATAAAACTCTTCATTAAATACACAGTATTTGAGTCCAATATTTGAGTACTATTCAACCACTTTCATCGACCTCAGAAACGATATAAATGGTTAAAACATATATTCTTGGTTCATTTTTTACTAATTTTTCGGCATCTTTATTTGTTTATGTTTACATGCATTTTATGGACAGCGAAAATATATCTATGTCCTGAAAATCCGGGTTTGAAGCAGGAGAGATACTTATAATCAAATATCAATACCGATTTCACATGCAGCGAAGTTGACAAAATCGATTTTTCACCGCTTTTTCCCAGTTTCCGACCACTGTGCGGCGGCTCGTGTACAGAAGTCCTTCCGACAGAGTCTTCCGGCAGCACAGAGTCTTGTACGTTCTACCATTAAATCACTGGCGTCTCTGGCATGTAAAATTTGGGGGAACATCAAACAAAGTGATTTAAATAGTACTACCTAGCCCTACCTGTTTATTAATTTCGAATCCATTTGTTACCTATCTGATTACCTTCACGGATCTCCTGAGGTATATCAACAAAAACTCTGTTATAATCGTTTCACAGCCTGAATATTATATTCCAAATAAATATAATTATTATTATTTATAAAGTTATTCTGTCGTTAGTAAATAAATTAAGTTAGAACTATCTGAATCTGCGCTGTCTACTCAGCGCATCGTTCTGTTATGACCATGAATCTCCTTCCCACTGTGCATGTCTTCTTACTCACAGAAGTAAATGATATAGACTCACAAAGGAAGTGAATTGCTAAGTATAGATGTTGGAGTGTGTTTGTAGTAAATTAAGCAAAGCGCCTGCAATGTTCGACAACCCACCATACGTAACTTCTGTACTGGTTGCCTAACAAAGTAGTATCGGCCTGCAACAATGTTAATCTTATGGCTCAAAACGGTCCCTAATATGTAGAATAGAACAATAACGACACGGTTTTTGAACATTTAAATGAGAACTGGTCAATCTACACAACATTTAGAATCGTCCAGTGAAAACGGGGTTTCTAATTCATGTATGACCAGTTTTTTCTCCCTTCTTGCATGCAGCATGCAATAAGCAAATACATTACATACTCAATTAATTATAATGCCAGTTATATATGGTGTTCATTAGGCAAAACACTCCAAAAATAAAGATTCCTCTTAGGCTGGAGAAATAAATGGTTATCCTTCCTTTTTCATTATAATTTGGCCATGAAACAAACTCCTGAGAGATATGCAGCCCCTGTATACAATTATATGGTGTTGGAATGTATAATAGGTAGGATATGATGCTTTAGTTTTTTTTTAATTTCAACACTGCCAGTGTACCCGTAAAAATGTAATAAATAAATAATAACCATGTTTTTTTTAAATATTGAGTTAGAAGTGAACAATCTACGCAAAATTTGCAATCGATCAGTGAAAACGTCATCTTTATAGAGCCTGTACTTTCCGAGATCTCATTGTCGAAAAGACTGGCCACAAACATATAAACGCAAGCAAACTTATAGTTTAAAGGAACTCCAAAGATGGCAGCACAATTCATTTGCATTTATTTTGGAGAAGACTTATTAAAGTACAAAGGCTTTGATCAAGAATTTTAAAGAATAAACTTTATGAAAAACATCCATTTACTAATTTATTTAAAGTACACATACTTAAAATATTTGTCTTCTTTAAACGTGAAATCACAAATAACCGTATATCAAAGGTATGAAATCAAATGTTAGAGGTTGGAGCTGAACCGCTTTTATGTACTGAGCCTAACCTCTCTTGTGTCTGTTAATGTGCTAGCTAGGACCAAGTGTTGCATACGCATTTGTGAGCACAGCACACATACAACAGTTAGAGGGTTGACGGAAGTTCTCACTTTCGGAGGGCAAACTTGCTTTTTGAATCTCATTCATCATCTTTTCATTCATTTTCACATTCATTTGGGCTTCGGTCCTAGGATACTTCATTGCGATGGCAGGATTACCAGCTTTTTTTTCCTACAAATTCAAACACTTCGCGTGTTTAAACTACATCCACTGGAACTACCCGTCGCACTTGACACTTTTACTGGGGAAGTCAACCAGTAGCGAGCACATCTAAAGAGAGACATCCATCCACTGAGTCAGTCCAGTCTGCAAAGAGATTTGGCGGTGGAAATTTCAAACGTCCAACCAATGGACACTGAATCGCCACCTTCAGAATCATTAACCGAACCTTTCAACATGACTCCAGATCCCATTTACAATTTTCTACTAAGTGATTTTGACCCGAAGTACACACATCCAAAGATGATCTTTCTCCAGATCATTAAATACGTTCCACGTGCAAGTGTAGAACAAATAGTCCACACTAGAAATGAATACATTATAAAATCAAAAGATCCAAATTTTGGAACCTATTTACGTAATAAGGCATCTTATGAAATATTCGGGAAAAACGCAAAATTAACAAAACAGTCTGATTCTAGGCTTAAACAACAACCACCATCCAAGAAATTGCCAATGTTATCTGCTGTTATTCGTGGTGTTCTTCCAGAGTTCACAGACGACTAAGTGCGCGAAGAGCTTATTCAAGAGAGCATTAACATTGACAAATGCATATGCATTAAAAACAATAATGGGCCAACATATATGATTCGTGTTTTGTCCCCAAACCAGCAGGCAATCGATCATCTTCTGGCACACGGTGCACCTATTTATAAGAAAATTCATAGGGTAGAGCCTTCTAAAACTCCTGGGCCAGTGCCTCTTCTGTGTGAGAGATGTCAGATCTACAGCTCTCATTTCACAAACAGCTGTCCAAATCAACCGCGATGCGGATATTGTGGGAACCAACATGAAACCAGGTTGTGCCAAAATCAACAACCTCCAAAATGTTCCACATGTAGTGAGATGCACCCAACATACAGCTACCGCTGCAAGACAAAGCCGCAGGCAGAACCCACTCGTCCGGAGTTTACTGCACCCATTCGAAGTTATGATAAAACTACACCTAAAGCTCAATCTATTCTGCATCCACTCAGTATCGAAGATTTTGTTCGTTACTTCACTATAGTGCTCCAGAACGTGCTACAATTTCAACGCGATCATATACTTTGCACCATAACTGTCACTGCAAAATCTTTCTTTAACATCAATATGCATGGTACATATTCAATACAGTATGTTCACCTTCAAATCGCGCCTCTTGAAACCGTCGTTTAAAGCCATGCCCTTTCTGACCATAATTACGAATTTATTGTTTATTAATATTCGATCTTTCCAGCAACACAAACTTCTCTTAGAACATTTCTTACTGGAAGAAAAAAATGATATTTTTGCTCTCAATGAAACTACACTCAAACCTAATGTCACAGCTCGCATGAAGGGTTATCTCCTTCACCGACATGATTATATAGGACCAGCCGCCAGAGCTTAAGGTGGAGTCGCAGTAGGTTTTTCACCAAAATTGCCATTCCGACAATATCATCCACAGGCTCTTGACAATCATACAGAACATCTTCTGTGGTCCGTTTATTACCCCTCCATTGTTCTCAACGTTCCTACAATCTATATCCGGCCGAGACACCCAATATCATTTGATTTTTTCAATTACATTGCCAAGAATTTTCGGAATATCATAATTATGGCTGATATCAATATTCACAGTCGCAACGACCGAGAAAAACAGCAATTTATCAACTAGGTAACTCAACAGCTGCATTTACATATCCATGCCTTACCTAGTCATACCAGACCAAGTAGTCAACCAGATGTTGTAATTACGTCACTTAATCTGAAATGAAAAAAAAAGAAATGAAATCTTAAGTTTTACGTCCCACGTTTATGCCGGTTAGGTTAAAGGAGACAGTGATTATGAGAAATGAATGAAATGGTGGAATGAATAAAGTGGGAGGAAACGGTAGAACCCCGAGAAAACACACGAGCACGGTGTTTGTCCACCACAAAGTCCACACGGCACGAGCTGGGATCGAACTTGGGACCCCAAGCACTGGAGGTGAACGCTCTACCACTGAGCCACCGCGCCCCGTCACTTAATCTGGTCAGCAATTGTAATATCCCGGTACTTGACAAAATAGGCAGCGACCATTGCCCAGTATAACTAATGTTCAATAAGGGCCGTTATTGCAACCATACTCCGGTGTTCCGTACCGTCAAACGTTATGAAAAAGCAGATTGGAATATGTATAGGACAACCATTGAAAAAGATATTACTGATCTTACAGCACTAACTACTGAACCTGAATTGTATAACACTATCTCCAGACCTATAGATACTTTAACCTCTAATGCTGAAGCACAGGGTTTGAAAAAACCCGGGCTTTTTTGAAAAAGCCCAACCCACCTGGGCCCATATGGGTTTTTTCGGGTATTTTCGGGTTTAATTGTTTTTTTTCGGGTTTAATCGGGTTTTTTCGAAATATTTCAGTGTCTTTGGGGTAAAAGTGTCAAAATGTGATTTATATTTCAAGATTGTCATTGTCACAACTTGCAACAATTTTCTACTTACTGCTGTTTTGAAAAAAATGGCCGCCATTCTGAAATTTTACATTCGATCGCCGAGAAAATCTATACAGCTAATTTAACATATCTCGTGCTTCCACCGTCAAAATTTCAACTTAAAAGACTGAAAGTTGCGCTTCCTAGCGTGGATACTCGCTGTTTTGAAATAATGCCCGCCATTTTGAAATTTTACGTTGGTATGGCGCCAAAATCTAAACAGGAAATTTAGAGTGTCTCGTGCTTGTATTCTGAAAATTTTAACTTAAAAGGCCGAAAGTTGTACCCTGTAATGTGTCTGGTAGAGGCAGACTAACGAGTTGAGTTGATTTTGTGTTTAACGTCCCTTTCAGCAGCGAGGTTATATGAGACGGGACCTACTGATTAACGTGGAATCCGAACCACATGAGCTCCCTCCGGGAAGCAAACCCGGGTCCTACGCCGAAGACGTGTACACTAACCGCGTAGCCATGAAGGAGCTCGGCAGACAAACGAACAAATGTAGACTAAGTCATCCAGAAGCCTGACTGACGTTCGCCAAATATGAATACCAAAAGGGGTCTATTAATTAAAAACAAAGATACAATTCATGTTGTATGAAATAAATAAACGTTTTAAAATGTCTTATATGAAATTAATATCTTCCAGCGTAAATAAACCTGCCACATTTTCTCCATGAGAATACGAGACACCTCAGATCTCCCCTTCCTCAACTTTCCAACACAATGCAATGAATTGTAGTCTGGTTATGGACAAAAGTATAATAGGCCGCGGTGGTTCAGTGATAGAGCGTTCACCTCTAGTGCATGGGGTTCCTAGTTCGATCCCAGCTCGCGCCAAGTGAGCTTTGTGGTGGACAAACACCTTGTGTGTGGGTTTTCACAGGATTCTCACGTTTCCTCCCACTTTCTTCATTTCGTCATTTCAATCATTCCTCATCATCACCGTCACCTTGAGCATAGCACGCATAACCGTGAGACTAAAACTAAAATATTTCATTTTATTTATTTTTTTTTCATTAATATAATAGGCGAAAGTTCACTAAGCAGCAGCTGCTTTTCTCTGTTCGTACCCTGCAATTAATTGTATAGACTGAAGATGCCTAAAAACTTCAGATGTGCTATAAAAATGCTTTACAGGAAAACAATATGCAAATTATTTAAATCAATGGTACAATCTACTTTCAATATTTTTCGCGCGTTCAGCAATATTTATTTACTTGGCTGTATCTGCCAAAATTACGTTCGTCAGTTTAATCTGATGAAAAGCTAATTTTTCTCCTTGTGTCGTGTGTAATTGTCAGGACCAGATTTACATTTTTCTAAGACCTGGACCAAACCACAATTCTGTGCCCCTAGCCTCTGAAAAGGATTATAGTTCTTGTTAACTTATCTAATGTGTTGCTGAAGAAAATGTTAGTCATCTTCCCTGTGTTTGTAAATGTAGAAACACTCAAGGCAATCTTTTTTTATTTTATTTATTTATTTATTTTTATTTTATTTTATTTTTATTATTATTATTATTATTATTTTATTTTATTTTGATCCGGAGAGTACGTATCTGAGTTTCCGTCAAGTGCAATGGAAAAAGTAGCATTGCAAATTTCGCTCGCTATCAAGTCGGACAGGGTGGTGTTATAACTTCCTCGAAACTGTTACATGCAACAGCGCACTGTTCATTCACTAATTAGAGGATTCCCAGCCAATGTCAGAATTTTTTTTTTTTCACTTTTCGAATAAGCTGATATTGATAGCAGAAATGGAAAGGAGTTAACATACGGGACATTTCCCTGTCCCGACTAAATTTACGGGGACGCGGGACACCGGCTCAAAAACGGGACCCGTATGGCAGGCTTAAGCGTAAAATAAATAGTTTTATTGTTTAAGTATTCATTTCCGATCCTTCTGCGTTTAATTTGGAAATTTCCCGAGCACTTCTCTCACGGCGTGTACATCAAAACTTCCACTAGTACGGAAATTTGAACTTAGCACTTGAAATAGTAAGCGTTACATAGTCTTCGGAACCCCAAGCATTAAGCTTCTTAAATTTGACAAGAACTTTTATGCTATTGATGGTTTTGATTCTACAGAATGCTTATTTTAAGAGTAGCAACAAATGATCGAATTAAATTGTTATTGTTGGAAAACCAAAATTTTAGTTGAAGAACCTTGTGTTTTACATCAAAGGTGAGAAATAAAACTAATAGTTTTACTAATGTATTTACATATGTACTATTAGTACCGGCACCTATGACCTTAAACCCGTCAAACGTATGAGTGATAATGACCCTCGGTGTCGCCAAGTCGACGAGCATACTATTCACGAAAAATACTTTCTTTATTTTACTTTAAATAGGTTATAAGCATAATTCATACATTAATTTGTTCTATACCTATCGCAAGCTAAGGTAATTTTTTTAAATAAATTCATTCAGTGCATTCAGAACTTTATAAATGTTGTTGTATACCTTAACGTGAAAGCCTCTAATCCACCCAAGGAAAGTCTAAAATATGATAAAAATCACTTACAATGTGATCACCTTAGTTGTATCAATAATATACTAACAAATTGGTCAAAAACCCAGGTGGGTTTTAAAGTGGGTTTTTTCAGGTGGGTCCAACCCGAAAAAACCCACCGGGTTTTTTCGGGCTGGGCCCACTTGGGCAAACCCTGCTGAAGCACCTATTCCTATGGACAAAATTTGTCCTTATAAAACAAAGTTACCGCCTCACTATCTGGCTATTACAAAACGTGCACGGCAGAGCATTCGAGAATACCATCATACTGGAAACGGGGCACATCTTCATTGCTATAGGCAATGGCAACGAGCAGTGAAAAACTACCTTATTGCATATAACGGAGACACTGGATTAGTGCTTGCAATAAATTGCGAGACGAAGCACATCCTACCCGATACTGGAAGAAATTTCATCAATTAACGGGAAAGAATACTGTTACAACATATCCACTCCATCTCAATAGTGTTCCACGACTTTCAGACACAGACAAAGCAAATGCTTTTGCAGACCAACTACAAGCAGTATTCACTCCAACTGAGTCCCCATGCCAGAGCGAACGTGTTAATATTTCCAGTGTACCTTCTCTACAACCCTCTGTAACACATCAAATCGACTTAAATCATCATCTTTTCAATTATAATTTGGCCATGTACCACGCCTGCGAGATATACAACCACTGTATACAACTGTGTTGTGTTGGAATGTATAACACATAGGATATGTTTTATTAAAATTTCAACCTTTCCAGTGTACCCCTAAAAATGAAATAAAGAAATAACGGCCACGTTTCTCAAATGTTCAATTAGAGATCGACAATCTACACCAAATTTGTAATCGGCCAGCGAAAACGGCACGTTTCTAGTACTTGTAGCTTTCGAGATCTCATTGTCGAAAGGATTCGAGACAAACATACAAACTTTTCTTTGGAGACAAACATATAAACCTATCATTTTAATATACAGACTAGCTGAACCTGAGCTCTCTACACAACGCACCATTCACACATGAGCAGGAATCTTCTTGTCGTTCTTCACAACATCTGTACATATCCCTTTACAAACACAAGTAAAAGACGTCTTGATAAAAATCGGCAAGGGGTAAATATAATGGGGAGATATTTTCAATATTTCGCATCGTTTACAAGTTTTGAGCCTACTTCTTGTTGGAGTTTCTAATTCATATATAATCAATGTTTTCTTTCTTCTTGTCTTAAATATGCAATAAGCAAATACATTACATACACAATTAATTATAACATCAGTGATATATGATGTTAATTGAAAAAAAAAACACTCCAAACAATAAAGGTTCATCCTAGCTTCACGAGAAATTGTTATTCTTCGTTTTTCATTATCATTTGGCCATGAAACAAACGCCTGAGAGACATGCACCCCTACATAGATCTATGTTGTGTTAGAATGTATAACCCATAGAACGTGATACCTTATTTTTTTAAAAAAAAAAAAATCAACACTTCCAATGTACCCCTAAAAAATGTAATAAAAAATATCGGCCATGCTTTTTTAAGCATTGAATGAGAACTGGACAATCTACATAAAATTTGGAATCGACCAGTGAAAACGGCAGGTTTCTATCACATGTGGTTTTCGAGATCTCATTGGCAAAAACTTTGTGGACAAAATTTTGCCCCTCTGACTCAGGCCTAGGTTGACGTAGGGATCTGAAGAATTTTCTTTCTAAAAATGCGTTGTTATGTATATAATACGTGTGTAAAATTTCAGTCTTGTATCTTGAAAACAAAGAACGAAAAAATGTTGAAAGTCTGAATTTAGACTCACTCTATACACACACACACACACACACACATATATATATATATATATATATATGCTACAATAGCAATTAAGTTCGAACGTCTAAAAAATCACGCAAATATAGAGCTGACCAGCATAAAACAGTGAAATGTCTTAGCAATGCGTTGTAGTTTCAACACAGCATCTCTTGATTTGCAAGATACTTCTAGCTAACCGTGTCACCAGTTCCCTTTAATGTTTTGCCACAAATACTCAACAGTTAGTTAGCACAAGATAATCGACTTGTCTGAGCTGAGATGAGCTATGTCCAGGGCAGGACAGAAAGTTTGAAAGTCCCGAAAACCTGAAATGTAACTCAAACAAAGTAAAGAAACAAAGAAATAGTTTTCAGGTCAAGAAAGTTCGAAGAGAAACAAAAAAAAAAAAAAAAAACGAACTTTTTAGCGCCACAGGCAATTTACCAACTAGAAGTTCATTTTTTTTTCAGGAAACGTATGACTTTGTCCTCTCTCCATAGCAATATCCTTACTGACTGTTTCAATAAGTCTTACAGAAAGAACTTGGAATGAACCACTGAATTCAATAACCAAACAAAGAAACTGATTGACAAAGCGTTCCAAAATTAGTCCAACGCAACTAATATCAATGTCAATTATAACCAGAAAATTAACATCCCCGCAAATTACATCCATTACCATGAGATAAAACGGATTAAATTGCTAATAAATGATATGTTTCTTCTGTCTCGAGGAGCAGTATAATTTTTTAAATTTTCTTTGATAAGCCACAAGTGGCCCACGAAATATTCAATAAAAATATTAGACTCCAGCTGTAATCTGCACAAATGTTAGAAGTATTATAGGCCAGTTATGTCTGTTATGCCTGTCTATCTGTCTATCGATAGGTAGCAGCAAAATCGGTAAGGAACAGGAAGAAATATTGTCTCACGTATGAGTTCAATCTCTCATGAAGAGATTCCATCTTCTTCTTTAATCTTCATTCAGACTGGGGAGAGGAGCTTGGTGGCTCAGTGGTAAACTGCTTACCTCTGATGCGTGGGGATCCTCGTTCAATCCCCGACCAAGTAAGCTTATGATGAACAACATCGTGTCTGTGGGATGCTCCCGTTTCCTCCCACATTTTCACTCCACAAATTGTTCAATCATTCACTAACATTAATCATCCGTTTCCCTTAGCAACAGTCATAATCGTGGGACATTAAACTGAAGATTTTATTTCGTTTCATTTCAATACTGAACTCCTGCTGAATCTACTACTTTTACACTCCTTGAAACCGCTGAACTTTTTATATTCAAAAACACGGCAACAGAAAAAACAACTGCCCCAATAATTAAACTTTGTCCAACATATCAAATGTTTCCGTTGGAGTTTTATTTCTGATCGCCAATCCTGACTTGGTATCCAATGTTTGTTTCATTGCTGAAACGATGACGCGGTTATCACAACAACAGACTATACTTAGATGTGTTACATGGCACATTGGCAACCGACCAAGCTAGAAGTTGCTGCACGTAATCGTTAGCTAATACGGAAGATTCACCGCTATACATAACAAAATTTGTGCCAAAACTAGCATCGCAGCAAAAAATTAGCTCGTTTCCTAATTGCCGCACTTGTTTGGAAATTTTGGCGCGCAAGGTAGGCTCAGTGGTAGAGCGCTTATCTCTGTTCTGTGGGTCCCTGGTTCGATCACCGGCCAAGTAAATTTGTGGTGGTCAATATCGTGTCTGTGGGTTTTCTGGGGGTACTCTCGTTTCCTCCCTCATTTTCATACCTTTAAAGTTTCCATCATAACTTACTTATCTTAATCATTCGTCTCCCTTAGCCTAAAGGGAATAATCGTGGGACGTCAAACTAAAAGATTTAATTTCCATTTCATTTTTGTATGAAAATGTTCTTTCTTTCAAAGTTGGAAATAAACAATTCCAGTTGAGCGGGAAAGAGAGTGGACGAAGAGCTCTGGCTTTGACCGATTCAAATACAGTAAATGTCTGGTCCGTTTTCGTATTGACAGTGTTTCAAGTGTAAGGCGAATACGGTACTGTCAAAGGCGAGATTTATTACATTTACGTATACCTGCTACATAAATTCCATTTACCACGAAATAGTAATGAGTTCAATACCTTGCTAAACAATGAAGATTTTAAGAGAAGCAAAATATGATAGAAAGAAAATAATGTGTACAGTTGCAAGCAGATACGCCAAGCTCGCGAGAATAGCACAGAAGATGAGCATACTTGTCCAGCAGAGCATGCATTTGCAACAGCCTCTGTTTAAACAGGTAGAACACAAGCCTTTTGAAGTGAATGCATCCCGTTTGATCAGCTGAGTGGGAATATAACACGTTCATTAAATGTACATCCAATGGCCCAATCACGAACTTGAACCAGCGGAGCCAACTAGTGTTACAATATCACCCGCTAATTCACACGCGAACTGCGTGTGCATCAACCCCTTTACCCAATTTGCGAACTAATATTTCTCTCTTGAATTATTTTCATATTTGGAAATTATTAAATGTATGATTATTAACCTCTAGTTATAAAGGTCATGTAACAGAATGTGCAGAAGAAAATGGCTGAATAAAATACAGTAAAATAAAGTTGAGTTGATTTTGAATTTAACGTCCCGTTCAGCAGCGAGGCTATATGAGACGTGGACCTACTGATTAACGTGGAATCCGAACCACATGAGCTCCCGCCGGGAATCGAACCCGGGCCTCCCACGCCAAAGGCGCGTACGCTAACCGCTTAGCCACGAAGGAGCTCCGTAAAATAAAGTGTTTAAGGAAAATTTAAGTGGCACTATGTTATTGAAAAAACAATAAACTAAGTTCCTTAGCAGAACTCCGTGAAAGGATCAATCAGAGAATTTTATAAACTTTGCTGATGTATTCGCCAGGGGCGGCCGAAGAAAATTTTCTAGGGGGCATCTCCATGATTGCTATATTACGTCTGGTATTTAATATGCGTGATTTGCTGTATTACGTATACATTTTCGTGAGCCAAGTGGGCCGGGCCCCTGCGCCTTCGGGCGTCCATCGTGACCGCTATTTATTTTTCAATCAAGTAGATAACCAGTTGTCATCAGGACGCTCGATGAACGCCAAGCAACTAACAATATTTGAGCTTCTCCAACAGTTACTTCATCATAAGGCAAATCGATATCGACCAAATATCAAAATGTTGAAACTATCAGAATATTGTAGTACCCAAAATATCGATAAGAAACTAAGTTCACCTTTTGAGAATTCTAAATATGAATTTATTTGGACTACTGGATTGACCTCTGGCACCACAATATATTTATTGAACGTTCATAGGGTGTTCCATGAAAGTTGGTATTAATACCTACTTTTACTGTTCTTGCAGATAAAAAAAAAGTCACTAGAGTGAGCGACTTTTGATCATATGGAGAAACTAAAACCAAGAGACGTTTTCGAATATATCCAGACGACTCCGCAAGATATTAACAACGAAATGATTACTACATTAGACAATAGTGCACTTTCTTATGTCACAGTGAAGAAGTGGCAGGCTGAATTTATAGCGAAAGAACATCTAGGTTTCTTTTTGATTTGGTCAATAACAACACGCAAGAAGTGGATCTAGCATTACTCACTCAAAGTCAAAAGAAAATTTCCAGTAGTGGACACTCCCTTATCCCCAATTCCAAAGAAGGCCAAATCAATATCCTCATAAGGATGGATGATGCCTACAGAAGTTTTGGAATTAGGAGGACGTGGTGAAGGCAGATCCCTTTTCAAAGAGGATACAGTAACGGGAGTTGTTATGCAGGTGACCCACAAAAGCTGCGTGATCATGTTCGAGAAAAGCATCGTGGAAAATTGAGAAAAGTTTTTTTTTTTCTTTCATCAAGACAATGAGACAGTCAAAGATCGATCTTTGTCGCGGTAACAATTCACGACTGAGACTTTGAACTAGTCCTTCACTCACTTAATACCACCTTCTGACTTTCGTCTGTTCCTAAGCGTCGAAAGACGTTGAAAGGTGTTTATTTTTACATGACGATGCCTTCATGCGTGACGTTGTTGACCTCTAGTTGGCTTCGACTCAATCTTTTACCAGCGGCATGAATACATCTGGACAATGCTTTGAACTGTCAGAGAACTTTGTTGAAAAGTGACACTTTCTTTGAAATCTTAACTCTTTCTTTCATAGTTAGGCTTAGAACTTTTGTAACAACCCTCGTATCTATCATGTTTCACTGTGAGGTAAACTCATCTCCTGAAACAAGCCTATCATTATATTTCACTCAATCTAGACGGCGGAATTAAATACAAGTGAAGTTTAAATCCAGCCATGTTGAAGATTCTGCAACAAAAGCAGAGAAAGTGGGTGTTTTGTCAAGTCACCGAGATTCATCCGTTACGCTACTTTCAAATGCAACAAACTTTTGGGAAGTTTAGAAAGTTCTGATCACAATAATAAAACGAAATTCTCAGAGCAAAACCACTTTAGACAACTTCTTGCAAGAAATTCAGAAGTTTTAATACAAACATACACTTAAAAAATAAAGTCAATACTCTAAGTTAAATATTCTGTTCGTTTGAAACTAACAACTAAGTCAGAGTAGAAGTGCTAGTTACAGTCAACATTTTTGAACACAGTACTGTGGCAAATATTTGTTTTTACAATTTCGAAACTAGGGAACACTTTTCTAAAATTAGAAAGATTATTAGGCTAACTACATTGAGAACAGAACAATAAATCTGCTTTACCTTGGTCAAAGGATATGTAATTTATCCCGACACAAACGCATGAAGGAAAATAATTGGCTGAAGTTTGAAGTTCCTCTCGCTAGTTTTTGTTCACACTTTTGCCTTGAGCAAACCATAAAAACTCATGTATATTACAGACTGATTTTGAATTAATTTTTCATTATGCCTGTCACTCAAATTAGCTCTGAGATTCCATTTTCCAGAAAAGGTAACACTTGAAGGAATATTGCCGTTAACTCCTTTAATACTTTGCATGAATAATCATCATCACTATGCAACGCTGTCAATTATTCATTATTTCTTTATTTCCCCCTCAAGCTTACGTACTGCAACAATATTACTGCTTGTTCATCTCATCAACATCATTAGGAGTGCTGGAGTTACCGAATAAAGTAACGTAATCATATTTTAGAATTTGAAAAACGGGAGAATTTGAACAAATGATTCGTATGATATATTTTTCACTATCTCCTTCTTTAGGAAATCAGCCTTTGGTGCGATACTATCACAGGAATCTGAACATGTTATTTGTTTCAAGTTACACAAGTTTCAAATCATCACATTCAAGTTACTTATCTCCCCTTCTCATTAAACTCAATTCTTTAAGTCTCTTCGAACTTTCAGTTATAACTGTGTTTAGGCGTAATTATAGTTTTAAGATTCGTACTCTAAGAGGGCCTTATGCAGAATCGTTTTGATGTATGTTTAGCGTCATACTAAAGGCCTGACTACTGCATTAAACATTCGTTAGTCGATCTCTTTAGTATGACACTAATCATGCGTCAGAACGACTCTGCATAAAGCCCAGAATGTTTTGTTAAAGCACAAGTGACGAAATTTTTCCACAAATACTACTATACAACGTCGAAAGGCGCTTACTGCACCAAAGAGATCAAGTCAAGAATAGCCATAGCCAAAGAAGCATTCAACAAGAAAAGCTCACTCTTAACTAGCAGGCTTAATATTGGACTAAGGAAGAAGTTGGTCAAGTGAGGACTAGCTCGGGAGAGTAATGCTCCCGGAAGTAGAAACGAGAAACACAGTTCTGATTGGTTGGCGTTATCCACTTCTTGCCACGTTGCATTAAAATAGCAGAAATCAAACGCTTGCTGCTGTCGGCCTTCGTGGCCGAGTGGGCTTGCGCTATATGCTAGTAATAAAATTCTCTTTTGGCGTGAGTTCAAACCCGGCAAACACTTATTAAATTGAAATAATATGAAAATAATACTTAGAAAAGTGATTTATTTACTTTTGTGCAGATAAGTAGTTGTAGTACTTATGCCCTTGTACTCCATGATATAGGGCTCGTTTTGTTCCCCTTGTACTTCATGATATAAATTTTGCGACCAACTTAAAACAACTGGCTAGGATAGCGCGTAAAACGTACTTCCGGGAGTATTACTCTCCCGAGCGGGTCGTGTCAAGTGCTATGTGGAGTAGACTGTATATAGCTTATCCAGAATTAAGAGCTGACTGTTGGTCTTATAGGAACAGCGATGCCAAGTTGAGCATTAAAAACAAGTGCAGAACACATCGCGCTTCTATTATACTGCCGACTGATGTTGCCAACTCACGTAGTAAAAAAATCCACACCACAACGATTAATAAATAATAATAATAATAATAATAATAATAATAATAATAATAATAATAATAATAATAATAATAATAATAATAATAATAATAATAAACTTACCACATTGAATCAATCGCACTCCAAAGAATCAATTCCTTCCATATCATCATCACCATCCCAACCCAACCCAACTTATACTTTTGCCCGGGTTTTTCTGCTTTAAATAATTAAACACGTTCATAACAATAGTCCTTTCTTTGCTCTTCAACACTTGACGCTTAAAAGAGGTGCTGGCTGTAATTTCTTCCATTTTGATATATTAGCACACACTCACGCATCTATGCACACACCGAGGGCCAAAGTATCGAGTTACGACGCCAAAAATAAAAAAGTTGATTTTATTGGATATCCTGCTCAGAAATCCTCATGATACGACTACGCCTATATGCCTATATGCGAAATATGATTAAATTTTATTGTCTTATTGCCGAGAACGATTATTAGCTGCAATTGCAATATTTGTGTTTGTACTTCGTCATACTCTGATTTCACATTGTGAACCGTTTCCTTTTTTTATCTTAGAAGCAATTGATCGGCACTACCTTGTCGATGATGGAGTCATGTTCTTCCAAAATATTGTTGTGTTCTTACAATTAGATTGAAACACGTACAATGGCACAATGGTACATAAAAGTATGTTGGAATCCACGTATTAGGAATTATTCGCGGAAGTTTGTTTATATATGCTGTGGCCACCGCTACCATCTACGCCCCATTTATAATTATCGATAATATCACAGTCCTCCGAAATGTTCTGCAGTATCACATCACTCTGTACTTGTACTAAACGCAGTGTAGTACGATTGAGCTCATCTTGCAATGGGACCACAGCCTCGTTTTCAGTTACCGTAATATTTGCAGATAACACTTCTTTGTCTTTGCTAGCACATGATATGAGGGATAAATATTTGCTCCTCTTTCTTTTGCTCCAAGTCTCATCCTTTTATAATCTTCCTTTGCCAAGCTAAGATCCACTAGAAGGCCTAAAGCTTCGTCAGGGCTACACGGTCATATAGTAGCAGATGATGTATCATGGATCGCTTTCATATTTTTCAATCTCTTATGCGAAGACTGGATCGCTAACTTTACAACTTCGGCTGCAGTACTCTTGCCAGATTTCACCAAACTTGATTCTACACACAAGCACAGCTTTTCAGAACTGGTATTCTTTACAATTTCCTTCACATATCTTTTCTTACTTCGTTGCGAACTCTCTTCGAACACTTTTCTTGATCTCCCTCTTCTCATTTGCTCCGAAAGCCGTGATGTTGAGGGACGCTGTGACGGTTGTAACACCGAAAGTCTTACGTCCTGATCAAGTAACTCCATATGCTTATTTCCCACTCGTACATGTAATTACATGCCCGCCATTTTGCCAAAACCTTTGACACAAATACTTTCACTACAGTTTTCAGTTTATTTCCACGTTGTTCAGCAAGTTCACTGATACCATACTAGTTTAGTGTATACTGTAATAATTGTTCATTACATTTTAATGAAGACATATTGTAAAAATGCTCTTTAAATAACACTATAAAGAGTTCTCTTCTCTTAGTTTTCATGTTCTTCACAGATCGTTGCCACAACTGTGTGTAAACAATACGCTCCAATCAGGAAAGGGGGAAAAGGGGGGACGTGTGTATTCCTGTTTTATGTTCAATATAAGATATATTGTCGAATTGTCCAAGAATAGTCGCGGTACTCTTTGGAACTTTTTTTATAACTCTATGTATAGTAAATATTTCTTCCTTGTTTCGATACCGCACTAGTCCATCATACTACCTGTACTGTATTTACACTAGGCTCACTTGTTAGGTTCACAGTCATTTCAGATGTACACTATATATATCTAACTCTTCAATATTCGTATTGAAATCTTGTTACTGTCATTTTAGGAAAATTGAGCACGAGCTGTTTCTCCGTCAGCAACTCAGGCACAACTAACTGCAGTTGGCCGTTCAAAATATACTCTAACTTTGCGCACACACACTGGCTACTGTGTTGCGTTTACTAAACAAATTCTTACGGTACATCATGGACTGGTATATAGGGACTATTTTGAAGGCATTTCCGATTAGTTTCATCACAATATTTTTTTCTATTTTTGGCGCCGTAATTTCGTTTTTCGGCCTTGCGACGGCGCGATTTTGTTCCCAGAACAGCACAGTAAGTAAATGAACACAATCAAGAAAATGCCGAATGTTCCGAGACCACACTCCGCCACACACTGCACAATAGCAAAAACACAACAGAGAAGAAAGAATTTTGTCTGGAATCTGACATTATTCATCTAATGCGACAATAGACGATACAGTAGGTAAGCTATTGGCTCCACCCACCGCACCAAACTGTCTCCCTATTTCCTGGTGTAGTTCTGAAACCAATGCTATTATGAAACCCAGCACGAAAGATAAAAGAAATATGAAATGCGTCCTGCAGCAATTCTCGCTGAAATCTCCTTCCCGACGAGGAATACATAGGCCTATATATAGTTAATAATCGAACTCAGATGTTCCGAGAAACACTTCATGAATCAGTGTTTGGCCTAAGAAGTTTTACACTTAGAATTTATATTTAATACAAATAAGTTAATATTTTCGAAAGATATGGATTATGGCTGTAGCTTGTTTAAATAATAATAATAATAATAATAATAATAATAATAATAATAATAATAATAATAATAATAATAATAATAATAGACCTAATAAAACTGAAGTACTTGAGAAAACATCCCGCAGACCGTCCCTGAAATTATTACTGCCCTTTTATTCAGAGTGCCCCCGTGGATGAGTGGTTATGCTCGCCGCCTTATAATCAAAGGGTCCTGGGTTCGATTCCCGGTGGGAACACAAGTTGTTCGAATCTCGCGTTAAGCTGCAACAACATTTCTGCTCTCTTTCCTTTTTTGATTAAAATATTTTTCTTTGGTTGAGATAGAAAAAAAAAAAAGAAAGAAAAGGAGATGGAAGTAAAATTTTACTTTTTCTTAAAATCAGAAAGATTTCATTAAAATCTTTCTGGCCGTACTTTTATTCCTTTTTAGCTATCTTTTCTCGTACTTGGAATCAGTGGAAGTGACAATACTAATGAGCGCACAAATGTAGGTTGACACTACGGTGAAATTTCTCGTCAGTTGGCAACGGCATCTTTGAGCAGACAGTTTTAGTCACGTGAAAATGCAACGGCAACGTTTTAGCAGCCGTCACGCTTATCGTGTCTTCCTCATCCGAGTTTAAAAAACAAAAACTAGCCATTAAAGGCTAATTAAATACTTTATAAGGAAAAGAGAAGTTACGAAAATTATTTTTGTATCGTCGGTAAATATTTAACATTCTTTAAGATAAACTACAGTAGTGAAATCTGTTCTGTTTAAGGGGGTAAGTACGCAGAAGTAAAAGCCCATACGCAACCACAGTACAGACTCAACTCTGAACGAGCTATAGTTCAAACTTGGACATTACAGAAGTTATTTGAAATGTAGTATTGGAGGAAGATGGAGAAGATAAAATGGACAGAGAGAGCAACATACGAAGATGTTTTAAAACCGACAGGAAAGAAGATGTCTCTATCAGCCAGCATCTTTCGTAGGAAGGCCAATTGGAACAACATATTTCATAAAATACCACTTTACAGATGCACTCACAATACATCAACAAAATTGCCTCTTAACACACAAAGGATTACTGAGAGATTCTTATAAAACTGTGTAACACAGAGGCGTCCGTAGAAAATTTCGCAGGAGGGTCAAAAAGATTAGCTTGCTATTATATGATTTTTGTTTTATTGGAATTCAGATTACACAAACTCCAAGCCCTATAAATATTAATATGTTGCATACATTCCAGATTATTATTATTATTATTATTATTATTATTATTATTATTATTATTATTATTATTATTATTATTATTATTATTATTATTATTATTATGAGAAAGATAAAAATCGAAGTAATTGTGGTCTGGAGGATTGAGAAAGTTATTTAACCATTTAATGTGCTCCCGTATTTTCGAAAAAGAAGTCACGACCTCCTTTCAGGGGCGTCGTTTAGGGGGCAGAGGGCAATTACCCTTCCTTGAGTTTGGAACATAATATACTTTACTCAACTGTCTACTAATATACTAGTAAAACCCGTGAAAATCTTATGTCGGTGGGGGCGTTCCCCTCCCCCCAAGCGAAATCTGAAATCGTCTAAAATGACACCCTGCTTCCTTCTAGTAGCATTTTCCCTTTTCTATTACTACAAACTATGAAAATATTATTTATTTTGATGATACTATTATTATTGTAAAACTACGAAAGACAACAAATACGAAATGAAATTGGATGACAAAATGGATTACATAAAATTAATCTGTATACATTGTACACCAGGATTGCATAGACTATTTAAAAAATTTGGTAGTACAACCTTTCCCAGAGTCCTCTTTTAAAATATTTCTTTCTTTCTCTTGTTATTTAACATGTCAATGTGACATATGCACTTCGAGTCAAATGGAAATACGTTTTATTCATATAAGAACAACATGAACTTTTATCAACGCTGAACAGAAAATTTAAAAGAAAAAAAGTAATATTACTTATCAATAGCAGGAGAGACCACATTCAGGATTATCACAATAAAGATCACTGTCAGTCTGGCAACGTCCTCATATTTCTGGTAACAAAAAACATTTCAGATTTCACTCACATAACTAAATTGTTTACTAAGTTCGATTTTAAGTACGAATTTCTATCCTTTATTATGCATTATACGAATCACAGTTAATGAAGTACTACTAATGCAGAAATTTTGCATATCTGGGAAGTTTGTTTGATAATGGCTCTTTTCAAAGTCAAGTGGTTGATTTAAAAAACACTAAATTTACTTAATCTAAATTACTCTAATAAATATTAAAATAATATTCACATAGCACACGGATATTAACCAATCAATACTTTATATGCGTTACTTTTTGAACAAAAATTGTACATGTCTTGGCTCTTTTCCGGAGGCATCCAACACTACAGATATAAATTCTGTTTTGTTCTTTTGTACAGTTTCTCGATGGAGACTCATCATGTATAATCCTGTTAATCATTCTTCAGACATGGTAGATCTTAACCAAGTTTTAACACGCCTTAATGTACTAAAACTTCTTTCAACGGTACAAGTTGTAACAGGAAGTGTATACAAATTTGAATTGCCCCTTTTATTGCTGGGTAAAATATAGTTTGGTCCATCAACAGTGTTGCCAATTTGGGGGGAAAGTCGCTAAATCTAGGGGACTCGCCATCCAGGATAGCGACAAAAATTAATTTTTCCGATTAGCGACTTTTTTGGTGATTTTGGAATGAGGATTTGGCGACTTACTTACAAATCTATCGACTTTTGTGCTGCAAGCAATTTGTCCTAAAATAAGTACTATTAGCTCGAATAAGCTCAGATATATATGTCTTTTTCCTTTTGCTTATTTGAATCAGTGCAGGTGTTGACGAGCTTGAAAAGTACACAACATTTATCTGTGAAAATACATCACATTTATCTCTATATTCCCACTTGGATTACTGTTATCTCTTACCTCCAGTTTTAATGACCTTTAGTTTACAGAGCCGTTTAGAGGCACAAATAATACATTACCGATAGCAAACTGATTATCTGTAGAAGCGTGAGTAGAAGTGAAGAATTTTTTTATACCTTTAATTTTTTTCGTTTTTCTAAACTCATTTTTGATTTCGTTGAAGCAAAATTGATCATAAAGTTGAAAATATTTAAAAGTGAAATTATTGTTAGTTATATATGAGTCCCTCCCCGATAAACAACACCTTTACGAAGACACTTATGTGTCGGGTGGGAAGGATTGCGTGCTACAGTGAAATTTAGAGCTGTGTTGGTGGTAGTTCACTACCAGAAGGGCCACCCCTACCGAATTGGTCTAAATGGAGTAGCCAGACGAAGAGTGTTCTGGGAGAAGACAGCAGTTCTCCAGTAGCCAAGTTGGCGGAAATCATAGTGATTAGTACGGCAACTTGGACATTAGTCCCAGGCGTGGCCAAAGTGACTTTAACGGCTGGGATACTGCGGGGTGGAAGGCAACGGGAAACCACCACTCTATTTTTCCTAGTTTGCTGGCAGCAAAAATAGAACATATGAACAATGGTCTTCCGCAGGTCAAAATGTAGTTCCGGAGGTAAAATATCCCCCCATTCGGATCTCCGGGAGGGCGATGGCTTGGCAAGGACTATTGGACGAGAAAGTAATAATGGGGGGGGGAAGACAGACAGAGAAAGAAAGACAGGGAAGAGCAAAAGGTTTAGGATAGGGACATGGAACGTACGTACTATGTTACAGGGAGGAAAATTAGAAAATCTTAAAGAAGAAATGAAACAAAATAATTTAGATTTGGTAGGCGTTTGTGAAGTTAGATGGGAAGATAATGGGGTATTGAACAGCGAAGGATATAGAATGTTTTACTCAGGTAATAAAAAGGGCGGTAATAATGGTGTAGGAATAATTCTTGGAAAGCGCTTAAAGGAGAAGTTAGTGAAAGTAGAATTTATTGATGATAGAGTTATGATATTAAGACTTAAAGGAAAACGAAGGATCTAGTGGTGATACAGATATATGCACCGACGACTTCGCATGCAACTGAAGAAGTAGAGGAAAATTATGAGAAAATAGAAGAAATTATAGATAGGGAGAAGAAGGGTGCATGCATAATTCTAATGGAAGATTTTAATGCAGTTGTGGGAGAAAAACAGGAAGGTAGTATCGCAGGCAAATATGGTTTAGGCGAAATAAGTGAAAGGGGAGAGAGACTGGTGAATTTCTGTAGACAGAATTCACTAGTAATTGGGAACACTTGGTTCAATCAGTACAAGAGAAGAAGATATACATGGAAATCACCAATAGGCGGAGGAAGATATCAGATAGACTATGTTATGATTCAGGACAGGTATCGGAATAACTTAAAGAACGCGAAGACCCTTCCCGGGGCTGATATTTTCTCTGATCATAATCTTGTGCTGGCCGAAGTAGATATTCAACTGAAAAATGTAGGTCGAAGAAAAGTAAATAACAAAGTGTTAAATACTGAAAAGTTGAAAAACGAGGAAATAAGAAATCTTTTCGTTGAAAAATTCGAAGAAAAATGTTCAAACGAGGAAAGGATAGGCGCAGGTAGCAACGCACGGTGGGAACATATTAAACGTTGCTTACAGCAGGCTGCAGAAGAAGCAGTAGGTTACCGCGAACACAAAACTGCTAAAAAAAAACATGGGTTACAAAGCAGATGTTGCAGAAAATGAGGGAGAGGAAGATGTGGAAACAGGTTGATTCAGAAGAGGGCAGAAAGATGTACAGAAAGTTAAATAATGAATTACGAAAAGAAACAGACAGATCGAGGGAAGAGTTTTACAAAAGAAAATGCGAGGACATAGAAGAATTAGAAAGAGTTAGGAAATATGAGAAAATGTACAAGGAGGTGAAATCTATGGAATTTCGGAGGAAACAAGGGGGTATTATGATGGCAGTAGAAAATAAGAATGGGAAGGTAGTCAGCGAAAGAAATGAGGTCATAGGAAGGTGGAAAGAATACATTGAAGACTTATATGAGAGTAGGGATAGACCGTGTAGCCTAAATGTTGAAGTAGAAAATGAAGTAGGCGAGGATGAAAAAGGGTTTAGTATTCTTAGGGATGAGTTCGAAAAGGCTATATCCGAGATTAGGAATGGAAAGGCAACCGGAATAGATAACATACCAATCGAATTCATTAAAAATATAGGAGACAAGGGAAAGAAAGAATTGTTCCGACTATGCAATGAAATATATGAAACAGGAGAATGGCCAAAATACTTTCTGAAAACGATCATGATACCGATGGCTAAGAAATCGAACCCAAAGAGATGTGAGGATTATAGAACTATTAGTCTCATATCTCATGCAGCTAAAATTCTGCTCCGAATACTGAACAGAAAGTTATATGGAAGAACAAATAAAGATGTTGAGGAGGAGCAGTTCGGGTTCAGAAGAGGCAAAGGCACAAGAGATGCTATTGGATTACTAAGGGCGATCGGTGAAAGGTTTATAGAAAAAGGGAAAGAGGTGTATGTTGTATTTATTGATCTAGAAAAGGCTTTTGACCGCGTGAATTGGGAATTGTTGTCGGGAGTTCTAACAAAGGTAGGGTTGGAAAGGAAAGATAGAAGACTCATAAGAAACTTATACATGAACCAACAAGTAAGTGTTAGGATAGGGGAAGAACTGACGGAAGAGAGTGCAATTGGAAGGGGAGTTCGACAAGGATGCTGCCTCTCGCCAACACTATTTAATGTCTATCTAGAAGAGATAGTGAAAAAGAGCCTACATGATTATGATGGCATTTCGGTAGGAAGTAGAATGATTAGATGCATAAGATTTGCAGACGATATGGCGCTTCTAGCTGAATCTGAAAAGAAAATCAATAAAATGTTAGAAAAAATGAGAAAGGGCTTTGAAGAATATGGGATGAAAATAAATGTTAGAAAGACAAAAGCCATGGTGATTGGAACGAAGGGGTCTGTGTCAAATATAAAAGTAGGAGGGGAGAAAATAGAACAAGTGAATAGTTTTCGATACCTGGGTAGTATTCTTAGTAATAACATGAAGTGCGAACGTGAAATAAAAGCAAGGATAGGAATGGCGAAAGAAGCCTTTAGGAGAAAGAAGAGTCTTTTGTGAGACCTTGAATAAAGAGTTGAGAAAAAGACTCATAAAATGCTTCGTGTGGAGTGTTGTACTGTATGGAGCGGAAACGTGGGCATTACGTAAAGGTGACGAAAATCGACTGGAAGCCTTCGAAATGTGGGTGTGGAGAAGAATGGAAAGAATTAGTTGGGTAGAGCGGAAAACGAATGAGAGAGTGTTAGAAATGTTGGGTGAGAAGAGAACACTTTTAGATATTATTAGGAAGAGGAAGAGAAACTGGTTGGGACATTGCCTAAGAAGAGATTGTATCATGAGGGACGTCCTAGAGGGTATGGTGGCGGGAAAGAGAGGGAGGGGGCGAAGGAGACTACAATTAATGGATGATATTAAAACAGAAAGATCATACCCGAAGACGAAAACGTTAGCGGAGGACCGTGGAGCATGGAAGCTTCTCAGCTGCGGCAAGTGACCTGCCAATAAAGGCAGAATACCTATGATGATGATGATATATGAGTCTTTTATATACGTTCTTGTAGATAGTACTATAGCTTGAATTGATTAGGTATCTCATATATATATATATATATATATATATATATATATGTGTGTGTGTGTGTGTGTGTGTGTATGAAAGAGGCAAAATTCCACGAAAAATATTTTAGCGACTTTTCACCCAAAATTGGAGTCATTTCATCTCCTATTTATCGACTTTTTGTAACAACTTGTTGGCAACACTATCCATCAAGTTCAAAAGAGTGAGTTTTTCTAAATTGGCAGAATCCAGATTCCTATGTCTCCACAAATCAAACCAGCATTCTGTCTGAGAAATGAAATTTTCTATCTTGTACGTCCGGCTTACTTCTTCCATCTTCTGTAAGAACTGAGACTTAGAAAGGCTCCTCATCTCAGATGGATATAATGCAAATAGAGAGAAACCTGGATTATTATCCTCAGGAAATATGTGATTTAGTGACTGCAAAAGACAATCGATGTATGGGACAAAAATTGCTCTGCGATAATATTCTTCTGTGCAAATAGAAGGGGGATTAGCACGATGAATTTGTCGAGACGAAGTTCCTGGAACTGTTAAGTGAATATCAAGTTCTTTTGCTACACTATTGCACTTTTGGAAAATCGCTTGAAATGTTTCTTCTGCGTTTACTCTGTGATTTCTAAATATAGCAATCAACTCATTGATATGAGACTTTGCTGCCATTAAGTTCAATTGGATTTCTTGTAAAATTTGCGCCACTGACTCAAGATAGGAAGAATAATTACTGTTACCAAAGAAACTATGAAACTACCTGTAGATCCTGTACAGAAAATGCGACAAACATTGCTTCTTATATGTGAAAAAGGAGAATTTATAAATAAGTCTTCTAATGCACGCATTATTTGAACGAAGTGTTCAGAAAATATTCTTATGCTATTGTATTTAGAAGTTCATCTTGTATCTGAAAGGAGTAGGATGCTAGGAATAAGTTTCTTTCTCAATGGGCTTCCACGAAAAAAAGTAATCATTTCTTTAACAGTGTCGACGGTGTTGCGTATGTCGGAAACGGAACACAATTTGTTAACAACAAGATTTAGCTTATGTGAAGCGCAGTGGTAAAAACAATGTTTTTGGACATTTTTTTAAAATAATACTTTGCACTCCATTACGACACTCTGCCATGGTAGAACAGCCATCAAAGCCTTGTCCAACAAGTTCACATTCAGATAAACCGGTCTCCTCTAAAACCTTTAAATTGTCTTAGCAATGTGTTCGGCATTGAACTCATCTAATTGAATGAATCCGACAAAGTCTTCGCGTACCCTATTTTCACTGGGGCCATAAAATCGAATTCCTATCGATAATTGTTCTATACCCGCAATATTGGCTTTCTCATCTGTCAGCACGCTGTAGTACTTGGAAGACATAATCTTAGGTTTTATATAATTTCCGAATAAAACACTACCTTGAACACGTTCTGTGGATGCGATGTGCTATTCAGAATTTTCGTGTGAACGAGCACAAGCAAAAAAAGTCATTATACTTTTGGAATGGAGTTACAATAAAAGACCCCTGAAATCCCATTTTATAGGTGGCCGAAATAAAACACAATGCCTACATAGCCCTCCCTCTAGCTTTCTAGAGTATGAAAGCCAAGGAAGCTGACTAAACCATTTATATAGAAAAGGACGCTTTCCAGTCACAGCACCTTGTTTAAAATTATACGTTTGACTAGGTTGCCATGGAGATACAAGGAGATCATACCTGCCAGTGTCCGACAAACATGACTGGGAATTTAAATCAACGTAATTCCCAATATCTTTGGGATCATAGCTGATCGCGTCACTTAAAACACGGTCAGAAAATGTGAAATCAAATTTGGGACATTTGGAAGAAAATACACTCACTTCGATGTCATTTGATAGCTCCACTTCTCCACTATCACTTAACTCCACTTTTGCCCCAACACTTATAGCAGAAGAAGTATCTTTAGAAAAGGCATTTCTTTTAAGAATATATCAATCTCTGTTTGTTTTTCATTCTCCTGTCTATTGTCGGAGCAGAGAAAAAGGCTACTATTAGTTTAATTACACGCACAAATGAAAATAAATTGGAAACAAATATCAACAAGCGGTTTCCACACAGTTAAGAACTCAACTAAACTAACTTGACCTCTTTCACTTGAAACATTGACTAACTGCCACAAATAGAAATTTATAATGCCTAACTGGCAACAGATGGTATATTTTATTAGCATCCCTTCTTTATCAGCCGAAAATAACATTCCATACAAAGAAAGTTTCGTAGGCAGGTCATTTATCCAACCTTGAAATATGGATTAGCTTTAGTCATTATTTGTGACAAGCAGTAGGTCATACCTTTATGTGTATTGCTTTTGAATACGGGTAAGGGGAGGAGAGAGGGAGGAAATAAATGCCGTCTCTTTCCTTGTTCAACAAAGAAAAAAGAGCGAGCCAGCCCCGAGCCAGCGAACTTATATCCCCCTTTATTTATAAAGATGTTCCGTTTTGCGTGATTGTCCTGGCTCTCCTGGAAAGACACAAACAAAGCCTTTGTTCGATTTATAGAGGAAACCGCCCGCTGGATTCAAATATTTATTTTCAATTGTGCACTTGACCCAACCCAAGTCACGATTTTGTAGGGATTTCATTGAGCAACGCAGAGACTGAGAGAGAGAGAGATAAAGCAATGCATATTTTTTATCGATGAGTGTGTCTCCTCTTCTTTCTTCGAAGAAGTTTTGGTCACTTAGAAAGACGGAGTAATGCTACCTTGTTTCCCTGACATTTGACTTGGAAGACCCACCAAGAGGTCTAGCAGGTCAAAGTAATCTGTTCTTGAGTGCCAAGATAATAATTTCAAGATATTGTCATAATAACCATTTTACATCTGTGCATCAGGTCGACATATACACATATATATAAATAGCACGCAAGTGGAAATGCGTAGATAAGATGTTTTATGTATTTAAACAATATGAAGCTCCAAGTTTATAAACATCCTTCTTTCTTTTAAAAAATATTTTTTTTTATTTGAAACAATTACTTCTTATTTTAGACATATTAGCCTGTACTCACCAGATTCCAGGGGGATTGGTCGACCCGTTCGAACCCCCCCCCCTGCAGACGCCCATGGTGTAACAATGAATTACGAATCACATATTATGAAAGAGTTTTTATACCCTGTTTTAGCACATCAAATATACTACTTATCAAGATATAGTAAAGTAATGTTACTCTCATAAAGTATGGGAAAAACAATTTTCATATATTCTTTGTTTCGCTTAATATCTGCTGGGAACTTGTAGCGTTGTGTAAAATTAGTTTTTAAGATACAAACGAAAAATATAAATTATAAAAAACTGGAGCCCGCTGGGAAAAATCTGACGACCGAATTGTATTCAGCACATCAAAATCTATAAGAAACAGGTGTCAGAGTGTCTGTAACAAAAACACTGTTGTCAAGTGTAATTTACACTATACTTTATTAACAATCATAATAGTGATGATCGTTTAGTAGGGAAGAAAATGTTTAACGTAGTTGATTGAGAACTGTACTACTATGAGCAAAATAAATGACGCGTCTCTTTATTTTGAAGTTTCTTGAAAATATCTCAGTTTTCTTTATATGTTTGAAATTTCGGAAGGTTTCCCCAGCAGAACAGGTTAATAACAAACCCATTTTCAATATTTGTGTTAGATATTAGCTTAAAATAAAGAAATTAGAAGCAAAAAACATTAAATTGACAGAAATCTCGAGAATTACCAACTCTGCTAAAGTGGTAAATTTTCAAGAACGCGAGGGAATCCTGCAGTTCAACACGAAGCAGCAACATCTATGTCATTGAGAGAAACGTGGATTAGATCTACAAACTAAACTTTTAACGAAATATTTTTAACTATGTCTTATTACGTGCATTATCTGCAAACTCCAAATACATGAATATATGCAGAGTATTAACGTAAAGATAGAGCAAATAGTGGAAATTGCCTATGGAAAAGGACGAATTGGTAGCACAATCGTAATGAAAAATCGTCTTTACCAGAACAGACTCAATTCACGTAAGAAAACAAATAGCTCAGTTAGTTAAAGCAACTAGTCTGTATGCCGAAGGTAGTGGGTTCCGTCCCCATGGAAGTGCTGTTGTCATTTTTATAACTATGGTTATTTTATTTATTTTTTTATGTGGAAAAGAATGAAATTGTAACATATGTGTAAAACTTATGACGATACCATAGAAAGAAAAAAATGTCGTTGTCGCACTTGCATTAACTAACTAACTAACTATATGGCCTATGGAACCCGGAAGTGCAATGCCGCGTTCACAAAAGCTCTCTACTGACTTCTATCCTTAGCTAACTGCATCCAGTTTCTACTTTGTATTCCAATCTCTGCGAGATCCATCTTAATATTGTGATCCCATCTGCGCCTAGGTCTTCCTAATGATCGTTTTCCGATTGGTCTTCCAGCCAAGACTTTGAAAGCGTTTCTACTTTCTTCCATTCTAGCTACATGACCCGCCTACCTAAGCCTCCTAGACTTCACGACCCTAACAATGTTGGGTAAACAATATAAATTATGTAGTTCCTCGTTATGAAGTTTCCGCAATTCCCCATTCCCGTTTTTCTTGGATTCGAATATTCGTCTCAGGATCTTGTTCTCAAATACTTTCAGTCTATGTTCTTCCCTCAGAGAAAGTGACCATGTTTCACAACCATACAGAACAACAGGCATGATTATCGTTTTGTATATTTTAAGCTTCAAATTCCTCGACAGAATTCGCGGCGATAAGAGATTTTGAACCGAATAGTAACACGAATTCCCTGCTTTTAGTCGACATTTAATTTCTCCGTGAATATGATTAATTTCCCGCACTTGCATTAGCGTCCCTAATTTTGGTTGCAAACAGTTTCGTAATTATTTCCCCTGTGCTCACTGCTCACTACATGCTCACTGATGCATAACGAATGTTTTTCAGTAAATGTTAATTCTAATTTGGAGAATTTTCTCACTAGATAGTCTTCTATCTACGTGTTTGGATATTTTGATAACACATTCCCTATTAAATTTTTAATTTTCCCTAGATGTTTAATTACGGAAAAGTTTTACAATGTATTTGTATTGAATTGAAATTGTTTTGAATTTACTACATAAAGTAAGTAGCCCGAAGGAGGAAAACTCAAGTAATTGATATTCTACGTAAAAGCAACCTATTGTAGAATGATGATGCTTCTTACCTTCAGCACATAATCTTTACGTTAGAGAGTCAGACAGAGAAAAATCCTGGTTTTTCCTCCCCTATGACCACCCATCTTAAACCTCTACATACCATTGTTCGTCTCACAAAATTTCGGTGCTTCAGAAACATTCAAATAATAATAATAATAATAATAATAATAATAATAATAATAATAATAATAATAATAATAATAATAATAATAATAATCCTGAATATGCCATCCTTACATAATGTAAGGATATCTTAGTTTCTTAGTTTAAATCTTAAGGGCCTTATGCAGAGACGTTTTGACGTCTGATTAAAACCTTACTACGTGGTTGACTAACGGGTGGTTATCAAAATTGTATTCAGAGTCTCTGATTAGGACGTGGTATTTGACGAAGTTAATCACATGTGACTTATTAATCTAGAGCAGAGGCTAATCTTTTACCCACGGTTTAGCGTGCGACACAACATTTCGTATTTCGCATTTCATATATTTTCATTTTTACAGACTACGCATGCGCTCATCTACTTTTCCGTAGTTGCCACATTTATTTTTCTCACCCGATGCATTGGGGTTATATAAGTTAATCATACCCAAATCATCATTTTAGTTGTACTCAAAGTAGACTCTGAATACCATAACGTGCACCTCCCTTAGTAAATTGTTAGTATGAGTACTAACTAGTCTGAGACTAAACCTAGATTAACGGATTCTCTCTGAATACCACCCTAAATATCTTAGTTTAAAATGCTTTCTTTAGTAATTGTTTGAGCAACCATGTAGGAGGGGGTACGACGTTTTATTTTGCCCCTCTCATTTCAGTACCCTTCCAACAGAAAGTAATTTCTGATAAGCAGGGCAGACAAAACGAATAAGATATATTTACAGCATCCTCTCCCCTTTCATGATTGGAATATCACGTAACATTTTTTATTCTACCAAAGATGGCCCTGTGCGGTTAGGGGTAGGTAACTCAAGAAATACCTAATATATAGCGCCCCTTGATTGTAATATTACCACTTCTTTACTTGTACGAGGGAGCCCCTAAACAATCAAGGGTGACAAAAAGAATAGGAAAAGTGTCTATTGATTCCAGTGGCGGATCCAGCACGAACTTCTGGGGGGCGGAATAAGCGAAAGATTCTTTTGATGATGTGAAGCTGTCACAAATTACCACTTAACTAAACGAATCAATAGTGGGGTGAACCGGAACCCAGTCAGTTTAAATTGATGTAAAAATTTAATTTTTGGCTTCATATTAAAGTTTTGGTTTCAAATGAGAATTTCAGTCCAAGTGGTCAATGATTAAATTTCGTAGGGCTCTTCAGTGTAGGCTAATACGGTCCCCTTATGAGAAAAGGCAAAAATATTAACATGTTTATAACTTTCGAATTTTTCGTCTATTTTAAAGAAATATTTTGCTTCGTATTAAAGTGTTGGTATCTCGCAGAGATTGGAATACAAAGTAGAAACTGGATACAGTTAGCTAAGGACAGAAGTCAGTGGCGAGCTTTTGTGAACGCGGTATTGAACCTCCGGGTTCCATAGGCCATAGAGTTAGTTTTATTAAAGTGTTGGTTCCAAATGACAATTTCAGTCCGAGTGGACACTGATCAAATCTCGGAGGAAGGGGGGCTCTTCAATATAGGGGGCTACGGCTCCCTTATGGGAAAAGGCAAACATATGAAAATGCTTATAACTTTCGAACTTTTCGTCTATTTTAAAGAAATTATTGGCTTCATATTAAAGTCATGGCTTCAGACGACAATTTCAGTCCGCGTGGACAATGATCAAATCTCGGAGGGCTATTCGGTGTAGGGGTTTCGGCTTTTTTATGGGACAAGATTCACGTAGATGATATTGCAAAATTGTTTTGTATACATGAGTGGAAACTTGCACCATTTGGTTACTTTAACCTCTTATATTTTACAGATTCAAATTCGAAGCAATAGTTATTTCGCAAAGCTAAAAGATGGCACTTACTACTTTCATTAAAATGAAATGTCTTTTATGAGAAGTTGTCATGGAGCAGACGAACGATCAGGCACCCAAACGTTGGTTGAGTCGGATGGTTGAAACTCGTTAAGCTCGTTAAGCTCGGTGCTCCTCCGTGGCTAAGCGGTGAGCGTACGCGACATTGGCGTGGGAGATCCGGGTTGGATTCCCGGCGGGAACTCATGTGGTTCGGATTCCACGTTAATCAGTAGGTTTACGTCTCATATAGCCTCGCTGTTGAACAGGACGTTAAACTCAAAATCAACTCAACTCGTTAAGCTCGCTTCAATTATTATTATTATTATTATTATTATTATTATTATTATTAATAATAATAATAATAATAATAATAATAATAATAAATAATAATAATAATAATAATAATAATAATAATAATAATAATAATAATAATAAAGCATTCAACTTTGGTGCATGGGGTCCGTGGCTCGATTCCACTTCGCGCCAAGTGAAATTTGAGGTGGACAAATACCGTGTGCATGGGTAAGGGTTTTCTTGGGATTTTCCATTTTTCTCCCACTTTCTTCATTTCACCATTTCATTCATCATCATTCTCCCTTAGCGTAGGTGCATAATCGTGCAACGTTAAACTAGATATTGCATTTAATTTTAATATCAATAATAATAATAAAAATTAATTCAACTGAAAGGACTGTAATTTATGTTGACAGCAATTATCATAAATATTCAATCATTATAAAAACAATGCTTTGAGTAGAAAGATAATCCTTTCCAAGTGTTAACGAATGCGCACGACATAAAACATGTCTCGAGAAAGACGAGACGCGCTTTGTGACATCCAAAATAAGACGAGACAAATGTTTTGGACACGAGATAGCTTGTAAAACGTCTCGTCTTATCTGGAATGTCTCAAAAACAAAAGTCTAAGTTTTAAAATTATTTTTCAAGATCTATTCTCTCAGAATAGCTCTCTGTCTTAAAATTAATAACGGCATTTGTGATTTAAAAAAGATAAACAATGCCTAAAGTTAATAGTTAACTTTTCGAAAACAAGCTTCATTAAGGGTGAACCTGGAAGGTGTCCACAAACTTTGGGAGATGATTCGTGACATCAAAAGGAGACAAATGGTCCTCTTGTAGTTTTCGAATTTAGCTTCGTTGTCGAGATACAGGGTTGCCAACTGGTCGTGTTTGAGAAACTCACTGGGAATAAATTCATCTCCAAGAATAAACTACTACTCATAAATTTTTCAGGTCAATTGACTTATACCATGTTGTAAGGTTAAATATTTATTTATGAAGTGTGTACAAAATTTGCCAGTGTCTTTTCTGAGAAAATCGTCCAGAAAAAGTCAACTCCAAGAATAAATTACCCCTCGTAAATTTTTCTAAAAGAAATATCTGATACTGCAATATAGGGTTGTTAATTAAATATTGATTAATGAAAAATAAACAAAATTGTTAAAACCATTTTTGAGAAAATACCTTTTTTCGATTTTCGTATGTTGGTAAACCACACTTATTTTAGGTGGCAGGAGAAAATTGGAAAATCTCCTGTAGGAATACTATGTAAACCCTAAGTTTAAAATTTGGTGTAGATACGTTGAACGGTATGGCCTCTAGGCGAGTGCATAGAAAAGTGTACCGGACGGACGGGTGTTGAAAAGTCGCATTTTCGGTATGTAGACGCCATGAAACATGTAAATCCCTTGAAATCTGAATTTGATATATTATTTTTACAATCACTATATTTTCTTCTCTCTTTTGTCGCACGAAAAAGAAAAGCCTGAGTTTACCACAAAAAGCTAGGGAGTTTGCCAAAAAATATTCAGTTACAGGGCCACCGCACTAAACTTTTTAAATTCAATTTCTTAACTGTGTTAGGCTGCAGTTGTTACTGAAGTGTGTATTTGGATAATACGAATAAAATTATCGTATTATTCAAATACATCGAATGTCAGATTATCGAATAAAAAACTTCGATTGAAGAAAATCCACACTACAAAACTAACTCACACTTTGAGCACAGATTTTCATTAGACATATAATATACCAATTAATGCAATCATTGTTTATGAAATATAACATAAATCAAATGACTCATTTTTGAGAAAGTCGTTCAAAAATAACACGTCAGGAGTTACCTACATTTTGTGAATTGTTTCGAACAATGAGTTAAGATATACTTTTGGTTATTAATGAAATATTTATTTGTGAAATTTGAACAAAATCGCCTGTCGTTCGAGAAAATAGTCGGGAAAAAACCTTGACCCCCAAACTTAACTATCTGTTGTAATTGTTTTTCATAGAAACAACTTATACTAAAATATAGGGTTATTAATGAAATACTTATTTGTGAATTATCAATAAAATTGCCCGAGTAATTTTTGAGAAAATTGTGAGGGAAAAATAACTCCCCGAATAAACTATCTCTTGAGGATTCTTTCAGGGTAAGCGAGTTATTCCATATTATTAGGTTTTGAATGAAATATTTATTTATGAGTACGAACAAAATTGCATGACTCATTTTTGAGAAAGCCGTGGAGGAAAAACACCTCCAAGGGTAAACTACACCTCGTATATTTTTTCAGGACAAACGAGTTTTGCCATATTGTTCGGTTATTAACGAAATATTTATTTTTGCAATACGAATAAACTCTTTTGAGCCGTTTCTGAGAAAATCGCCCAGACAACACACTCCATCAAAAATAAACTACCCCTCGCATTTTTTAGGACAAACGAGTTCTGCCATATTGTTAAGTTATTAATGAAATATTTATTTATAAAATATGAACGAAAACACTTCAGTCCATTTTGAGAAAATCACTGAGAAAAAACTCACCCCTTAGTATAAAATACCCCTTGTAGATTTTTCTCAGATAAATGTCTTATACTACAATATAGGGTTGCTAATTAAATATTAATTTATATAAAAAAGAAAGAAAACAAGACCGTTAGAGCCAGTTATGAGAAATATCTTTTTTTCTATTTTCATCGTACAGGAAACTACCCTTGTTTTGGGAGTAGGATGGAAATAAAAAGAAACTATAGGAAATACTATGAAAATCTTAAACTAAAATTTGGTGCAGATAAGTTGAACGGTTTGGCCTCTAGGCGAGTGCACAGAAAAATGTAGCGAACGGATGGACGAACAGATGGACATGTATCGAAAAATAACTCTTTCGGTGATAGGAGCTATAAGTTAATACGTGTAAATTCGTTGAAATCTCAAATTTGATTTTTTTACAACACCATACTTTCTTCTCTCATTTGTCACTTCAAAGTAAAAGGAACTCAGAACTACAGACAAGAGACACCTACTTTTACACATAGACATTTATTGATTTAAAACTGGTTTAGTTCGTGTCATTTCACTTCCAATTGAAAGGTTTTACCACGACTTACGGCATACCAATGACGAGACGGAAGTTTTCAGGAAGTAAATGCATTCAGAAGTCTAGACTGCATTACCCCTATCAGCCTGTTTTTACTTCTGCAATTGTTGACAGCTGTAATTTCATGCAAACGCTACATGAAATAATTCTTGGTTGACGTCATTGTGTTACTATTTTAGTATTGTTCTCTTCAGACTTGGTTGAAGTTTTGTCTTAACGGTTATACATTTTTTTCTTATGTCATCGTTACAATAATAAAATGTTGTGATGAGTGGATAGATTCGAATCTACGAACATTGAGTTTTCATTCTTTCAACACTTTACCAATGGACCAAGTTTTGTCTTCACGTTAATGCACGGTTACAGGGTTTATTACGATTTAAATAAAATGGCTGGCTGTTAGAGTTTCCTGCTCACATATTTCGATCAAAAATTTTCAATGCTTCATAGATACGTAGAGCAATGTTTAGATACACATTTTAGGAGAGTGAATTTTGGTGTATATAATAATTTCATGCCAGATAAAAGCTGGATAAGTTTCGATAATAAGTTTCATATGTAGATCTCAATAATAGGCTTGTTGTTCGGGGTGACGTTCCAAGGTTCAGCATTGACTAGCAATTTTTGCTATTAATATTCCTTCTAACAATATTGGCAGTGGACAAAAGTTAGCCCGTGTTGAAGCTTTTTGCTCATAATTTAGTAATTTTACTTTACTATTTACGAATATATTGAAAATTTTCAGCAGACACGTATGCAGTAATTTATTTCGGGAGGGGTCCGACTTCAATATTAGGATAATTTATAATATAATTAAGATAATCCCCAAAATTAGGCTAAATTTACAGAAAAGTTGGGATTTCAGAGGGGGTCCGGACCCCCTGGACCCACCCCTAAATGCGTCTTTGTTTGTCAGTAACGTTTCCTCATTTTGAAACCCTCAAAAACTTCGGATATATAAAGGAAAACGAGTTGTTTTCGATGAAATATCACTTCAAGGAGATGCGACAGTTTTATTGCACATAGTGGTACCCCATGTTCACAAGGGCAAGAATTCCTTCCCTTTCTCTGCCATTGTGCTCTATCGAAAGGTTAGGTTTGTAAAATATTACTCTTACGAACAAGCATGATTGGCAGATAGGAATACTGAACAGAACTCCACAGAAATGCATGCTGAACTTACGTTTATAGCAACCTTTTGGTGATTTGCCTTCAAGGTCAATCGAGTGGTAATACAGTTCCGTCTCTGTTCCTAAGCTATGTTCGTATTACTTCGAACAGTTTTGATAATGAAAAGCATGCCTCGTAATATAACAGACTTCTTTCGCGTAAGAAATCGAAACTCAGTTGGTCAGAGCAACTAGTCTGTACGAATTAGGTTTTTAGTTCGAGTGCAGTATGAGTAAGGGTTTTTATTACTATTGTTTTTATCTTTTTTATGTGAGGAAAAATCAAATTGTGGCATCGCGATATCAAATGTATTTGGTTAGGTAACTTTGTCTTAGCTAAACTTTAAACATCAGTAACCGTTGAAATTATTTCACTAACCGATCACTTACTGAACATTTCAAACACGTGAAACCAGTGGCATAACATGAAGCATAAGCTCTCCTCCGCAGGCATGCGTCCGTACTTTCAGGGATGTACCAAGAGCCGAGCGACTGCTCGGGGCGCCAGAGAAAGAGGGGCGCCAAAACGAGCCTCAAAAACTAAATTTTATAATGTGTTTTCTACTGACGTTTTTGGTTATATTCTTGTAAAGTAGTGGCAATTACATGATCTTTTTCCATTTCACCATGGAAGAAGAGAGTTTCATAGTATTAAGGGGGCTCTATCGAAAAACGGAGAGAGGGCATGTAGAATAAAGAGTGGCGGGGAAATAAGTATTGTTTGTTTGTTTGCTTGAGTTTAGCGTTCCACAGTTGCCTTAATGGCCAGGGGAGATGTGGATACTAATTATAGTGGAATCCGAACCACTTTTATCGTTCAAGAGTAATCCATCCGGAATTGGACCCGGCACCACAGAAGGCAGGGGTGCTAGCCACTAGACCAAGAGGGGGGCGGAGTTCGTATTGTTTATAGCGGGCCATATTCTTTGTGAAATTTTCCTAGGTAATGAATTTCTTTTTGAAAAATGGGTTTAAAATATTATGATAAAATGTAAAATATAGGCTAGTACTAGAGGGAGGGCGCAATTTTTTGGCCTTGTGGCTTGTGCGGTCCCCACGCCACAGGGTTGCGGGGGCGCTATTTACGCCTATGCTTCGAACGTAATTTAATAACTTATTAAGAAATTCTACAATCAGCGTGGAAACGGGAATATATATCTTTCTAATAGTCCCATAGAACTTTCACTCAGATCGCCAGATGCAATTTTTCAGAGTGTGCTCTGGCTAAGTAGAAGGAAGATCTGATGTTTCCTAAGCAAGTTCCTTTCAGAAAGTTTGCTGTTTTTTTTTTTAACGGTGATGTAAATAAACATACTCATCGTTATTAGCCCGACACCGAACCATCTTGGACAAATCCCTCTAGAACAATGATCGGCAAAAGTTTATTCTGCCTAATTTTATAAGCGACTCAAGGGTGAAACACTTGTTAACGAGGGGGCCGCGGTGGCTCAGTGGTAGAGCGTTCACCTCTGGTGCTAGGGGTCTTGGGTTCAAACCCTGCTCCCGCCAAGTGAACTTTGTGTTGGACAAACACCGTGTGCGTGGGTTTTCTCGGGGTTCTCCCGTTTCCTCCCACTTTGTTCATTCCACCGTTTCATTCATTACTCATCATCACCGTCTCCTTTAGCCTAACCGGCATAACCGTGGGACGTAAAACTCAGAAATTTCATTTCATTTCATTTCACTCGTTAACGAAAGCAATGTTGTGTATATACTGCCTTGTTTCTGACAAAATATAAAGTGCTTTGTAATCTTTAGACACTTCTATTCTTTTTGTCACCCTTGGTTGTGTACGGCAACCTCGAACAAATAAAGAAGAGGTAATATTACAGTCAAGGGGCGCTATAAATATATTAGATATTTCTTTTGTTACCTTACCATAACGGCCTAGGGTCGTCTTCGGTAGAATAAAAAATGCTACGTGATATTTATTCCATTCACGAAGGAGGAAAGGATGCTGTAAATATATTTCTTATTTATTTTGTCTGTCCTGCTTCTCAGAAATTATATACTTTCTGTTGGAGGGTGCTGAAAAGAGGGGGAAATAAAACGTCGTGCCCCCTCATACATTTTAAATTTTGTGACGTGGTTGCTCGAATTATTACTAAAGAAAGCACTTTAAACTAAGATATCCAAAGTTACTATATTATGTAAGGGTGGCATATTCAATAATAATAATAATAATAATAATAATAATAATAATAATAATAATAATAATAATAATAATAATAAATATGAATGTTTTTAGAGAGCCAAAATTATGTGACACGAATCATTACATGTAGAGCTTTAAGATGAGTGATCATAGGGGAGGAAAAAACAGGATTTTTCTCTGTCTGACTCTCTAATGTTAAGATTATGTGCTGAAGGTAAGAAGCATCATCATTCTACAATTGGTTGCTTTTACGTAGAATATCAATTACTTGAGTTGTTTTCCTTCGGGCAACTTCTCTTATGTAGTAAATTCAAAACAATTTCAATTTAAGACAAATATTTATAGGGAAAATTAAACATTTAATAGGGAAATCTGTTATCAAAATATCCAAACACGTAGATAGAAGACTATGTAGTGAGAAAATTCTCCAAATTAGAATTAACATTTACTGAAAAACATTCGTTATGCATCAGCGCGCATGTAGTGAGCAGTGAGCACAGGGGAAATAATTACGAAACTGTTTGAAAACAAAAATTAGAGGCACTAATGCAAATGCGACAACGATATTTTCTCTTTTTTCGGTATCGTCATGAGTTTTACACATATGTTACAATTTGATTCTTTCCCAAATAAAAAAAATAAATAAAATAACATTGTCTTAAAAATGACAACAGCACTTCCATAGGATTCAAACCCCTATCTTTGGCATACAGACTCGTTGCTTTATCTAACTGAGCTAGTTGTTTTCTTACGTGAACTGAACCTGTCCTACAGTAAAGACGATTTTTCATTACGATTGTGCTAACAGTTCGTCCTTTTCCATAGGCAATTTCCACTATTTGCTCTATTTATACGTTAATACTTAGCATAGATTCATATATTTGGAGTTCGCTGATAATGCATATAATAAGACATATTAGAAATACTTCGTTAAAATTTTCGTTTGTAGATCTAATCCACGTTTCTCTCAATGACATAGATGTCACTGCTTCGTGTTGAACTGCAGAATTCCCTCGCGTTCTTGAAAATTTCCCACTTTAGCATAGTTGGTAATTCTCGAGATTTCTGTCGATTTAATATTTTTTGCTTCTAATTTCTTTATTTTAAGCAAATATCTAACACATATATTAAAAACTTGTTTGTTATTAACCTGTCCTGCTGGGGAAACCTTCCAAAATTTCGAACATATAAAGAAAATGGAGATATTTTCAAAAAAAACTTCAAAATAAAGAAACGCGTCATGTATTTTGCTCATAGTAGTACATAAAACAATACAAGTATGGTGTCACTAAGAAGACTCCTCATCATGTCATGTAGCTGATTTAACAACTACCATTTTAACACTTACTCTAAAATATGATGAACCTGAGATAGCACCAGGCATGTTACAAAATTTCTCGCAACCAGGGTAACAGAGCCAATGCATTAAATTAACACAGCCACTCTTCAGTCTGTGGATGCTACGATAAGTGAAATAAAATTTTCTGTTTAGAAACGACGTTCGGTCAGTCTAAAATTCAATATACAAAAAAGTTTTTAAAAAAAGTATTATAAAGAAGATTTTCTGTATATTGTAGCGTAGTAGAAGTTATAATAATTTCAATCTAAAATCCATTCCGACAGAGATTAGGTTTGCTTCACTCTCTATTATAGCATTTTTCCCCACAAAACTTACGCGACGAGGGGGAAAAAATGTAAACTTACAGACGCCTAAATAGGGTAAACGCTTTCAGTCAGCCGCAACTTCGAAGAATCTAACTTCTTCTTAGATTTCTTTTGAAACATTCAATAAATCAATTTTCTACATTTTGAGAGACCTTTGCTGAAGTAAGCAACAACAAGTATAGTTAGTGCAGAAATAATAATAATAATAATAATAATAATAATAATAATAATAATAATAATAATAATAATAATAATAATAATAATAATGTATTAAATTTAAAGAAAACTTGTAGAGAGGTAAGTGTATAATGAGACTATTACAATATGGAAGAGTTACAAGAATTAATTAATTCCACGAAAAATATTCTTATGCAAATGACAACTAGGGATGCGCTCGAGTCGAGACATGTCTCGAATCTCGACTCGACTCGACTCGAATTCGAGTCGAGATTCGAGTCGAGACACACTTTGTAAAATTCGAGACGAGTCGAGACAAACGTATTTCTCGACTCGAATTTTCGAGTCGAGACACGAGTCGAGTCGAGACGGCTCTTAAAAATCTCGACTCGACTCGAATGTCTCGAAAATCTTTCTATAATTTTTAATATTATTTTGAAGAAAGTATTCACTCAGAAACAGCCTTGAAACCAATTCCAGCTTTTATTCCTTCAGAAAGGTACAGAACCCATAAAATTAATAGTTAATCTTTAAAGATCAAGATTTAATTTTCAGCTCAATTCAGTTAATTAGAACTAATAGTTAATGTCGTTGTATTTGGTTGTACTGCAAATATAATGATAATAATAATAATAATTGATTATCTAGTTTGTATAAAACTATTATCCGTAGTCTAAATCTAGTTTGTATAAAACTATTGCGATAAAGTGAACTTCATAAATTCTCTGAATGAGTAGTTGGTAGTCTATAGTAATTTAGCATAGTTATAATTATTGTGTTTTCGTTCCCATGAACGCAATAGGGTTACGTAACTTCTGGATTATTCGCTTGCCCAACTATTCTGAGACTAATATGTTAAAGCATATCACGAGCTACGGATAATATATAATGTAACATTTGTTGTAAATCACATATTATGATACGAGACTATTTTACATAGTATATCTTATCTAATATAAATAAAATAAAGAGTTTGTTTGTGTGTTTGTCTGTCTGTCTGTGTGCGACCTGGGGACCAGACGAGTGGACCGAGAGTTCCCAAAATTTGGTCACGGGTACCTTAGTCCAGGCCCCAGATCAAGACGAAGCGTTTTTTTAAATTTCGAACCAGGGGGGTCTCGGGGAGGGACGTTTACTGGGACCGACCTGGGGACCAGACAAATTGACCGAGAGTTACCAAATTTTGGTCACGGATACCTTGGTCCAGGTCCCAGTCTAAGGCGAAGCGTTTTTGTCAAAATTGGAACCAGGGGGTCTCAGGGGGGCGTTTAGCGAGACATGTAGTAAAAGTAATCCAAATTGATCGACATAGTGTCAAATCCATAGTTTTCACGGTCGCTGAGATCAATGGTGACACTTCCATCAGCGATGACTTGCAAATTCAGCTACTACTGTATGCGGGCCGGGTGTCAGCGGGTGAGGAATACCGAGACATGTATAAATAGCCCATATTGATTGATACTAGTGTCAAATCCATAGTTTTCGCGGTCACTGAAATGAATGGTGATACTTCCACAGGTGTTGACTTCCAAATACAACCCCCATGCGAAGAATGGGTATATTAAGCTAGTATTACAATAAATGGACTGCTTGGATGCCAAGAACTAGTACAGATAAGTACCATTCACTTCTATGAATAGGTATTTTTTAAAAGGATTTTTGTAAACACTAAGTTATAAAACAATGAAATACATACAGTAGTTAGGGTTTTGGTTCCCAACATAAAAGAAATATGGATTGTTCATGAGATATTGAACTTCAACTTTCACTCCTGGAAAATTTCAATTTTGGAGTTAGGCCACTTGGCATCAAAGCAGTTCACTGTAAGATAAATACATTCCGCACATTAGTAACATAGTTGTTCAGGGGCCTTCGATTCCCATCCTCTCAAATGAAAGCTGAACGATTGCTTGATACATGCTGACTATATAGGAGAAATAGTGTATTAAGTTTTCGAGCTTTGGTGCGTATCCGTATTTACACTCTGATATAACTTTAAGTTCACACTCAAATCGAGCTAATTGTTTAATGCATTTCGAAAGCTTTTGTTTTTATGCAGCTCATTAAGGAAAATCTATTTCATAATCGTAACATTTATGTACTAAGAAACTATGAACGTAAAGTGGACTCGACCTAGCCCCGTGGCCGCTGTGAGTCAGTGGCACAGCTCTCACCCTTGGTGTGTGAGGACTCTGATTCTGTGTGTGTGTGTGAACTCCGCGGCTAGTGTACGCGTCTTTGCCGTGGAAGACTCGGGTTCAATTCCCGGCGCGAGCTCATGTAGTTCGGATTCCACGTTAATCAGTAGGTCTACATTTCATATATCCTCGCTGCTGAAAGAGACGGTAAAGTCAAAATCAACTCAACAATATATATGTGTGTGTGCTTATGTGAATTTGCTCGTGGCTGTATGGTTAACACATACGCCTTGATCGCGGGAGACTCTGGTTCGATTTACGGTGGAAGCTCATGAAGTTGTTACCGGTATCCCACTTTAAACTGTAGATCCATGCCTCATATAACCATAGATATAATATATATGCCTTTGATACACTTATTTTCCGACTAGGAAGCCATCGAAAATTTCCGGACACAGAGTCCCGTAGACCGAAAATGAGAAACATGGGTATAGAGTAAAACAGCCATAGAAATTAAAGCTTTTTAGGCTAACTTAATCCTTACATATAATGCAACTAGCTTGGCCAAGTTACAATGGAGGAAATACTATCATTGCAACACTCTGAGAATAGAAAATGTTCGTCAGGTATTACTATCCCCCCGTCTCCTGCAGAATGAAAACCCTAATGTAACAAACAGTGGCGGATAGTATTCATGTTTCCTTGCAGAGGTCCTTACGAGGGTTCGCTTCCATCTTCCTCTCCCCAAGAACTAAAATAAATTAATAAATTGCTATTACTTGTTAATCTTGTACAAAGGACGCAATTAAAGTCCCAGTGTAACACCCCTTCACATTTAGATTTTTCCCCTGGAAGAAAACCAGTTATTATTGTTTCTTGATTTCTCAGTCTCACCTACATAAACATAAGAATAGAATTACAGGATAGGACATGTTTAGATTGCTTGCACGTGACATCTAACTATATTTCTCATCAAATGTGTCACAGATGAAAATTTCCGTTTGTACTGCCTCTATTTTCTGGTACATATGTTTCATTTATGTTATGTTGCTAAAATTCGTTAGGAAACAAGTACAGACTGCGCCTGTGTGCCTGACAAAACCTAAATGTACTGGATAATTATTTCTTCACTTTCTTCCAGAAAAAAAAGTAACCCATCTCATGTCGGCTAACAAAAAGAGGTAGCGGACCAAAGATAGCCGTTGTTTACCTAAGGTCGTTACACAGCAGGGGTTTCATTCAGTCAGAGGGAAAAGAAAAATAATTTAAGGTTTCTACATTTGTTTTGAACTGCAATATACTTCTTCCTTTTATTTTAAGAACCATTTCCTTCTCATTTGTCTGCATCAGAAAAAAAAATGCAAAAAAAATCACTAGAATGTGCCTATTTACCAAAAGTACGTACTAGATCACTAGTTCAATAGTAAAATCACTAAATCTAGTACGAAATCATAAATGTGGCATCCCTGGGTTGGAGCGAAAGTAATGGTTGGAGTAAAAACTAGTCCGTATTTCTACTGCGTTCTGTTGTTGAATTCACAGAAATGTTCAAAAATAAATTCAAGAAGTAAAACACGATCCTACAAAAGACTGTTTACTTGCTCACTGGTTTTCGTATTGTGAACTGAAACTCAAGTGCGCAGTCATGTTGAATACTTCTGTCCCTTTCTACTTTACAACTTGAGGTGGGATGAGGGTCAGGATAGATCTAGTGATATACCGCTAAAGGAAGTGCTTCAGTACAGAGTCGGAAGCGGTATGTATTGTTTATACTACTTACAACGTTACCCCCCACATAAAATATAAATTCACCCTTTCTTCCTTCCCTTTTTCGAATACAATGAACCGACTCTTTTGCTGAAGAAAGATGCTAAAAGAAAATTGAAACATCTGTGTCTAAACTTTCTTTGAAGCGCAGTCTTTTGTATTTGTAAGGTTTTGCGAGTGTTTTAGAGATAGCCAAATGTTTTACCATGGACTCCTGCTGCAAACTGACCGTGAGTAAACACTCGATCTCGCTGTGCTCAATTTCTCTCGCACACGTGAAATGGGTTTGTTGTTTACAAAACAAATAGGAAGTTACCTTGTGCTTTTGCATTTCTGCACGCACACAGGTACCATTGTTGTTTTAATGATCAGAAGAAATATCAAAACCATCCGATATATATGATACGAAACAGCTAACAGAGGGAGGCAAAGATAAATGTAGGCCTATACCAAGTTTTCCGCGTGGTACCATTACGGAGAATAAATATTTGATAAAGTCACGTAGATGAGCTTAAACCTATTCCATCTGTCCTTATAACTTTTCTGGTCTCATCAATTTCTCAGGAGAATACGTACAACATATGTCCAAATTCCATATATACTCTTTCTAAACTAATGAGTAAACTCATTAAGAACACCAACTGATATCAATAAACAGGAAAGAAAACAATACTTTATACTTCTATCATTTGGTACACATCTCTATGAAGCACAGCTTGTTTCTTTTCGAAATAGCTCCTTCGTGTCACAGCTGTGGTTAGTTTTGTTTTGTGTTAGGATGAAAGAGAGAAATGCAACATTTGCTTCGCGGTGAAGTTATATATATTATTAAGATGAGCGGTGATAAGCGAGGTTTAACAAAGAGTGCCTTTCGGATGCACAATTTAACGGGTAGTTGCAGTCCGTGTTGAGAATCGAACCAAAGCTATGTAAGACATGTTATGACAAATCCAAAAGGTGTGTTGTATCGGTGCGGTACCAGTTTTTCACGTTTTTCAAAATGTTCCAAAACCCAAAGAATAATCTTTAATTTCTGATATTTTAGTCGTCACAAATTACAATTTTATAATGTAGTCAATGTTTATAATTACTGGGCAGTTGGGCGTTTAAACTAATGACATCATAATAAAGTCAAAACCATAATTTTGAGTTGAATTGATTCTGAGTTTAACGTCCCGTTCAGCAGCGAGGCTATATGAGACGTGGACCTACTGATTAACGTGGAATCCGAACCACATGAACCCCCACCGGGAATCAAGCCCAGGTTTCCCACGCCAAAGGCAAGTATGCTAACCGTTAGCCACGAAGGAGCTCCACCATAATTTTAGTGGGCGTAAAGAAATATCTCGCCAGTGCTTTTACAATAAATAAAATTTTATAAGTATTAAAGAATAGTGGTAAGAGATTTTATAATAGCCCTTTTATTTATGAGGTATGAGTATTTTAAAAAAAACAACTAAAGAATAGGTTGGCGGAACCACAAAAGACTTTCTTACACCAGCCATACACTGACGTATTTTTCAGTCGTAGCCATAAAATTTCATGCGCTAGTCTTGTTAGCAGCTGTCAATACGTTAGTGTATGGGACCTGGCGTACGTTTACGTACCGAATTTTTATACGCTTGAAAAGTCTGGCTGCTTTTAACTTCGAGCGTAAATACGGCGCGTAAAAACGGCTCAGATGAAAGGGTTTTCGAGCAGCAGGTGGTCTCTTGCCCTTTCCACGGCCTTCTCCCTGGTCTAGTCTTATTGTTTTCAGAAGAGAAAACCTGTTCTTGAGTTGTCCTCGCGAATCGTTGCTGAGGTTTGCTGGCAGACTCACCAGAAATCTTCATTCCAATCTAGTTTCAGTCTTTCTATACAATACATGATTTTGGCTAAATTAATATTTTCTATTGCACAAAACGAGACATTACTTCCTAATTAAAATTCATAATTAATTTTCAGTACATAGAGGAAAAGGTATTTAAATCCAATACTTTCTAATTAGAATTCGCAAATGATGAGAGCTCCTCCGTGGCTATATGGTCAGCGTAAGCTTCTCCGGCGCAGGACATCCTGTTCGATTCTCGGCAGCTCACGCAGTTTGGATCTCACTTCTCATATAGCCTCGCTGTCTGAGAGGTCGCTTAATTCAAACCCAATCCAATCGGACATGATGTCTTTCGACTATGAATTTAACATTAAATTAATATTTGACAATTAGTCCCCCCCCCCACACACACAGAAAAATGAAGTCACACTTTAGAGTTGATCATATTCTGATATTAAAAAAAGAAGTATAACATGACTTTTAATAGCATGTGACCAATTCCCGACAAACTAAAAATGTCATGCTATTTAGAAAAGAGAGAGAAAGCAAGAGAAGGGAAAGAAGGTAAGGGCAACCAACAGTAGAGTACGCAGGAATTTATTTCGGGTGCGGTCCAAACTCAATTTGAGGGTATTTTATATTAAAATTCCTAAAATTGTCCCTAAAATTAGGCTAAATTTACACAAAAGTAAAAATTTGGGGGGGGGTCCGGACCCCCAGGACCCACCCCCTGCGTACGTCCCTGGCAACCAACATAAAATGTTACTTCCAGACATACTTTCTCGTTCACTTGGTTCTCTCCGGTCGAATATGAATAAAAATGTCCCCAGTAGCAAAGATAAATTACATTTCACTCTTATGAAGAACACTCCTTCACCAAACAATGTTCAAATTCAGCTTTCTGATATTTTGTTTTGTCCCACGCTAGCCGTACAATATTTTTGAAAGAAATCACTACCAGCATAGAGGCTACAGGCACCTACTAGGTATATTTAAGAATAAAAAGTAATAATCCTGACCTTCAACAAGATATTATCTCGATATCTGCCTGATAAAACAGCAAAATATTGCGTTTGACTATCGAAATTCGGTGAAAATTTTTTGCTATTTCGACCACCTGCTGCTTGTTATTTTAAGTACCTTCTCAATTTTACAAGAACTTGTAACAAAATAGGTTCAGAAAGTCACTATTTTTTTCCCGTGATCTTAACATTACTCGTGAAAAAGAAAATGTGAGAAACCGCAATACATGGCCTAATGTTTCTTTCTTTGTGAATTATTTCAAACCTCAGATTGTACATATATTTAAATTTAATAGACCTAATAATCCTATTTCACCATTAATGCTCACATACTAAGTCTAAATAGCACAATCATTGTACTGCTCGCTTTAGTGTGCTTGCTTTTCAGCCTAAAAGTTCTAGTTCAATCCAGGGTACCAGCTATGTTGAATATTTTTCAACATTTTATTATATCTCGTCATGATGGGGACTGTACCAACACTTATTTGAAAAGCTTAAGTAGACTCAAAACAGAACATACCTAACACCAAAATTGAAATGACACCCATTTGCAGGAAACAGGATTACACTCATAATAGTTCATGTTAACTTGTAGTATACCATTAAAGCATTTCTCAACTTTTGTGGTGTGGTTACTATCAATTCTTCCCAGATAAACGTTAACTTAAGGTCTATTACCACAAAATATTAAATAACAATGAATATCTGACACTTAAATAATTTCTTTCACGAACAACTCAATCATTTTACTGAGCTCCTCTGTGGCTAAACGGTTAGCGTGCGTGTTTTTGGCGTGGGAGATCCAGGTTTGCTTTTCGGTGGGAGCTCATGTGGTTCGGATTCCACGTTAATCAGTAGGTCTCGTCTCATATAGCCTCGCTGCTGAAAGGGACGTTAAATTCAAAATCAACTCAATCATTTTATTATGTTTATAAGTAGCATGTCCATCAGTGTTAGGATAATTTATATAATAATTGACACAACTTCTTACTTAATAGTGTTATTTTAGTGTCATTTTTACTACTAGAGCTTCGAAATTAATTGATATTTAATTGTTTTCAGTTTCGTATAACATACAAGTTTGTTTACATTTTTCTTTTTACTTTCTGCTTAATTCCTTATAACTACGCTTTCTTACAGTGAAATATATCTTATTCAATGAATACAAGAACTATGAGTATTAAAAACATACAATTCGACGGATCTTCACACTGAGAAAAATGAAAATTTAAAATAAAACAAATCTGTTTATTTTCCGAACCAGTAAATGGAAACTCTTCCGACATAGATTGCTTCAAATCATTGGTTCATAAGTTGGGAAACAAATATAATAATAATAATAATAATAATAATAATAATAATAATAATAATAATAATAATAATAAATTTAAACGAACGAATGTATTTGGTTCAAAGTGTCTTTAATGAGTTAACAGTTTAAACTTCATTTGAAAAAGAAATCTGAACTAAGATTTGGTAGCTGAGTTAATTTTAATAAGCAGTTGGATGTTTGTACCAACATTTAGTGAAATTTAAACAAACCAGTCGTTCAGAATAGTTTAACTTTGTTTCAAAATAACGTAATCTGAGGTGAATTGGAGATTAAAGTGTTGTGAATAGCTAATGTTCGGACCGAATTTGACTAAGTTTGAAATTAAATAAATTAAGGTCTATATTGTGGTAAAGCTTCGTGATAATATGCCAAATATGATAGCTACGCCAAATTCATGAAACAGCTATAATCATTTGTAACAACTGCACATTTTATTATTTGCAGTTTCTTATGTTCCCATATAACATACACTTGCAAACCTTTTTTTAAAGACAAATTTAATATTTAGTAAACTAAATAACTATAATAATTTTAATCAAGCGTTAAAATTATCTTACTTTCCGTTATCAATTGTAGTTGCGCAAAAACACAGATCTATTCGCTTGAAATGGAAAGTACCAGTGACGGAAATTGGGTATGAACACTAAAAAGGGGGACAAAACACTACTAATAGTAAGGGGCATGTAATTAGGTTATAGTGTAAAGCCCAAAAAGTGGGGGCAGCAATTACCTTCACGCCCCTAATCGCCGATGGACAGAAGATTTTAATTTTGATTGTTTTACGGTCAAAAATATTTTGTGAAATGTAACGGAAACTCTGAAGAAACAGTATTTGCGAATTTCTTAATATTGATCGATGGAAGTAAAGAATATGTTTAATGTTCGTACTTAAAATCCAAAATGTAGTTTGGCTACTACATACACTACGTGATCAAAAGTATCCGGACACCCAAAAAACATACGTTTTTCATATTAGGTACATTCTGCTGCCACATACTGCCAGGTACTCATTATCAGCGACCTCAGTAGTCATTAGACATCATGAGAAAGGAAAATTGAGCGCTCCGCGGAACTCACGGACTTCGAACGTGGTCAGCTAATTGGGTGTCACTTGTGTCAGAAGTCTGTACGCGAGATTTCCACAGTAATAAACATCCCTAGGTCCACTGTGTCAGATGTGATAGTGAAGTAGAAACGTGAAGGGACACGCACAGCACAAAAGCGTACAGGCCGACCTCGTCTGTTGACTGACAGAGACCGTCAACTGTTGTAGAGAGTCGTAAAGTGTAATAGACAGACATCTATCCAGACCATCACACAGGAATTCCAAACTGCATCAGGATCCACTACAAGTACTATGACAGTTAGGCGTGAGGTGAGAAAACTTGGATTTCATGGTCGAGTGGCTGCTCATAAGCCACATATCACGCAGGTAAATACCTCGCTTGGTGTAAGGAGCGTAAACATTGGACGATTGAACAGTGGAAAAACGTTGTGTGGAGTGACGAATCACGGTACACAAAGTGGCCATCCGATGGCAGGGTGTGGGTATGGCGAATGCCCAGTAAACGTCATCTGTCAGCACGTGTAGTGCCAACAGTAAAATTCGGAGGTGATGATGTTATTGTGTGGTCGTGTTTTTTCTTGGAGGGGGCTTGCACCCCTTGTTTTTTGAATGGCACTCTCACAGCGCAGACCTACATTGATGTTTTAAACACCTTCTTGCTTCCCACTGTTGAAGAGCAATTCGAGGATGGCGATTGCATCTTTCAACACGATCGAGCACCTGTTCATACTGCATGGCCTGTGGCGGAGTGATTACACAACCACAACATCCCTGTGAAGGACTGGCCTGCACAGAGTCCTGACTTGAATCCTATAGAACACCTTTGGGAGTTTTGGAACGCCGATTGTGTCAGGCCTCACCAAAATACATCGATACTTCTCCTCAGTTCAGTACTCCGTGAAGAATGGGCTGCCATTCCCCAAGAAACCTTCCAGCACTGATTGAAAATATGCCTACAAGGGTGGAAGCTGTTATCAAGGCTAAGGGTGGGCCAACACCATATTGAATTCCAGCAGTACCGATGGAGGACGCCACGAACTTCTAAGTCATTTTCAGCCGGGTGTCCGGATACTTTTGATCACATAGTGTATGTTTAAAATTATAGTACTTACTTAATTTCTTAATGACTGAAAATTCTGAATTTAAGGTTACTTTTATTAATAAAAATATTAAAATACAGACACACATACACACACACACACACACACACACATATATATATATATATATATATATATATATATATATATATATATATAGATAGATAGATAGATATATATAGATATATATATAGATATATATATATATATAGATAGATATAGATAGATAGATAGATAGATAGATATAGATATAGATAGATATATATATAGATATAGATATATATAGATATAGATATAATGTATGTGTGTGTGTGTGTTTTGTATGTATGTAGATAAATAAAAAAAATCACACAACTAGATACGTAAGCACAAAAAAGAATCCTGGCTATACAAGTAGTTAATGGAGAAATGATAAATTTCTTTAAATTGGAAGCATTTCATATGTCGATGAAATAATAATAATAATAAAAAAAACACTGGTAGCGATCAGTCTTTGAAAAAGACGAAATTCGTGGAGTAAAGTTCTGACCCATTAAGCCCCTATTCTACAACTGTTTCAAATTCAAGAACGTTATTATTCTCCTTGTTTACCTTCATTTTTAATATTCCCGTGCAAACAACAACTTGTGTGTCTCTTCACTCCTTTCATTTTTCATACCTTTATTCTCACCGTCATGATTAAAACGATTGGTTAGAAAAACGTGATTAACTAACCAAACTCATCATCATCAAAACGCCGAATACGTACGTATTTAAGACTGTGGCCGTTTCTGATTTTGAAAACGCTCTTGTTTACACTGTAAGTCATTACTTGGCAGCATGTATGTCACATCGTCATTAAGAAATCATATGTAATAGCTTTTTCTTTTAAATGTAATAAGTAAAAACTTGTTCTAACTCTTATTGAAACATTTGGATTGCGGGCGTAGCGAACAAGAAAATTTTTAACAAATCTATTTTCATTTCCAATACTTTTCTTTCTTCTTGCTTCTTCGGCACCCTCTTGCTATCAGCGCCCGGGGCAATCGCTCCGCTGGCCCCCCAACTTAGTTACGACTCTGATGAGAACTATTCTAAATATAAAGCAATCAATTCTACAGTTGCTAAATGGATAAGGGATAACACAAGCACTTATATATTTAAAAACTAGTTGTATTTAAGGTAAAGTATTTTTTTATCTTAAAAAGATATTTTAACTTCCAAAAACTTCTTATTATGAGCAAATGTACTATCCAATGTAATGTAGCATGGTGCATTAATATCGTCATTGTTAGAACAAATGCTATGCTTCAAAGATTGTGAAAGAAAACAGGAGAGTGAATTAGTTGCCGCATTTCATATTAGTAAAGTACAACAGTACAATTGATATTGTTTTCATATGGTTACGTTATATCCCAGATTAAGTGTTAATTCGTTTTCTAAATATAAAATTTTAATTATTCTAGATATTCTTTGTAACTTTTAAATAGCTTGTCAAGTCACACTTCGAAATTAAAACTTGGTTTGTTTGTACTTGGAGGCGGTTGACTTTCCTTCTTTTTGTTGACCCTTTCATTAAGGACTAGATTCTACAAGAGCAGCAGATGTGCTGAGCATATATTACCCAATAGCAGTGCGCGAATTAGGTTGTGTATATTTGAAGGGGGATACAATAGTTTCTAACAGGAGATAGTTGATTGCTTTGTGAGAGACCAATGTTTCAATTTGTTGCTTTTGGAAGAGATTAAAACAAAATAGAAGGAAATTCCGCCCCGGGATTCGCACCCTGTCCTAAAGGCATGAGTGGCACGAGCTGGATGGTAGGCCCTGGTTCCATGAGATATGTTATGCCACAAGGGGTAGATTTATTTATTTATTTATTTATTTATTTATTCGAGAAATCTAACAAATTTAGTGAGAAAATTTATTAAAGTGAATTACTGCTGTCGCAAAATCATGGATTTTGTTTTTGTTTCTTTCTTTCTTTCTTTCTTTCTTTCTTCTTTTTATCTGTCTGATTTAACTTTGTTAAAACATTGTATGGGAATTTTCACATTCCGATACTATGAAAAGAAATAAAAAGTACTCCTACATTGAATATCACTTGCTAGTCCAAATGTTTCTATTCTTTTTTTGTTCTTTCTTTTTATTCGTTTCCTTAATAGCATAATGTTTATAGGACCTGCATTTAAAACATAGATCTGTCCTGTTCAAACAACTTGAGCAAACTGGAAAACGACTGCGTGCTGAAACAACAGGCAAAAGGAAGAGCGAAAACTGACCGCTTCTTTTTCTTCTTCTTTTACGCGCCTATTTTTACGCTAGGTGTATGGGCCGACTTACGGACCGAAATTTACGACATCATTTTACGGACCGAAAATGCGCGCTGAAAATACGCTAGTGTATGTTGGCCTTTATAAATACATACGCACCTTACTCACCTTTTATAATTGCCATGCTTACATTCTCCATAAAAACAGAAATTCTCTTTTAGTGATACTTTACACAAGATCATGAAGTGGGTTCAAATTTAATTAAAGGCAAAATACAATACAATAATCCACAAATATTGCCTCAAGTGAGTTTAAAGATTTCTAAACACTAGTGCGAAACCGGGCTCTGCCGTTGCGATCGATTTACAGGTCTTGAGACGAAAGTAAGAAGGGACTTACGCACACAGTAAGTAAAAACAATTACTATGTGTGTAACTTTCCCCCAAATGGGTGTATCTTAAAACTAACCTCACCATTATTTTTCTAATTAAATTCTAGCCCGAATTTTTCTAATTATGTATCATATTACCCTATTCTCATTTTGAAAACTTGACCTTAATTCAAAATGGTGGATTTCAAGATGGCTGCCATCAAGGTCATATCTACCATACGACTTCCCCCCAGGGCTTATATGTATCCACATGGTTTTTCTTCACTTTTCTTCATTAACGCTCCGTTTACAAAGGGTAGTAAGGGACTTCTGTAGTAATCTCTAATAACCACATCACAACTCTTAAAAGTTATTAAAAAAAAATAGAAAACATGCACCATGGCAAAAATTTGTCATCACAAGTAATGATGCATACATGCCTTCTATCAGCAAAAAAAGTTTCATTGAAATTGGAGCCGGACATTTGAGTGATGTCCCTTGTGGGATGTGATTGAACGTGACGTCAGAGCACATCGCCCCCCTTCCCGGAATTTACGGGAATTAGGTGACCTGAGTGAGCACATGTGGTGCCAGCTCTCTCCAGCGACCTATCAAGGATCATTGCGTGTATGCCAAGACGTGTCGCCGTTTTTAATCATGCCAAAAGTCGACATACTGACAATTAGGTAGGTAGTCATGATGGTCTGGCTGATGTGTGCGTATATTTTAACTCGTACATTTTGTCTCGACTCGAATTTCGAGACGTCTCGACTCGAATTCGAGTCGAGTCGAGACAGAGACTGTCGAGTCGAGACACGAGTCGAGACAGAAACATATTTTCGAGTCGAGACACGAGTCGAGACAACATTTTCTCGAGACGAGTCGAGACAGGCTTAAATCTCGACTCGACTCGACTCGAATGCATCCCTAATGACAACTAAATTGAAATTTAAAATAAAGTGAGAGGAGCACGATGGCTCAGTGCTAAAGCTCTTACTTCTGGTGTGCGGCGTCCCTGGTTGGATGCATGGCCAAGTTTGTGGTAGACGAAAAAAAATGAAATGAAATCTTTAAGTTTTACGTCCCACATGTATGCCGGTTAGGCTAAAGGAGACAGTGATGATGAGAGATGAGTGAAATGGTGGAATGAAGAAAGTGAGAGGAAACGGGAGAACCTAGAGAACCCACGAGCACGGTGTTTGTTCACCACAAAGTCCACACGGTGCGAGCTGGGATCGAACCAGGGACCCCAAGGACCGGAGGTGAACGCTCTACCACTGAGCCACCGCGCCCCCTGTGGTAGACGAAATCCGTGTCCGTGGGATTTCTTGGTGTAATGTTTCCTCCCACATTATCATTCCACCCATTCTTCCATCGTCATTTTCTTGCCCTAATCACAGTCGCCCTTGGCCTAAAAGGCATAATCGATGAACGTTAAACTAAAATATTTCATTCCATTCCATTGCATAAAATAAAATCAACATGTTTCTGGATTTAATAGAATAGGCATTGTACGCATTTAGGGTCAGTCAATTATTATTATTATTATTATTATTATCTTCGTACATAGTCGCTGATGAGAGAATATTTGGCGGGTGGCTTTTGATGTGTCTGCTGCTCTTTCCTGCCCCAGTGTACGAGGTACAGGTACAGCAGTGATTAGAAGATTGTGACAATTTATTTGTCACTGACGGGAAAATATTTGTCACTGATGGGAGAATTTATCTGTCACCAATGGAGAATATCTTTCACTGATGGTAGAATATTTGTCATTGGTGGGAGAACTTATTTGTCACTGATAGTAGAATATTTGTCACTGATGGGAGAATATTCGTCACTGATGGGAGAATGTATTTGTCTCTGATTGGATTAGGACCTTTTTTAGGATTTAGATTTCTGGGATTTCGGCATCTAAGGCCATTTAGCCCTTCAGAATTTGAGGGATGACGTCCCTCGGCGAGCAAACAATCCGGGGAAAGGGAAGAAAGAAAGGATTGGGGAAGAAAGGAAGCGGCCTGGGTCCTATAAGTTAGGTACCACCCCGGCATTTGCCTGGTATGAATGAGGAAAACCCAGGAAACTCTCATTCAGGGTGGCTGACCTGAAAAAGCGTGTTACACTTTTCGACCGAGTGCCCTCACCGGGAATCGAACCCGGGACCGCTTCCACCGAACGCAAGAGCGGTAGCGACAACGCTACACGCGGCCACTGTCTCTGATTGGAGATTTTTTTTGTCACTGAGGGAGAATATTTGTTAGTGATGGGAGAATTTATTTATCACTGATGGGAGAATTTATGTATCACTGATGGAAGAATATTTGTCACAGATTGGAGAATTTATTTGTCACCGATGGGAGAATATTTGTTACTGATTGGAGAACTTGTCACTGATGGGAGAATATCTGTATCTGATTGGACAATTTATTTGTCACTGATGAGAAAATATTTGTCAGTGATAGGAGAATTTATGTCACTGATGGGAAAATATTTGTCAGTGATAGACTTTATTTGTCACTGATAGATTGTGTTTTTCACTGACGGTAGAATATTTGTCACTAATGGGAGAATATTTGTCACTGACGGAAGATTTTTTGTCACTGATGGTCACTAATACCAAGTAAATTTTGTGGTGGACAAACACCGTATGTGAGTGGATTTCCTCGGGGTTCTTCCGTTTCCTCCCACTTTCTTCATTTCACTTCTCATCATCACCATCTCCTTTAGCCTAGCCGGCAAAAAGGTGGGACGTAAAACTTGAAGACTTCACTTTCATTAAATAGAGCAGTAGCGACTTTATAGTCAGCAAAAAACGTTCTTTAAGTCTGATGAAATTAGTTCCGTAAATAACTTCAGAACGGCAGGACAATTTGAATTCACTTTTCAGCAAATTGAAAAGAATGTATTTTTCTGTAAGTTCCAGCCATACCACCGTTTTTTTCAAAATAAACCTTACCAAACGGAAAGAAATTTTGTCTTTGAATGTACAATCAGCGGCAAAAAACTTGCAACATGAGCATATAAGTTTATTGTGAAATGACGAAGTCTTTTGCTCCAAAATAAGTGTACACGGGAGGAGGCCGAGGTTTATCCTGGCGTGATTCGTTCCACTTAGACGTTATGTTCATTCCCTGTGCTGTTAGGCGCAGTTTCACAATAAACTTACATCCTTATGTTGCAGGTTTTTTGCCTCGGATTGTACAAAGCAAACTTCGTAACTATTGCCTATTTTGTTTTCGTAAAATTTTGCCCCAAAAGTTGGGTAGGCATTCTACACGGAAATATAATTCCACCTTTTAAATAAAAAAAAATATTGATGAATTTAAATCTTCCACGCTTACTATATAAAAATTTATGATTTACCTCTTTTGGTTGGAGGTTTTCAGTCAATTAACACAACAGGAAAGCAACAACCGTCTCGTCTTACAATTAGGCAAATTACTTAAACATGTCTGTGTTGAATGGTTTTTGGATTCGTGAGAAACAACACTTTGGAAGTAAGTTCTAAAAAGATGTGGGTTGCTGCAGAAGTTTCCTTGTCTTGCCGCTTAATGTGGGAAAAAGATGTGTCGTGGGAAAGCAAGGTTCGTGAAAAAGGACCACAGTTGGGGCTTCAAAGGAGATTTCCAATTCCTCCCCAAGTTGGGAGATGTTACATCCCAAGCGAATACCAGAATCGATTCTGTTCTCCTCTCTGCGCTGTCTCCAAAATACGTCTCTCGCTTAAAGCATTCTCGTTTCCGTCAGTATCATCAACGTAATGATAATCGAGCTAGAAACTCAATTCGCAGATTCAACACTGAACATGAAAAAGTCCAACTGTCGTTTCTACAATGACGTTCCACACGACAGTAACATAAAAATTCGCTCCATAAAGCTCCCTTATAGAACTTCGAAAATGGACAATTTAGGTCAATTCTTTATATATATATAACGTCTGTTATAGAAAGCATATAGAACCAATAACCACAAATCTACTTTTTGGCAGTTTCACATTCTACTGTTTTCTTTCATCTTTGAAACTTAATACTATCAATAATATTTACTTGTTTGTCTTTTGGAAGATCCCATTACTACAAAAGCAGCCAACATATCTGCAATATAAGCACGAACTTCTAAAAGCAGGTATAAAACTGGTATTATGGTGTTATGTATTTTAAGTAAAATATTGCAATAGGGTTGAATACTATAAAAGGGTGTTTCATGTAGTGTAATGGTTTGACCAGGGGTCTTCAACGTACCGGCCGCGGACCAGAGGTGGCCCAAAGGACTCTTGCCGTGATGGAGACATTTTGAAAATTGAACATGAAATCCCGATTAAATGAAAAATGGATGCCAACATCTTATGCATAGTTCAATTATATTATTATTATTAAGTATAATGTTTTTGGCAGGTCTTGAGACTTTTTTTATCTAAATTTTATGTTTGGGTCTGGAAATGTTTCATCCACGATTCCCGATCTTCAGCTTCCTCTTTTAACTTCAAATATGTTATTCTGCTTTCCATATCATCAATCAGTTATGCTCTTCTTCCTATTCCTCGGTTTCCTTCCATCTTTCCTTCTAAGGCGGTATGAAGAAGACAATTTCTTCAGAAGATGTGTCCAATCCAATTTGCCTTCCTACGAAGGATGATGACTAGAAGCGTCTTCTTCTCTTTTATCCGTTTCAGAACATCCTCATTTGTTACCCTCTCTGTCCATTACATCTTCTGCGTCTTCCTCCAACACTACATTTCGAAGCTTTCTAAAAATTTCTTCTCTATCTTCCTTATAGTTAGCAAAGTAAATGATAGTTGTATGAGCAATGCCGGTTCATTCTCCAATCGAGAATTGAATGGCTAATGAACTGTAAAACAGATGATTAGCCAATCAACATATCCCAAACAATTACCAGACTCTACCCTCAAAATGGTCGATGTGTGACTACTTATATGGCGTCCATTTACTTTGGTTCTAAATATCGCAGAATGATTTAGTGCCCCATGAGCGACCCTGAAGTTTTTAATGTGATTTTCACCATCTGATTAGATAAAGGCTCCTGCGTTACCCGATAAGAATTAGACTCATAAACGTGAGTTCGAGTACCATCTCACTCATGAATATAACTGTTCTTGATATGTGTGTATTTGTTGGTAGGCTGGTTGGATTGGAGTTTAGCATCCATTTAAGCACCGAAGCAGTTGCGGACCTAGAAAGTAAAAACTGGGGGTGCGGCCGGAACCCGGACTATGATAGATGTAATTTGAGAAAGTCAATCTGAGGAAGAAAATCTGAGAAAGCCAATTGAGCAAGCCTGTTATGTTACAATATTACAAACAATACAATCGGTCGTTGTCGAAAATGCACTGTGGCGGAAGGTAGCCATTTTGAACAATTTACATCCTTAAGGTACCAAACACCACAATAATTGTATAAGATCTACATATCTGCTTTAATAAGCGTGAGATACTCCATTTTAAAGATGTATATACTGATTTGAGATACCCTGTATATAAACAACCCTTATCTGCTTCACTTAGTGACTTCATATAAGTAAGTTAGGTGTTTGGTCTACATCTGTCTTCGCGCAGAACACTCACTGTCAGACGAGGGAAGACAATGGCATCATAGTTATTTTCTCAATGTAAAAATTGTGGATCTTGATGCAGTAGTGTGCACTGTTAAAAATACTTTCTTAAATATGAGAAACCGTTTATTATCTGTGTACCGAGAATATCTTTTCTTAGAATCACGAGTTTGAAACTCTCATTAATGAGAAATAAAGAAAAGTAAATGAGGCTGTATAAAGCGCCCACGAGAAAATATACTGATACTTTCCTTTTGAATGAGAATTGTCAAATCTCGTTTCTAAAAAGACATTGTCTCGGTGCACAGATAAGAAACAGTTTCTCAAATTTAAGAAATTATTTTTAACAGTGTGATCTAACTAAATTCACATTTCTAAAGCGTAGTCCGGAAGTGGGCGTACCTCTAATTAGTATTTTCTGACGGTTTTACATTTTACCCACATTTGTTTGGTAACATTGCTTGGCATTGTCTGGTAACATTGCTTGGCATTGTCTGGCAACATTGCTATCCATGTTCATTTGTTTTCTGCTTGGTAACAGTTAATTGCATTGAAGTTGGCCGCTCTATTGGAAGAGGTTGTACATCTTCACCAGCTCCCTTTGCCTGACCTGCAAGAAGTCCCGATCTGACGACACCAGACAATGCTCTCTGGGGTTTCATAAAGCAACAAGTAAGAAACACTCGATATCACACAACGCAGGAATTACGAGCAGCTGTGGAACACGCCTTCACCCTCGTGACTCCGGAGTATCTCCGCAAAACATCTGCGAGAACTTGCCACAGAATTTAGCTGCGTTATGACATGGATGGTGATCATACCGATGTTTATGATTCTTAAGACTTCAAGATAACTGTGTACAGACATTCTACTATAACTAACACTATACTATTGAAACTAAAGGGGGTGCGCCCACTTCCGGACCACCCTGTAGGTACAGAATATAAATAAAACAAATTGCACAATAAAGCTCAACCTCTGATACAAATTACAGTGCAACATATAAGCTGACAGTTTCGTTGTTTTAGCGGCCAAATATAAAGGGTAAGAGGAGAAAACAAAGAATGTCCATGTGTGTGCTTGAACGGGTGTTTTGTCCTATCTGTTGGTGACTCTTGGTACTGTTTGACTGTATATGTCATGCATGCGTAGATGTAGAAATGTTCATGTAAAAAGGGGCAAAAATTGACTAACCCTATTCATTTTGTAAGCGGTTTTCAATATTAAAACGCCGTTTTCTCGAAAATGCAGTTTTGTGACATTCCTTCTTTTTTCCCTTACCCTTCATATATGCTCTGTAAAATAATCTTCAGAAGACAAAGGGAAACTATAAGTCTATATTTCTCATTTTTAAATTATTGGTTAGGCCAGTATTGCACACAGGTCCACAGTAGGTCATGCTTCGATATTCGATATAGAGCACAAGTGTGAATTTTATTGATACACAGGGTGAGACAAAAGTCTCCATAGAAAAGCTTACGACCAGCAACCAGAGATGTTGCGTGTTCACTGTGAGTGGGAATACCGAGTGTCACATTCTCTCCCCATTGCCAAACATATCTTGTGATATGTACGTACGGAAAATCGTCTCAGAGTGTAATTATTTTCAGTACTATACTGTATCAAACAGAGGTGGTTTCAGATTTTCCCCCGAGGTGCCTTCTAATACAAGAGCTTGAAAAGAACAGTATGAAAATAGGTATCGTGCAGAAATTTCCGCCAAAACTGTGACCTCAAAATAGAAAGAACTCAAATTTTATTTTTACCCAAGTCTTGTTTTAATACGAAGTAAGTTTTATTTATTTATCTATTTATTTATTTATTTATTTTTGAAAAATTGGTTGTCGATCTTAATACGCATACAATTAATCTTAAAATTGAGCCGAAAATGTGAGTTACCCACACTGAAAACGAATGGCGATGTAACGAAAAAGAAGCTTGAGAAAATATATACACACAGCATCTCATGGAACTAATAATTGTGATTTATGCAAGTTTAAAGTACACAACTCTGCAATACAGTTAAAAATTTACGACAATGCTGTAATGCTGTAATATACATTCATGCGCCAAAACATTACGAATATTTACTACTTTCTGAACGAAGCCACTGCGCTGACGTAGGAACCCATCGGACACAGCAGAACCGCTCGCTGACAGAGATCTCACTCGATCAGCCAGTACGATGCTTATGCCTAGAATGAGGAATTTAATTCAAGTCAGACTGTGATGGCCAGTCAGCTGGGAACGATCACCTAGGAAACAGCATGATTTCTTGGCTATGCGCGAACTACCGTGATTAGTGTCTTCCAAAGGCGGAGAAAGGACGGTGAAACCATCATCATCCACAAGAAGTGGGGCGGCCACACCTCACTAATAATGTCGGACGCTGTTGACTATCAAGGTTGGAACGTACATCAGAAAACGGCGCAAGCTGTAGCACAATTAACAGCAGACTTCAAAAGACTTAATAGTGAACAAATTGCGAGTCAGTCTGAGCACACAGTTCACCGTACACTGTTAGGTATGAATCTCCGCAGCCGACGTCCCATACGTGCACCAATGCTAACAACACGGCATCATTGATAACAACTGGAATGAGCACGTACTCATTGTCGTTGCACCACCGAGCAATACCATAACGTTGTATGGCTTGACCAATAAGATACTGCCTTCATTACATCAATCTCTGGATTAGAATACCTCTTTTTCCAGGGCAAGAGCTGTTTGACAGACGTGAACAGTAGGACAACAACAGACCAGTGGTGGCTCCATTATGATTTGCGAAACATTCACTGGTCATCCACAGAACCAGTAGTGCGTTTGGAAAGCACCATGACGGATGTTAACTATTGGTAGATCATTCGTGATCATGCATACCCATTCGTGGGGACCATAACTCCATCTGTCAATGGCATCTTTCAGCAGGACAACGCCCCTTATAACAAAGCCAGAGTTAAGCTTGGATGGTTCGAGAAGCATAGATGTGAATTTTAATAGCTGCAATGGTCCCCAAACAAAATCAATTGAACACCTTTTATATCTCACTGAAATTAGTCAGATATGTGCTTGTGACTGTGTGGAGATGTGGTACGCCATGCCTCCAGTCATCTACCAAGAACTCATTGCTTCTATACCAAACCGCAATGCTGCTGTCCTCGGAGACAACGTTGGACATACCACATACTAAAGGCGGGTCATAATATTTTGGCTGGTCAGTGTATTAATAATGTTATATTATGTTTAAACTAAGTAGCTTTTAATTTAAAAAAAAATCCAGTTACTTTTTAAATGACAATCACTCGATATGTCGAACTGCTTGGTTTATTGTTCCAAAAACCTAAAGAGGATCGCAAAAACTTTATGCCCACCACGCTCTTGTCCGCAGTGTCATAAACATATATATTAGTTTTCTTACTACCATCAACCCACGCAAATGGAAGTTTACAATGCATCTAAATACGTCTAAAGAATTAATAATATCTAAATATGTCTAAAGAATTATAGCTTTAATAATAAGACTACATATTCCAAACATTCCAATACATTGATATGTATTAGTGAGCTAAGTAACAACGTCTTTTAGTATAATTATAAATTTGTCGTTTATTTGGCAGTCGCGGGTTGTGAGATGATGTCGGAATGAAAATGATGATAGGGTTGGTAAGAGTACTTACTACAAAAGGTGTAAAAACTCATGAGGTCGGCGCTCACGAGTTCGGAACTCACGCTCACTCGACCTCAACCTCACGAAGTGTGTGTGAGGTCAGGCTGGTGATGTGAGCGTGAGGTCAGACTGGTGGTGTAAGCGTCAGGTCAGGTTGGTTGTGTGAGCGTGAGGTCAGGCTGTTGATTTGAACGTGAGGTCGAGTGAGCGTGAGGTCAGGCTGTTGATTTGAACGTGAGGTCGACTGAGCGTGAGGTCAGACTGGTGATGTGAGCGTGAGGTCAGACTGATGATGTGAGCGTGAGGTCGAAATGAGCTTGTGAGCGTGAGGTCAGACTGGTGATGTGAGCGTGAGGTTAGTCTGGTTATGTAAGCGTGAGGTCGAGTGAGTGTGAGGTCGAAATTGAATTTGTGAGCGTGAGGTTGAGTGAGGTTTGATCAAAGTAGACACTTGGTTCTTCCAATAGCACGAAGAAGTATATTGTAATTCGAAAAGACTGTAGATTTTTTGTTCTCTACACAACAGCTTCTTTTTCTCTATCTGAAGATAACACCTGCTGTGAAACAACCATAGGTAAGCAGGAAATATCTTTGGCCCGCTACCTTATTTGTCATTGGCCAACTTGGGAGTTTTAGTTTCTTTGTCATCAAGTATTTTTTAGAAGCAAGTAGAAAATAATCATGGGATCTCTTGATGTTTTATCAGGTACACTGGTGCCGCACAGTGGAGTATTTGGCCTCGAAATCTGGCCAAGAATGTTCATCATTTTGTATCATAAAATAGCCGATTAAATTAAATTGCTTTGTATTTACCTACATTTTTAAAAATACATTACCGTCAAAACTGGTTTGAATATTTTCCTTTGTCTCTTTAACTATAGTTTGCTCTTGTGATTTCGCTTGCTATTGTTTAATAGGGATTTTGTAGGCTAAGTTAGTGTTTAATTTACGAATTTTCTAGAGGGGAGGAGATCTTGAATCTTGGGCTAGCAGTTAACCACTTAAGAATTGCAGCCCTCCTCCGCCCTGGGCCAAGGGGAGCCCATCTCTCCAGCTACTTGGGTGCAATTTATCCCCGAATATACTATTTGCCCCCCCCCCCCAAAACAGAGTGCTTAAATTCTTAGGGAGATTCTCCATCCCCAATAAGTTTCCACACTGGTTTGCATATCGAATACATTGCAGGCTACATCACTTAGTAGCCCTTGTCCATTCTTTCTAAACAGGATCAGTCTATACAGCATTTTCTTCTACCTTCCGTCATAATTATATCCTTTCAAGCCACAGAGAATACATTCATTCGCCTTCACATTTGCCGTTCTTAAAAGGAAAATTATAATATAATTAAAAGTGCGATTCTGTCATTTTGAAACAAAATATTCCCTTCATCCCTAAAAATGTCTAACGGATGCAACCAACGCCCTAAAACCAGCCTATGGGCACCCCTGCCTGCTCCAAATAGAAAATATAATTTACATATTTTCTGGGCAAGTATTTGAAAGACATTATTACATCTGATAAGTATATAGAATTTCATATACATCTACTATTTACTTGGAAATAAAATTCATATAGTTAGCAAGTAATTGTTTTTGTATAAATATAACTACGCAGAACAGCCATAAATAAATGTTTTGTATTACTAGGGTAAATGTGCCAGTCCTCGACAACCTAACTCATTTTCGTATAATCCTTAATCGTTGTTCAGAGAGCGGAACAACTTAGGATGATGCAATTAGCTCACATGTGTTCCTAAAGTTATATCTCATCTATATTTTATCCAAAACGGAGATAACTTATACCACTTATGTAATATTAGTCGGACAAACACCGATGACTGATGTATTTGTAGTGTTCGACCAGGGCCGGATTTAATGTTTTGCCGCCGCTAGACCCAAAAGCGTTTGGGGCTCCCCGCCCGTCGATGTGCAAAATTTTAACAATACCAAATTCATCATATAGAAAAAACTTATTTTATAAATATATTCGTTTTTGTACAAATTTTAATGCATTTTCACTTTGTATCCTGTGAAGAAAGATTTGAATTGTTATAAATTCATTTTTAAAGTAAATTTACAAAGAATGATTAATTTGAGTTTTAAAATACGAGCTAGTTCAATAATACAAGAAATTCCTTTCGAATTTTCGACTGTACGTAATAGTTTTAATATTGAAACTACCGAGAGTGTCTCTAAAATGACCAGAATAACTGCTTGGACTGTTGAAATTTATCTAGATAGAGATTGGTAAGGTGGCAGATGTCGAGGGTCACATGAGAAAGAGAACTTGGGGAAGGGGGCGAAACGCATCATACGGACCGGCCTCTATGCAAATGTCTACTGCAAGTATAAGGTTAAAATTTCACTTGCAAAATCAATTATTTCTTGGAGAGCTTCATTTTTACTTTTTAAATTATTATTATTATTATTATTATTATTATTACTGAACTTTGAGTTTTTTGGGGACCGCGGGGGCTCAGTGGTAGAGCGTTCGTTCACCTCTGGTGCGTAGGGACCCGGGTTCCATCCCAGCCCCTGCCAAGTGGACTTTGTGGTAGACAAACACCGTGTGCGTGGGTTTTCTCGGGGTTCTTCCGTTTCCTACCACTTTCTTCATGCCACTATTTCATCCATTATTTCATTATCACCGTTTCCTTTGGCCTAACCGGCGTAATCGTGGGACGTTAAACTCAAAGATTTCATTTAGAATGGAGGGATACAATAGATGACAACTATTCTTAGATGCCTAACCAGATTCAAAACCTACTTCTCGCTAGTTCTTACCTTTTCTGCAATATGTATTAAATCCACAAGTTCTAATGTACTTCTATCGTTTCCAATGTCGGTCGAAAGATAAGGATCGTAACTAAAGGTACTCTTGAATGTTTAATTAATTAAAAAAATACTCTTATCTCTATCACAGTTTTTACTTTATAGTGATCAACGTTAGAACCGGATGTGGTTGATTTTTGCCATTTTCAGCTTGAACAGAAGGTTAAGAGTGAATGTGAAAACTTTTCTTAGAAAACTAAATCGATTCTTTTTTTTAAAAAAAACTATCTTTTTTTATATAGTTTTTTATCTATGTAGATCAATACTGAGAACGGATAATGTAGTAAATTATATCACCTCCGATTTTAGTACATTGTTAAAGATGGAGGTGAAAGGTCTTCTTGGGATGCTGGATTAATTGGAAGAAACCATGTCTCGCTATATGTTACTGTCTTTGCTCTATAGTAATCAATGCTAAACCGAAAACGGCTAATTTCTACCTCTACCCATGGGTAAATCATCTTCATTAACGAACTTTTCGAAATATTTTTTTAGCTATCAATCCCAGGAGACGGAATTCGATAATTCACTTGCATTTAGTAGTTCGCGTGTCAAGCAAAAGTCGTACGGGAGTATGAACTAATATTACAATATTGTAAATCACACTTGGGTGATCCTGATAATTCGACGTGTGTTTGTCATATTTCTTTGTATTAGGTAGTAATCCTGTGGAACAGAGAACGTTGAAGTATTGAAAGTCTAGGTCGTGTTATATGAATAGTTTTCGTTATGTTGAGAAAGTAGTATCGGTATAAATTGATATTGAAAACAAGAAAACATCGAAAACAAGCCAAATACTGAAAACTATCGAAAAATCGACATTGAAAAATCCCGACATTTCAAACTATCGATCGATACATCGAAATATCGTATGTCCTACCCACGACCCTGTGCACCAAAGGTGCGCGTGCTAGCCAATAGGCTAGCGGGAAGAGCTGTGCCCAAACTCACGAAATCGGCGTTCACGAGTTCGGAACTCGCGCTCACTCGACCTCAACCTCACGAAGTGAGCATGAGGTTGAGTGAGTGTAAGGTCAGACTAGTGAGGTGTGCGTGAGGTTGAGTGAGCGTGAGGTCAGACTGGTAATATGAGCGTGAGGTCAGACTGGTGATGTGAGATTGAGTGAGAGATAGATCAGACCGGTGAGGTGAGAGTGAGGTCACACTGGTGGTATGAGCGTGATGTTGAGTGAGCGTGAGGTAAGACTGGTGGTGTAAGCGTGAGGTCGAAATGAGTTTGTGAGCGTGAGGTTGAGTGAGGTTTGGTCAAAGTGGTCGCCTCTGCTTACTACACTGCTCGCCACTAAAAATGCCACACCAAGGAGGAGAGAAAAATAGCAGAGTCACAGTTGACAAACAGAGACTTGATGGTATAGGTAGCAAATGATTAAACTGTGGCTAGCGGAGTTCGCAGGTATGATGGGCGCTGTGCACCTGTCGATCAGACGTATTCAATCGGCAAAAGATCAAAGGTTAAGGAAGCAGAGAGACACTGTGTCTACACAGGAAGAGTAGGTCAGTACGAGCAATATGAGGCCGCATTATCCTGCTGGAACCGGCCACTAAAGGATCAAAGATCGTGTCCAACACCTCATCAATGTACAATCCGCGGCAAAAAACCTGCAACATGAGAATGTAAGTTTATTGTGAAACTACGCCTAACAGCACAGAGAATGAACATAACGTCTAAGTGTAACGAATCACGCCAGGATAAGCCTCGGCCTCCTCCCGTGCACACTTATTTTGGAGCAAAAGACTTCGTCATTTCACAATAAACTTATATGCTCATGTTGCAGGTTTTTTGCCGCGGATTGTACCATTGGCTCTGCTAAATGTCCGTGAATGCGTAGGGGACACGTACAGATAGAAGCAGAATTCGTCTGAGAAGAGGATTTCCTCCCATATGTCTCTCATATGCCACGTTCGCAACACCATTGTTATGTAGTGTCCAGTTAGCAGATGCTGCAGCAATAGACGCAGTTCAAATATGTCCTACTTTTCAAGGCGGTGTACAACTTCGTGGGAGCAGCATCCAGTGCTTTTACTAGTGTGCGGGAATTAGGATGGAAACTTAAAATTATATATTGTGACGATGTGCAGGTCTCTTTCTGTTTACTTAGCTCGTTAAATTCCACATTCATTAGAGAACTGCTCACGCTATAATTTAACGGGTGTCACAAAAGTATTATAATTAAATTACACCATGATTTTCATGGGGAAAAGTGGTTTAATCTAGGGGAATGACAACATAACTTCTAAAAAGTAAGTTTATTACATAACTAAAATTGTAATATACAACATTTAATTGAATGATTCAACAAGAATAATTTGATATTTGATAATTCATTTGATAGTTTGATATCTTTATATAGATTGATTGACAGGCAAGATATTCACATATTTAAGTTATTGGAGATGGAAGATGAAATACGAATATGCGACTTCAGTTCTTAACCTTGAAAGTTTTACGGTAGGTAGACAAATCATTTTGAAGTACTGCATGACATCTCCAAACTTGAAATTTATGATGCAACAAGGGCATATACATACCTTATGGTAGTATTCTTGTAACTCTTAGAAACTTTGACGATGATTCTGTCTGCTCACAACCTGCATCTCGAGTCTCTACTCTCAAATCTCGGAAGCTCCGAATGAATAATTTGAGACCTTGAGGTCCCTTTTTATTATTTCTCGAGAGACACACCCAAACCTCGTATCAGTCAGTTTATCCGTTTGCATCAGATCCACAAATATGAAAACTTATTGCTCTTTTGCATTCTGATTGGCTCTTGACATGGGCCGCTTAACTGTTTAACCAATTTCCGCACATTAATGCGGCGTCACGTTGTCAAAATCATGATTATATATCCTGTATGATGATTATGAGTAACCTTTGACAAGTAAACTTCCTACAAAATTGCGCAGCAAAAGCAACATCAGTCACTTTCAGAAAGTTTTACGTATTTCCTTTCTCTGTTACTAGCTTGCGGCAAGGCAAGAGAGAAAAATGTCTTTTAAAATGCATATCAATTCAAAATGATCTTTTCAATTCCTTCAATAAAGAGCAATGTAACCATATTTTTGGATTCAGCGTCACAATACGATATTCAATCTTATAAAAGGTTTCCCTTTTTGACTAGGCCATCGTCTTTTTTTTCTGCAATGACAAAGAAATGAGAGTAAACGAGTTTGTTTTGATTTCCTATCAGCTTAGATGGAATGAATAATAGGTATATGGACTCTACGGAAATCGATTTTAAAAGATGCGCGGTGTTCTTTTGCTCCGAGAACTCGAACACCTCAAAAATAAAGGACTGCATTGTATCTTGTAGAATTAAAAAAAAAATAAGAATTACGGTATAACGTGGCATTCTAATCGAGTAAAATGTAGTGGTAGATGTTCAGAAAAAGTCGTAGTCACAAACAACGCAATCCTCCATCAGCAGTTGAATTTATTGAATATTTGTCAGGCATCAGTTCACATTAAGGAAGAAAAGCAAGAGAATAGAATATAACGAGTTTGGTCCTAAAACACTGCTGTTACGATTTAAAAAAATCCATCGCCGAATAGGATTTACAAACTGAATGTATTTTAAAGACTGCTACGATACGATATTATTAAGCAAGTGTTCCACTATGAACAGAAAGAGAGATTATAAACGTTTGGAATTAGTTATTGATCTTTCAACTGAGTGTGTTCATTATTCCTGATTCAAACCACGATTGAATCCACTTTGTCTGTTTTAATCCAATTAATGGACTCTCTCAGAGGTACGTGGTGCACTTTATAGCTCTATCCAGGTGTTCTTTAAGAATACTAAGAAGTCGCAGAGTTTCAATCATATCACAGCAGCCTTTTCCATTCAGAGTAATGTACAGTCAGCGACAAAAGTTCTTTCTATTTGATGATATTAGTTTTGTAAATAACTTCAGAATGTAAGTATAATTTAAGTACAGTTTTCAGTAAATTAAAAAGAATGTAATTTTTTGTAGGTTCCAGCCATACAACCGTTGTACGTTCCACCCATATCACAGTTAGACCCCGGCTATTTGAAGCGATCGAAAGCGTATTTATCGCTCATGGGTATGCTTGGAATACGCTGACCATGTATTTAAATCTGGGTGGCTAAACATAAACGCGAAAGCAATAAAATCGCTGAGAAAACGTCGGCTCGAGCATATTTGGTGCGGGTCGGAACAATAGACTGCCTGCTGTTTAAAGGATGTCAAAAGAAAGGAAAAAAAGGAAAGACGTGTTGCCAGGCAAGGAGATTGTAGCAAGAAACGGCTGCTTGGAAGACGCTTTGTGCAGAGATTGGAACTCTGCTATTATGAAGTATGTGTATATACAACAAAAGAAAATTCACAAAAATACAAGGAAATTCCGAAAAATACACTTCTTGTGATACACTTGATTGACAGTTAACTGGCGCCATGGTAATCCATAAGCAAAATATTTGGCTTTAGGCAAAAGATGAAACAACGATATAACTTGAATTTGAGCTCCTACCTCTGAAGCGCGAACTCCACCCCGAAGCAGATAACCAAAAGTGTAATTACAAAGAGAAATTTTCAGTTGTGTTTGAAAATGTGTGCTGTATACATCTCCAATCATGGTTAGTGTGTTTAACACAGAGGCGTTTATAATCGAAACACAAAATAGGCCATGCCTTATGATTTAAGAGATCCGAGCTACATGAATCTGATTTAAAAATAAAAATGTGGAGAGAAGTGGCTGAGATATTTGTTCCAGACTGGGAGCGAATGGAACGGAATTCTCAGAATGAAGTAAGTACGAATATTCTTATTTTATGATTTCATTTAATACTGTTAAGTAGAGCTACATCGAGCCAAATTGTATGTTCACTATGATTAATAATAATAATAATAATAATAATAATAATAATAATAATAATAATAATAATAATATAGTAATAATAATACTTTGTTAAAGTTGTGCCAACTTCCAATATACATAATATATACCAAACCTTACGGCGCAACAGCCCGAAAGGGCCAGGGCCGGCTATGCGACATTTTATGGGGGTGAATATGTTAGATGGTGGAACAATTGCCCTTAGATGGTCTAAGTCATAGACGTGTGCACAGGAGAAAGGCGGAAAATGCCACCTCTAATAGTTTGGTACTTAGGTATATCGAAAATGTTTTAAACAGCAAAGACCATAATTTTGAATTGGGATTCACTATATCTTATTATCTTTCCAGCCTTTGAAATGACCGAAAAAAAAAACGTTGCCAAATTATTACGAAACTTATTTTTGTAAAACAAACACATAATGTTTCAGTTTCCTGACATTTCTTTCCATGCAGCTTAGAAATATTCCTGGAAAAGATGTTTATTTTATTTATTATTATTATTATTATTATTATTATTAACTGCAACTGCTCATGTTGTATCAACTTTGTTCTGAAACTGAGAATAAGATGCTAAAATTGGAAGAGAGTAGGAATTTCAGAATAAGGCAAGATCATGGGAAGAGGGACTATCAGATTAAACCAGAGAATTGGGGTTAAAAATATCAAGATGTAAATTTCATACTTGGTGGCTTGGAATTTAACGGCCCTATCAACACCGAAGCTATACAAGAAGTGAACCTACAGTTTAAGGTGGAATCTAAACTACTTTTATGCGTTTAAACTTTTCAATGATCTCCCACCAGGATTCAAATCCGGAATCCCATGCTCCAAAGGCACGTGCATAACTAGTAAAGTATAAAGTAATGTAAGTGTTGGAATTTATTGATTGAGGTCTAATATTTGTTTTCGATACAGAGAATATCTTAAAATGCCTCTTGCTCCGTCTCTTTCGACTATATTAGCGAGGCTACATCAGACGTGAACTACAGCTCAACGTGGGATCCTAACCACATAACCTCCTGCCTAGAATTGAATCCAGGTCTATCACGCCAAAGGCACATACGCTAACGGCTTAGTCACGAAGGAGCTCCATATATTGATCGAAACGACACCGAGAGTGTATTGGGTTTCATCTCGTCTCTATACCATTCCTAACATACATACACATCCTTTTTATACAGATACACAGATTAATATGGATGTAGGAATAAACTGAAAAAGCAAAAATCTAACACCAACTGAATTGTTTTCCAAGTTTGATTAAGATAAAGTAAGTTGTTTTGGTCGTTTACTTTGTCTGTACTTAGTTCAACAAAGGGGAAAAGTAACTATGGCAAAGTTTCCTATATATGTTAATACTATGGTGATAAATTTACCGATGACGAAATTACTGTGTAAAAATTTCCGGTAACGAAATTACCTACATGCTAATAGTTTGGTGACAAAAGTACCAGTGACGAAATTACCATGACAAAATTACATAAGTTCGGCAAATTGCCTAGTGGAGGTGGCAAATTTCCGCTTTAAGTAAATTTGCTGCAAATTGTTCGGTGTCAAATTGACATACACAATGGGCCTTGTATCCAGTTAATTACGAAACCACAATGATCACTATGATCGCGCTAAATTCGGCCAACGTAACTCAAACCGATTTGCAAAACGAAGATGAAGAAGTGCATTCTGTAGTATTTATCCACTTGACGAATGTCTGATATTTGTTGTTGTGATTTCATTGTTCAAACATCTTTGGAAATATAAATGTTTTTTTATTATTCTTTTTTGAGTGGTGTTTGAGGCTGACATTTATTTTTGTTGTTTTAGTAACTAATTAAATGCCTCCCTTTTTTTAAAGATTACGATCATAGAGTAAGGAAACTTCTTGTCCTTTCCAGGTAGGAAATTTATATACTAACAACTAACGAAACTGTGCGTTCATAGAAAAGTCGAGCGAAATATGTGTTATTTTAATTGTAGGTTTGATAAATCCCAAAAAGAGTAGCACTTAAGAGTGTTGAATATCGACACCATCATGGTTTCTCAGCCCTTTAATTTATGTGAGGAAACATTCTATTTATTCTTTGAAATAAACGAGAATTTTAACAAGTTTATTTTATGGTACTGATTTATTCTTTTGAGATCTTTAAATGTATTCTATGCGAAATTTAACTACTATATTATGTAATTTTAATATATATATATATATATAAATAAAAACTAAAGCAATATTACATTATTGTTAGAGATTAATATAAGAATTATAATCATATAAGAACATTTTTAAAGCAAGTGACACTTGAGTAGGCAAGAAGGAGAAATTAGTAAAATCATACAACCAAAATCCTGTCCATTTAAAAGAAAAATACTTCCTCATATAAATCAATGGGGGAAAAAAGTGGCAATTCAATATCCAAGAAAACACACACACGCTTTCTTTCATTAAAGTCTATTTTCGAAAGCTACTCTAAAACGATGGCGTGTCGTTTGCCACAACTTGATTTTGGTGTAGTTTGTCACAATAATTTTATTGCGGATATGTCAGCTTCTATTACAGTGAAGATTAGCACATACCTGACGAAACAGCTAAATGTTGCTAGGCGCTCAGGCCCGCAACCAGAGGGGAGGCTAGGGCTCCCCTAAACTTTTTGTGGCCCCTCGATATAAAATGCGATTTGGTAATTATTAATTGGGTGCACTTTAAATCGGCGTTTGCTTCTGAGTCTTTTCTTCTTTATATAAGAAACTGCAGCTAGAACCAATTCTTCTTCGATAACCTTCATGCCTTCTCATAAGAAACCAACTGAAGCAGGTCATTCTCATTCTACACTTCTGGCGAGGGAAATGAAAAGACCTAGAAAACCTGACCCCTGACTGGCTCATAGTATGATTTACAACTCTGGTGAAAGTAAAATTACCGAGTAGCCACTTAGGTCGCGTTAGCTGTGGGGGGGGGGGTAACGCATTGTAAACGCTTTCTCGACTAGCCAAAGTCTTATTCCCAAAATAAATTTTACCAAACGGAGAAAAAACTTTTGTCGCTGACTGTACCTGACATTCTTATCTCGAAAACGCAAGTTAATCAACGATAATAAGCTGTATTCTCATGTTAGTTGACTCTACTCATTCAGTCCCTTACCTTAACATAGAACTCCCATTGTTTGTTTTAACTGTTTACACTTTAACTAGGGGTCGCAATGTCTCAGTAGTAGAGCGTTTACTTCAGATGCATCAGGTCCTTGGTTCGATCCCATCTCGGGCCAAGTTAATGGTGTGGTGCGTGGGTTTACTCGGGGTTCTCCCGTTTCCTACTACTTTCTTCTTTCCACCATTTCCTTTAGCCTACCCGGCATAACCATGGGACAAAAACTTGAAGATTTCATTTCATTTTCATTACTCTTTAATTACTGTAAAGAGACGATGCGTTAGTGTTATAACACTTACTTTTGGTGCGACGGTTCTCTGATCCGATCCTCTGATTAATTCTATATTCTTATCTCACGAGCAGGGGAGTCATTTAGGGGGACAGGGGATAGTTTGAGATTTATATAGATTTTATCAATAAAATAGTAGTAAACGAGTGAAAAACGAGAAATTTCACTTATATCAAGAGATCTTGCCCCCCCCCCCCCAAGCAAAATATGAAATGACGCTCCTGCTCACGAGGTTCTATATCGTTTATTGCAATTATAGCTCGGTCTCCTATAGTTTACAAAATGTAAGAGTACAACGTTAAACCAATACGCATTTCATTTAGTTTTCCTTCTGTAATATTTTCAAACATACAAGGAACCAAGACAATTCACATACTAACATCATTGTGTTTGTTGTACAAGGTGAGTCAAAAAAGGATTTTACAATTTTGAAAGCATATAAAAATGTATTGAAATAACTTAGAGAATCGATATGTGTCAATTTGTAGCAGAACACTTCACGTTTGACCCGCGTAGTCCCGTAGTACCACATTCCGTCACCGGGAGCGCCATTGTAGTGCATTCTTAAAATGGCTACTTTTACTGGTGAAGAGCGTGCTCGGTTTGAGTTGCTATTTCATGAAAAGAACTCTGCAACAAGTGTTCAGCGTACATTTCGTACGGTACAAGCAGTAGCGTAGCGTTAAGTTTTGCATCGCGCCAAATGAACTTTGTGGTGGACAAACACCGTATGTGTGGATTTTCTTGGGGTTCTGCCGTTTCCTCCCACTTTCTTCATTCCACCATTTCATTCATTTCTCATCATCACCGTCTCCTTTAGCCCAGCCGACATAATCATGGGATGTAAAACTAAAAACTTTTATTTCATTTTTAATTAATCCATTATGAGCAAGAGCAGACACATGGTGGAAAATATTACATCGATATCCAGAACCTAATAAAATTCTAAGCTTGAGGTTTTTACTTCCTGATGAAAACCTCTGAGAGAATAAAATTATAGGAGCTCTGTATTAATCATCATTTCCGAAAGGAACATTTTCAATGTAATAATTTTTACATTTTCATATTAAACTCATGACTAACAACATTTCGTAAGAAACTTATTTTCGCGAGGTTGAATTACTATATATAACATACGGAAAACTAATTTCGATAAACACATTCCTTAACGATTAAATTAAACCAGTATATCCATGTAAATTTATTCTGACAAATCTCGATATATATATACTAAATACATTAAATTGAATTAATAATTTTCTTTCATGTATAATCTTCCGATTAGCTATGCATGATTCCTGATACAAAAAGTAAACTCATAAATTGGCTATTTTTAAAGTTAACAGTAATTTCTATATGAGAGCTTAGACATGCCAATTAATAACAACTGGTGCAGTAAATCTATTTCCGATCATTTGATTTGCACATAATAAATAACTAACAGTCACACCCAAATACAAATTTACCTAACGATTTTAAAAGCAATAACAAAATAGCAGAGTATAGAACCTACCGTCCTTGCTTTTCCCTTTCCCAGTGTTGATACACTCTGGTATTGCGATTAAACAGAAGCTGAACCTACATCGTGAAATATTTAAACAGTATCCGGACACCTGGCTGAAAATGATTTACAAGTTCGTTTCGCCCTCCATCGGTACTGCTGGATTTCAATAATGTGTCGGCCCACCCTTAGCCATGGTGACAGCTTCCACTCTCGCAGGCATACTTGCAATCAGGTGCTGGAAGGTATCTTGGAGAATGGCTGTAGGGCTGTTCCGATAATCGAGTAATCGATAACAATTCGGTAAAATTTCAAAACCGTTTAGTCGATAAAGAATTTTAATTTTATCGAATTATCGAACTTTCGAGACTCTCGAAATGCTTGAGACTCGAATTGTTTGAGACTCTCGAAATGTTTGTTACTCTCGAAATGTTTGATACTCTCGTATTGTTTGAGACTCGCGAAACGTTTGAAACACTCGAAGTGTTAGAAACATTCGACGAGTTTGAGAGAATCGAAATGTTTGAAAACAGCAAATACTGAAAGATCTGGAAGAAACAATGCAATCGACGTTATCATAGGTGTAGGCCTACATATGTACTACATACACGCAGGGTGTTCATTTTAAAAGTTGCCTCCCTCGAAATGAAATGAAAGAAGAGTTTCTACCCACATGTATTTAAGACCAATGTTTATGCATGTGCAAGGATTAAGTAGTCTGTCAGGGAAGAGAGAGAGAGAGAAACAAACAAACAGAGAAAGGAAGATAAAATATGCATCAACCGAACAGGATTGGAATCCAAGACACTGTGGGCCTTATGTGGAGTCGTTCTGACTCGTGATTAGTGCCATATTAAAAAGTTCGACTAACATGTTTGGTGTGCAGTAGTGAAGCATTTAGTATGGCGCTAATCATACAACAACAGGGTAGGCAGAAAAAGGGAAATTTTGTCTGGTTTCGAGGGTTTAAATTAAAGATCTGGATGGAGACAGCTTCTGATATAGGTAAGAAAGTTCAATAAGGCTGGAAACTTACCGAACTTGGGTTTTGAGAATTTATTACCCGGTACTTGAAACCCTTCGAGTATTTGAGAATGTCTAAATTTCGTGTAATATCTGGACTTCGAGGAATTTTCGGTGCGAAGTTCTCTCTGGATCGTGCTGTCTGTGAAACAAACTTTAGGAACTTTTGGTACGAAGCTCTCTCTAGATCGCGCTGTCTGTTTGTATATGATGTCCGACGATAACTTTCGAACACATTGTACGATTTTGACGGAACTTAACTTTAAAATGTTCCTCTTTGCTCTCATCATACACCTGTTATTTTTGGTTGCCTTACGACAAGGTAGACTCCCTTGAATTCGAGTATTTGTTCTTACTTTGAGCGTATTCGTGATGTTACCGTTTTCTCAATATTACTACTACTTTTATTACCATTACCGCTATGATCTTTTACTGTCATTTTTGAATCTGACGTTTAATACGTTCCAGTAGTATTTTTCAGCCTTTTTTTCTTTCTTCATAGTAGACTCATGGTATTATGTAAGTTATATTAAGTAGGTAGATTTTACACCAAATTATTGATATGTTATAGGATATTTTAAAGTTATACAACCCAATTAAATTTTATCTACAATCAAAAAAGGCGAATACTGCAATGGTAATAGAAAACTAAATTTCATTACATTACTAAAGATCTCTTTTCATCAAATACTTGCTGTATGTGAATTAAAAACAAGCTAGACCCACCCTTCCGCGCCAGTATTAGCTTTTTTCGTTTGTTTGTTTTTTACCACCATCTTGTTGCCCTCCATTTTCTTCTCTGCTGCCATTTTGAAGTGCCTATGATCACGTACTGTAGTAATACGTAACGATTAGAAATCGGGACTTCAGACCGCCCTTCTATTTTTAGCGTGCCTATCTATGACCAAAATTTCCCTTCTGCCGTCATCTTGAAATGTCTATGACCACGTACCGTAGTAATCGGACACATTCTCCCCCCCCCCCCGATAAGAAAGTTCGCAAAGTAACTTTCATTTTTGCCGTTTTCGAACATTCCTTTTGGCACCCGCCGGAGCCCGCCCCTCCTGAAATTAAAAGCTTGTAGCTGTAGTTGACTAAGGTCAGTAATCGTGCAAAGAGTCACTCGATTCGGTTTATCAGTTTAGAATATTAGCATTATTATACTTCGCCACTTTCCCGTTGCCTCCATTTTCTTTTGGCCATCATGTTGAAATGAAATGGTGCGACTGACAACTTTTACCGTGGCAGTTCTGTTGTTTGTGGCACTAACTTACAATGTTAGTGCCTGCAAAAGCGCATCGTTCTATCTGGTGCCCTTTGCATGGCACAGACACACATACACGGCGCGAGCCGTTATTTTAGACCGTTCCTTCTTATAGTGTGGTCTAAAAAGAAGAGAAAAATGGGCCGACAGCTATAAGGCTTGAATCTCAATAATTTGGTAAGCCATGTTAACATTTAGTAGTATCCATCCTCTTTATTATGGGGCGACATCGATAAATTCTAAACCTTTCAAATCACAGGTAAAGTAGCAAGCATTAGTAAGCATTTTTTCCTTCACACCTGACATAATTACTATTAATTTCAGCATTGTTATCGGCACTTAAGATTTCATGCCAACCTTGCTAACAAAGGGGGTTAGCTTGCTGCACTCCGAAGCTAGGGGTCCTTGATTCGAATGTCAGTCAGGCATGTGTATTTCGTTTGGTACCATTCGCCTCGCACATAAGAGACGCGCCTAAAACCACATCAAAAAGAAATCATGGTTGACAAAATTTGGTGACATTCAAAAACTTTTGAATGCTCGACTAATGAAGTTTCGTAATGGTTCGACAATAACCGAAATATCAGAAAAAATTGAAAGTTTGGATAATGCTTGAAATTTAGATAATACCCAAAGTTTCGAAAATACCAGAAATGTTGTTAATATTCGAAGTTTCGAGTACACCCGAAATTTTTGTATTAATCACATTTTCAAAATTACCTGAAATTTAACTTTGAAATATCCGAAACTTCGATAATATTAGAACTTTCTTCTAAAGATAATTTCTTTGAGGAAGATCTTAGAAGACATTAAAAATCTTGCGACGCATCTGACATGAATTCGACACACTCATGTGTCGCGACACAGTGGTTGAGAAACGCTGGTCTAATGGGCAGAATCGTACAGCGTAAGGATAAAAAATAAGTCAATCAATTAATAATTATCTCCGAACAGAATTACAACACGGTGAATTATTTGAAAAGTACATTCCTTTTTGAAATACTCTGTACATGGATGCACTATGCTATCTCCAAGGGAACTTGACTGAAAATCTTGTGACTTTCAAAGACAGCAGCACTTGAGTTCTACACGAAAGCCATATATTTTGCAGGAAACTCCTGTCTCCTTGTTCAAACAAAGTTTGACTTCCCACGACAACCAGCTTGTGGTGAAACAAGTGGCTTTCTACAGCGACACGCTTTTGTCCGATGATAAAGTGGACTTTGTAAGCAAATGGACGAGCCATCAGGATATAAAACAACTGGAAGAGAATAATGGAGGAAAATTGGCCTACAGAGGAAGAGAAACGCAAGAACGTCGAACAAGGTAGAAAAAATAAGCACGTGCAGCTTCGATGCACGCTATTTGAAATACGCTGCATATTAAAACGCCACGTTGATACAAATGTCGTACAAAGCATGCACGAAAAAGAATAAAAATGAATTTCCTAGGGCTTTATTTAGAAACTGTACTTCCAGAAGAATGATTTGTCCAGATTTTTAAGAAAGCATATTTCAGATACTATAACGTATGTATTAATGTCGTTTTAGCGGAAAAAGTAGGCGAATTGTAGTGTTTATAGAACATTTCCACTAATGAAAGGATTTTCTCACGCCCTCCTTCTGATTAGAAAATATTTTCGTACCAATAGATTTCCTACAATAGGGTAGTTCTACAGACACACTGAGGTTGAGCTTTTCCATCACCCCTAGAGAACTTAAATTGATTGGAACGACTCACCTTATTTTTAGATCAAAAGATTCAATATATTTCAGCGAAAAATTTCTTGTAGGCATTATAACTGGAGAATCAAATAGTGTAGCCAAACCAAAACTACTGTAACCGCTTTCCGGATCTTCCCCCTGTTGTCCCATCAACGAGTACTTTCAGGAGACCTGAACTTATTTGGTTAAGACATCAAAGAACATTTAAAAAAATGATCATAGAACTTTTTCCGGATCGCCCTAAGTCTCAACAATGAGATAAGCATCGAGAGGTTCGGATGTCTCATCTCGAAGTCCTCCCGGACATTCAGATGATCATTCAGACCATGACACACAAAAGCATCATTCATACATGCAACAAAAATACATTAAATAAAATAATACTATGCTTTTTAATAAACGTACTATGTGTAAAAAGGATATAGAAAAAAAACAATCACAATACTAAACACTGATATGGGTATAGACACTTGACTATTTCCACAAACAAAATTACACTTCACATTTCGCGAGATAATAACCCTTTGTATCACGTATATAGATGAATGAAAGATTATATTTGGGGTTCACCACAAACACTTTTCTCACACCACTAACTAGTGCACATGGGGGATTAGCATCGTGGGGTAACACTAAAGGTAATCCCACGACGTGAGTTCCTGGCTGCTGTGAGAATAATCCGTAAAAAGTTTATAGTAGTATCCGGCAGAATGAACGCAGGCAGTTGCACTGTTAATTATGACATTGGTAGTCCCGTCTACTAATTATACGCACTAGGCCAGAGGACCCGGGACTTCACTAAATGAGGACTAGCCGCTGTACATGTCCTTGGTCGGCTATGAGACGTATGCCCCTTTACTTAATTCTATAGCGAATTCAACGAACGTGTTGGCTACATCGACACGCGCAGAAAACTCCTAGAGTTGAGGTGCTCCAAGTGTGAGCTGGGTTGACCGACTGGGTCTTGTAGGTAGTTCATTTTAAAATGTAATCAGGTTAAGCCACCTGTATAGATATGCACATTAAATGTTAAAAGAATTTGCGTTAATTCACAGTTCACTGGCCACAATGTATCAGGAAACCACGATAATTGACCGTGAGAACTTCTATATACAAAGTGGCTAAAAAATATTGCTAGGCGACAGTCTGGCGAAGTTGCAGCTGTCCATGCTAAGTACTTACCATAAGTGATTGAAGAAAACAATTTAGTTCCAAATAACTATAGAACGTAGTCTTTGCATAGTAATGAGTAAGGAAGAAACACTGAAGATTCAATTAATAGAAATACGATTTTCATACATGTAGTTCAGATAATGAATCTGGTCTTTGTTACTCACTAAAATATTCCCACCGTGAAAAAACGTTTTGCATATATGCATGGGTAAACGATGAAAGACTTTTGTTCTAATTCGTGAGAAAGAAATTGAACTATTAGCAGTTCCCAACGAAGAAAGAAATTATTTGCGTCGCAGAAATAAAATATAAATTTAAGAATGATTCCTGTCTTTCCAAAATACTCGTAAATAGAGCGTCCACAAAAATTACTTATATAACCTGTTGGCGGTTACATTACCACTTAGCTTATTATGATGTGCTTATTCCATAAAATAAAAAACACGAAAACTCGATTCTCTTAGGGGCCATTCAAAATTTTTGTGGCCCCTGATCCAAAAAAATCCAATACACTTCATCCGATCAAACATTTTCTTGTACGCCTCATATCTGGAGAACTACATACAGTGTAGCCAAATCAAAACGACCACTTAACTAAGTATGATGTGCTTATTCTGCAAAAAATACGGGAACTCGATTTAGAGGCCGTTCAAAAATTTTGAGGCCCTTGATCCAAAAAGTCCAATATATTTCATTCAATTAAACCTTTTCTTGTACGCCTCATATTTCGAGAACTACATATAGTGTTACCAAGCCAAAACTGTCACTTAACTCAGAGTGATGTGCATATTCCGTATTTAAAAAACGAGAACTTGATTTAGGGGCCGTTCAGAAATTTTGTGGCCCCTGATCAAAAAAATCCAATATATTTCATTCAAACAAATTTTCTCGTACGCCTTATGTCTCGAGAGCTTCATACATTAGTACAGCCAAACTCGAACTATCACTTAACTCAGTATGATGTCCTTATTCCGTAAACAAAAATGAAAACTCGATTTAGGGGCCGTTAAATATTTTGTGGACCCTGACCCTAAATCTAATTACTGGCCAAGGTCGCAATCTTTTGATCCTTTTTTTTTATCATCGCTAAAATTCTTGTGTGTATATTCTGTCCGTTTTCATTATAAACCTCTAACACGACAACAAACCAATAACAGTGGTGCTTGATGATAACGCATTAACAATCGCGAGAAATTCCGTAGACGCCCAATCAGGTTCCCCGTGCATGCTGCACTGAGACAATATTTTTGTTCTGCGTAGTTTGAGGTCATGTCCTGTGAGCTACGCTTGCTGTGCGTTTGAACTTCAAGGTGAGGCGATAAAGTTACCCCGGTTCCCATTACTAACAAGGGACATCACCTAATTGTCCGGCTACAATTTCAATGATTTTTTTTTTTTTTTGCTGATAGAGGACATGTATGTATTATTTGTGATGACAGAAGTTTTTGCCATGGTGCGTGTTTTCTATATATATATATATATATATATATATATATATATATATAATTTTTAAGAGTTGTGAAGTGGTTATTAGAGAATACTGTAGAAGTCCCTTACTACCCTTTGTAAACGGAGTGTTAATGAAAGAACAACCATGTAGATACATATAAGGTCTAGGGGGAAGTCGTATGGTAGGTATTACCTTGACAGTGGCCATCCTGAAATCCGTCATTTTGAATTGAGGTCAAGTTTTTGAAATAGGAATAGGGGAATATGATACATAATTTCGGGCTAGAATTCAATCAGGAAGACAATGGTGAAGTTATTTTTAAGATACGTTTATTTGAGGAAAAGTTGTTACAGGCATATTAATTGCTTATACTTGCATGCGCCTAAATCCCCCCCCCCACATATTAATGATAATAAGTGCATAAAAGCTTTGGTAATACATATTATACCTAGAGGCAAGTGATATGGTAAGGGTAACCTTGACGGCAGCCATCTTGAAATCTGCCATTTTGGATTTAAGTGAAGTTTTGAAAAATGAAAACCATTGCATGTGACACATAATTTTAATAGCAAATTTTCCTAAAAAGCCAATGGTATGGTCATTTTTTTTCTCTATAGTTAACCAATATGAATTTAGGACTCTTTCTAATGTGATCCAAACGTCCATTATTCGATCTTTCAAACTGGTAACACTCCTAATTTTCACCGCATGTTTTAAGATTCCAACTGGCACTTTGCAATTGTTGCCGTGGCTCATGTTTTCTAAATTTATTACATTTTTTAAGAGTTGCGATTTGTCAGTTCATGAATAGTGTTGGGATAAGCATCCAGCAATCTTTCTGAAGTTTGAAGAATTATTTATTTCAAACCAGAATACATGAGAAGCCCATGGACCTATGTGAGGTAAAGAAATACGAATGAAATTATAACAAATTCTTGTTTTATCAGCACAAAATTATCAGGAAATGTAGCCTACATGTTGCGAAACGAGAAACAATAAAATATTTTTAATAAACACAACTTTAAAGGGACAGAAGCAATGATATAAAATATCAAAGACCCATAATATGACAGTTCCCAACATGCTGTTTGTACCATGAACATAATATGAAAACAGGTAACTTGTTTATAAAGAGGTGTAACTTAATCGAGTTCCCGATCAAAAGTGATTATAAATCTTACAAATATGAACCTTCGACAATAATCGCTAGGAAACGAATGACTTTTTGTCTGACTAGCTAAAAAAATTGCCATAGAAAATAAATAAACAATAAAGACATGAATATGAAACAAACCAAAAGACGATTGATTTACTCAACAATCACATTTCGTTTTTCTTTTTGAAATGAATTTTCTTTGATTTCTCATCTCATCTACTGTCCATTACAAGCTAGGTCTTCGGTATTACCTGAATGCAAAGTTGGAGTTGTTTCGTCGTGATCTGATTCATGTCAGTAAACGAGGTTTTTAAGGGCAGATATAGGAAATAAATAATTACATTGAAGTCTTCAAAATTCAGAAAGATTGCTGGATGCTTATCCCAACACTATTCATGAACTGACAAATCGCAACTCTTAAAAAATGTAATAAATTTAGAAAACATGAGCCATGGCAACAATTGCAAAGTGCCAGTTGGAATCTTAAAACATGCGGTGAAAATTAGGAGTGTTGCCAGTTTGAAAGATCGAATAATGGACGTTTGGTGCACATTAGAAAGAGTCATAAATTCATATTGGTTAACTATAGAGAAAAAAAATGACCATACCATTGGCTTTTTAGGAAAATTTGCTATTAAAATTATGTGTCACATGCAATGGTTTTCATTTTTCAAAACTTCACTTAAATCCAAAATGGCGGATTTCAAGATAGCTGCCGTCAAGATTACCCTTACCATATTACTTGCCTCTAGGTATAATATGTATTACCAAAGCTTTTATGCACTTATTATCATTAATACGCGGTTTAGAAGCGGAGGTAAGGGACTTAGGCACATGTAAATATAAGCAATATGCCTGTAACTTTTCCCCAAATAGGCGTATCTTAAAAATAACTTCACCATTGTCTTTCTGATTGAATTCTAGCCCGAAATTATGTATCATATTCCCCTATTCCCATTTCAAAAACTTGACCTTAATTCAAAATGGCGAATTTCAAGATGGCCACCATCAAGGTAATACCTACCATACGACTTCTCCCTAGGCCTTATATGTATCTACATGGTTGTTCTTTCATTAACACTCCGTTTACAAACGGTAGTAAGGGACTTCTGCAGTATTCTCTAATAACCACTTCACAACTCTTAAAAATTATTTAAAAATATAGAAAACATGCACCATGGCAAAAACTTCTGTCATCACAAATAATACATACATGTCCTCTATCAGCAAAAAAAAAATCATTGAAATCGGAGCCGGACAATTGGGTGATGTCCCTTGTAAGCAAGCTGATATCAATGCGAAAAACAGACTGATTATACTATAGTTCGTATCGAACCAGTTGCATTCATATACGAGTACTGGTTCATAATTCATGGCAAATATTTTTTTGCGAACATGGAACAGAACGAAGAGTCCACGATGTACAATTGCAAATGTTGCATGTACTTCCTAATGTCGCCACCAAGTGGAGTATGTAAGCAGAGCGGTGGATCTCAGCATGCGCCCAAATTCGGTCGTTGAGTGCCAGTGTTCGAAAACAGACAAGAAAAATCACAAGCAACGCGTGTACATGAACATAGGATTCCTCTGCTGCACAAAATACATGGGAATCCCATGCAAAGCTACAAGAAGGAGCGAATGCGCCTGTCTTACCCTATAGTATTTCCTGTGCCTGTCTTCAAGAAACTGAGCAGCCTTCTTGTCCCTAACAACACAACAGATCGAAAATCATTGATATATGCTTGCAAGGAAGAGCTACCAAACTTATAACAAGTCTCCCAGTTGGGGTCTGCAAGTCTATATTTCACCTATTTCAAATATCGAAGTTTCTGATTTCCTAGTGTATTTCAGACCTGTCGCTCAGGTTGAAATAAGTATAGAACATAAATAAAATTCAAGGTTCAGATTCAATAATTGCATTTAAACTAGATTATTTCTAAGTATAGACTAATATTTAATTAAAATGCAGATACTACTTCAACCTAAAGCATCAATTTAAGTTTTAAGATTTATTTTGTTTCCTTCCACAGTCGTAACTCTGAAATGTCAATTTTAAAAGCAAGCCAAAGAAATTTGTTATATCTAAAGGAACTTCATTATCTCGTCTCTTTTTGAAGATTGTAACGTTATTTCAATATGTATAGTAATAATTATTGCAGACAAAGTCTTTCTTAAATACATACACATTGCAATTATTACACGTTAAAAATTGATAACAATTAAAAATCTATTTTGAGATACGACAGTCTTATTCTGGGAGTGCGCTTTAAAGATTTGACAGGAAACCAAAGCTAACACAAACATTTTTTTGTCATTTTTCCGTTTAAAGGGCTGTGTAATTTCTTTGGGTAAGTGATGTATGAATTATTGAGAACGAGCATATAAAATTTTATATAGTCTAAAGGATGTTATACTTATTTATCCATTTATTTTTATATTTATCATACATTCACCAAGGTGGAGGTAGAATGATGATAATACATAAAGCCATGTATTGAGCACCATTAAATTTACAGAGGGACATAATGATTGCTGGGGTCTTGAGATTCCACCAGAGTAGCTCAAGGTTAAATAATCTCTACAGGAATGACTACTTTTTTGTCCGTGTGATTATGATAAAAATAATTACAATGCTGCACTGATTATCAACGGATCTAGCATACCGTTCTTCAAAGACCACACCTACGCTTTGGGATTGAACGTGCTTCCCCTTGCACAAGAGGCAAGCCGTCTATCTCTGAGTCATCTTGCCCTATAGGTGTCGACTTGTAAAAAAAAAAAAAAAAAAAAAAAAAAACCGGTGAATGACTATTCTTTCCGTTATTAATTATACAGCACATTGATAACTGATTAAAGTATACATGAGACTAAACATTAATAATATCATGTAACTAATTTATTATGATCACTTTTAAGGCACACCCAACTAAGGATGATTGACATACACTACAACATCAACAAACGCTAAAGAACTCTTATGCGCTTCAACCGGAAAAGAAATCGGAAAGTGTGATGTGATTTCGGATGTTTAGTCACCTTTCAATAACATTCGTTTGATCAATATTGATTCAGAAAATGGTCAGGTGTGAGCTATTAGAACTTTAATCAAACGGAGAATATTGGAGAGAGACAGAATAATCCGACGACGACGGAATCCAAACAAAGAAGCAGAAACCAAGAACTCAATAAAAGATATTTTCGTTTTAATACCTCTTAAAGTTTATATCCAGAGACTGCTAACATATATTAACGTCTTTCTATATTAACTATAATCTGCAGTAAAATTACAAGTACAAATGAAACGAAATATTTAGTGTAACGTTCCACTATTATGCATCGGAGGCAAAGGAAGACGGAGATAAAGATAATGAATGAAATATTGGAATAAAGAAAATGGGAGGAAACGGGACAACAACGTGAAAACTGATGCAGACAGTGTTTGTTCACCACAAAACACACTTAGCACCAGCTGAGAACAATCCAGAAACTCCATGTTCCAGAGGCGAGCGTTCTAGTATGAAGGCACCACGCATCCATTAAAAGTACACACAAAGAAAATAAAAAAACGTATGTGGCGTACATAGAAACGTAGGTTGCATGCGTAAATCCTGTAGTTTTTGGACTTAACGTACGACTATATGTAACATCGCAGCAAACATATAACTGAAAGCGTATGTTCTATAATACTTTCCGTGTCAGTGTTCCATCTGTACGTACTTTTCGTATGAAAAAGAACTGTATATATGCCGTCAGAATCTCACATACAGATGGAGGTATATAACATATAGCTGACGTATGTAACATACGTATACGTATGTAATATTACTTATATGTATATAATATGCAGAAGACTATTAGATGTTAGACAACCTGCAAGAGCATGATGTAACATCTAAGAGAGGAAAAGGCAGTATGAGCATTTGTAACATATGGACAACAAATGCTCTGCACAGATATAAGTAGTAAACATATGGATTCCGTATATTTGTACAATATACCGCTGACTGGATAACGGCATTCTCTCAGTGCACTGAAAGTCCGAAATAGCGCGTTTCAAAATACCGTGGATTCAGATGTAATGCGAAGGAATGTATGTCCTCGGAATATCATAGTTTTTTAAACTTCCAAACCATACCATGCGTAAGTGTCGGAAATCTTATAGAACTGATACGTCAGTCCGTCTGTCTGTCTGTCGACAGGTGTCAGAGAAAAAAAAATGTACGAGATATCGAAAAACGATTGTTTGCAATCAATTGAACGTTCTGAGACTAGGTTTCGTCTCTTTCGTTAACCTCTTACACAAAACGGAAGTGGTTGAAATTAGGCATTACCGGTTTCAACGTTTCTCGCGGTATAACACAAATAGTAATAAAAACGACAAAAGGTGCTTTTGAAATCGATTCTTTGTTTCTGGAAGATATATCCTCACTATTTGCAACACTCTAACGAAACCATAAGTGCCTGAAATGTACTACTACTTCCGGTCTCAATACTGGTTTTCATAGAGCAAAAACGATAAATGATATCAAAAACGGTTTTTCACAGATTCAGCGTCTCAAAAATGAGACTTTTCTTGACTTTTATACATAAGTTGAAACCAAAAGTGGTTTAAAAAAAACTTCATTCTTTTGGTTACAACACTGCATAATAGACAAAACGGAAACAGTTAAAAACAAGCATTTCTTTTTTAGAAGAATTCAGTAGCAAGAATATGTTTCACCGAATCTATTAATCTATCATAATCGGAAGTAATAAGACATCAATTTCCGCTTCTTGTTTTAATGTTGATCTCCACAGAGCAAAAACAGAAGATGCAGCGAGTAATAGCCATTTGATATGGATCCAGCGTCCAAGAAACAGTTTCTATGTTTCATCTGATTCCTAATTCCAATCTGTAGTTATACATACACTATTTCAAGTTTGAGTATTGAATTCGCATAGTTTGAAAGTCTACCGTAGTTTCAGGCTGCGAAACGAAGCTCACTTGTTTAAATAAAACTTTTGCTTTTGAAAGTTGAGTTCAAACAGTAAAAATTCTGCAAACAGCAGTTCTGTAGTAGAGAGGAAGTTGACCAAAACCAAATCCCCATTTTCAGTTTTCACTATAACTTTGTTTATTTGATACGAGAAACTGTAGAAATTTATCTTGAAACATTCCATAAACATTTAACATTCCCACTGCAATCCTGTTATCACAAAAAACAAGTGTATTATTGCTTCTTGCAAAGAAAGGCAAATTCATAATTTTCAAAGAAGTGTTCTTAAAGGATACTTACTACATTTCCATGAATAACTCCATATTTATTACAAAATCAAACTACTGAAACAGTATATATTTCAAAATTATGCAGGATATGAATATATCATTTCAACATACGAGGTGAGATCAAAAAATACGGTGAATAATTTTATTACAAATAAAGTATTAAGCTTACATGAAATTTGATTTAATATCCTTTAAAGTTCTGTCCTTGGCTAGCAGTGTACTTATCCCAACGTTAAATTCATGTATGGAAGCATTTATAGAAGGCTTCCTTTGGAAGTCGTTCAACTGCTCTGTCGTGACCCTTTCGTGTCAAAACGTCTTCCTTTAAGCACAGTTTTAATTTTTTTAAACAGCCAGAAGTAGCATGATGCTATATCTGGAGTGCACAGTGAATGTCGACAGACAGGAATATTTTTTCGGCCAAAAACTCGCGGACCTAAAAGAAAGTGTGCCACGGAGGGTTCTTGTGGTGAAGAAGAAAGCCGTTTGTCCATTTAATCGGCAGCTATAGCGCGGCCAACAAGAGATGATCTCTGACGTTTCTTACCACATGCGGTGGGACATTGCAGCCCCAACTTTGATACCAGTGTTACCAACCACGATCACTCTATCTTATACCATTAATTAAATTGACAGTACAGTTGCACCGAAAAAAAACCTTGACACGCGAGTACAGGCAATGTCACTGCGAGCTGTCAGAGACGTTCTTTTACTGGACGCACTATAAAATGCTTTTCATGGACCATACGAGATGTATAGTTCTTCCGAAAGCTTTTGAATAGTCATTCACCTGTTTGAACGACTTATTTGTACCAATTTTTGTACGTTTTCATCTGTTTTTGACGTCGAAGGACGTCTCGATCGTTGCTCGTTTCCAACCGACTCCTTGACGCTTTTGAATCACTCGTACAACTTGTAAACACTCCTCAGTGCCACCGCTTCATCGCCATGCCCTGACTTTGATTTCGGAGCTTCTTTGGCACTTTTATGTTACTAAGAATAAAACTTAATGTTGGAGCGCGACACACACACTTAAAACTTCCTCCATTTTCTGCCTCTGTAAGCCAACTAACATGCCACAACTTGTTTAAACTCGACACTGACTGTTACCAAAGGTTTAGGCTACCGGACTTACTAGTTAAAATTGATACATCGATAGATGGCACTGTGCAACAAAATTAACCGTACTTTCTGATCACACTTTGTATAAAGTAATGATTGAAAATATTTTTAGGCAATATATTTCCTAGTAAATATTCAAAGAACCTGCAAAGCAATATGAAAATATCAAATCGTTCTCTAAGTCTGTTCGCTAAGCTCACACCCACTTATTTGAAATTTAGTGCATATCCAAAGACAATGAAAAATATTGCAAATACAGAAAGTGAGCCAGGTAGTATCTACAAGATGCTATTAAATAAACTAATAGCCGTTTTCTAGAACTTTTCTTATATGCCATGAATTCGGTTGCGCAGTTTATGACGTCATTACTATTAGGAACCGATACACTATACTGACGATGTTGAAAACAACTACTAGTTCATATCGTATCGTCTTGTAAATACTATCTGGGAGTAAAGTCACTATCGCACTTCAGATCTCCCCACAACTGGTAGTTCATGATTAAATGAGTTTTCTCTTTTCTTCAGATCAGCATTGCAACCTTCTGTCTTAAGATAACCAATTTTAAAGCATAATCTTAAACAGAAAAAGGAGAAAACACTATTAAATTTAGTGAGTATAACAATTAATATTAAAACATTGTCGGATAGAAGTGCCATTTGCAAGTAAGCGAGTTCTCTTATAAGCTTTATGTAAAAAGGTTCATAAATAGAATTCAACTATATTAAAATTAGTGTCATAGACAAATATGATTTAAGCGAAAGAAATTAAAAGGTAGAGAGACTGGTTAATTTTTGTAGGGAGAATTCACTAGTAATTGGGAACACTTGACTCAATCAGCACAAGAGAAGAATATATAAATGGAAATTGTCAATAGATGTCAGATAGACTACGTTATGATTCAGGGCAGGTAACGGAATAGTTTGAAGAACGCGAAGACTTTTTCCGGGCCGACATTTTCTCTGATCATAATCTTGTGCTAGTCGAAATCGATATTTATCTAAAAAAAAAATGTAGGCAGACGAAAAGTAGGCAACAAAATTATGAATATTGCAAAGTTGAAAAACGAGGACGTAAGAAATTTTTCGTTAAGAAATTCGAAGAAAAATACTCACACAAGGAAAGGATAGGTGCAGGTAGTAAGAGACGGTGGGAAACAATTGAACTTTGAATATAGCAGGTTGCACAGAAGTAGTAGGTTACCACGAACACAAAACAGCTAAGAAACCATCGGTTACAAAACATTTTGCAAAAAATGAGGGAAAGGATGATGTGGAAACAGGTTCATACAGAAGAGGGAAAAAGATGTAGAGGAAGTTAAACGAGTTACGAAGAGAAACAAACAGAGCAAGGGAATAGTTTTACGAGAGAAAATGCGAAAACATAGAAGAACTAGAAAGAGTTGGGAAATATAAGGAAATGTATATGGATTTGAAATCTACCAAACTTCGATGAAGGCAATAGGTACTACGATGGCAGAAGAAAATAAGAATGGGTAGGTAATCAGCAAGAGAAGTGAAGTCTTAGGAAAGATTGAAAGAATATGTTGAGGACTTATACGAAAATAGGGATGAACTGTTGGCCTAGATGTTGAAACAGAAAGTAAAGTACGTGAAGGTGATAAAGGGTTTAGTATTTTTCGGAATTAATTTGAAAAAGCTATGTACCAAATTGAGAATGGAAAGGCAACCAGGATAAGTAATACAGCAATCGAATTTATTAAGAATATGGAAGACAAGGGCAAGAAAGAACTGTTGCGACTATGCAATGAAATATATGAAACAGGAGAGTGGCCAAAATACTTCCTGAAGACGACTATGATACCAAAGGCTAAGAAATCGAGCCCAGAGAGATATGAGGTTGCAAAACTATCAGTCACATATCGCATACAGCAAAAGTTTTGCTTCGAATACTGAACAGAAGGTGGTATGGAAGAACAAATGAAAAAGCTGAAGAAAAACAGCTCGGGTTCAGAAGAGGTAAGGGTACAAGATATGCAATTAGATTATTAAGGGTATCTTGAAAGGTTTATATAAAAATGAAAAGAAATGTATGTTGTATTTATTGATGTAGAAAAATCTTTATATCGCGTGAATTAGTAATTGTTGTTAGGAGTTCTAAAGAAAGTTGGGTTGCAATGAAGAGGTCGAAGACTCGTAATAATCTTAAACGTGAAACAAGTAACCGTTAGAATAAGAAAAGAAGTAACACACGAGACTGCAATTTTAAGGAAGTTCGACAGGGATGCTCTCCCCCGACAACATTATTTAATATCTATCTAGAAGAGATAGTGAAAAAGCCTACACAATGAAAATGGCATTTCGGTAGGAGGTAAAATTATTAAGTGTGTACGGTTTGAAGATGATATGGCGTTTGTTGCGAAATCTGATGACAAAATGAATAGGATGTTAGAAAATTTGAAGAAGAGCTGTGAAGAATATGAGATGGCAATAAATATGAGGAATACAAAAGCCATGATGAATTGGAACGAAACGGTCGGTGTTAAATATGGAACTAGGAGAGGAGAAATTACAATAGGTGAGTAGTTTTAGATACCTGGGTAGTGTTATTAGTAAAGACATGAAATGTGAATGTGAAATAACAGCAAAGACAGGAATAGTGAAAGAAGTCTTTAGGAGGAAGAAAGGAATATTTTGTGGCACTTGAATAAAGAGTTGAGAAAAAGGCTCATAAAATGATTTATTTGGAGTATTGTACTGCGTGAAGCAGAAATATGAACACTACGTAAAATTGTGAAAAACGTCTGGAAGGTTTCGAAATGTGGGTGTGGACAAGAATGGAGAGAATTGGTTGTGTCGAGTGGAAAACGAATGAAGTGTTATAAATAGTGAAGAGAAAAGAATAATTTTATTTATTATTGAGAAAAGGGACATTGACAAAGAAGAAACTGTATCACAAAAACGTGCTAGAGGGTATGGAGGCAGAATAGAGAGGGAGGCTGAGAAGGAGACTACAACTGATTGACGATATCGAAACTCAAGACGAAGAGGTTAGTTGCTGCCCGTGGAGCATGGAAACTTCTCAGTTGCAGCAAGTGACCTGCCAATAATGGCAGAATGCCTATGACAATGATAATAATTTTCTACACCTGAGAAATAAACAAAAGCCCATTGAAAGCACAACCCGCACTAGATCCACAGTTTCTAGATCACCATATTTATCTTTAGACAATATTTTCAGTGGGATTTCCGGCATACTATATATTTTGCATGGCTTTTGCCAACCCTTCGTCTTGGTACGAATGCCTCTAATGGCTGACAAGTAAACCTTACGTTTGGGTGAATCGAGTTGCTGACTGAGACACATATGAGAAAGTAGTACTAAATGTGGTCAGTATTTCAGTGAAGTTGTAGGTGCGAAGCTCGAGGGGTTTAGGAGATACAGTTACCAGAACATCACATGGAAGTACAGAATAGTCTTCATACAGTTGGAAGTAAAAGCTCTGTAAGACCTCTTGTAACGACAAAAGGTGAATAACAAATATATGGGTACATATTAGAACTAGGGGGAAGTCATATAGTAAGGGTATACCTGACGGCGGCCATCTTGAAATCCGCCATTTTGAATTAAGGTTAAGTTTTAAAAATAGGAATAGGGTCATGTGATACATGATTTAAGGCGCAAATTTAATCAGAAGAACAATGGTGACGTTAATTTTGATTTACGCGCAATTGGTAAAAAGTTACAGGGAAATTAAATATTGTTGCAGCATATGTATTTTTTTTTATTTTTATTTCATTTTCCGCCGTAAGAACTTAGCGTTCATGGCTTCGTCAAGAGATACAGTTACTATTACAAGTTATAATAATAATAATTGCAAGAGATACGCTACAATTAGTATTACAATTATTAAAAAATAATATATAATAATACAATATATAAAGTAATAATATAAAATATATACGTAACAATAAAACAAACTAAGTGTACTTTTAGAGAAAATATAAATTTACCTTGTTTTATATATTTTAAAATTCAAATAAATTTTGATATTTACATTATAAAGAAAGATCACAGTGAAGATATTCATCTAAACCATAGAAAAGATGTTTGAGTAACAGTAACTTGAGGTGTCTTTTAAACTGCAAGTTTGGCATTCGTTTGACACGATCTGGTAATTTATTATAAAGTTTTATTCCTATGTGGTGTAACGAATTTTGAGTTCTTGTTAGACGGAAATTTTGGATATGAATATGATTGGTTGTTCTTGTGTTGTATTCGTGTAGGTCCGAGTTGAGTTGAAAGTTTCTTTTATTCATATGTATAAATGATGTTGTTTCTAGAATGAATATACACGGCAATGGTAATATTTTAAGTTTCTGAAACAGTGGTCTACTTGGTGTATGAAACGGGACTGATAACATTATTCGTAACATTTTCTTCTGCATAGTAAACACTTTCTTTGCATAACAGGTATTACCCCAAAAAATGATTCCATACGATAGAATTGACTGAATCAATCCGAAATAAATTGTTTTCAATGTTTCTGTAGTTAGAATCTTACTAACTTTACGTATAAGATATATTTTCGCGCTTAGTTTCCTCAACAAATCATTCACGTGATCGTCCCATGTTAACTTAGAGTCCAATTTTATCCCTAAAAATTTACAAGAGTCAGATACCTGTATGAGTTCCCCGTCTATACGTATTTGATGTATATTTAGAGAACCCCACCTTGTAAATTTTGTGTTAATGATAATAATTAAATAAAAAAAGCAGGTGGATAAATATTAGGTCTATGGTAAGAGTTGCCTTGATGGCGGCCATGTTCAAATCCGCCATTTTAAATTAGACAAAATGTTATGCAACACGCATAACATTGACACCTTATTAATAGCAAATTTTACCATAAATCCAACGATATAACCATTTTTGCTTTATCATTAACCAGCATTTTTAAAACTTTTATCTGATTCAAAATGGCGGATTTGAACATGGCCGCCATCAAGGCAACTCTTACCATAGACCTAATATTTATCCACCTGGTTTTTATTTAATTATTATCATTAACACAAAATTTACAAGGTGGGGTAAAGGACTAATATATATGTTGCAACAATATTTAATTTCCCTGTAACTTTTTACCAATTGCGCGTAAATCAAAATTAACGTCACCATTGTTCTTCTGATTAAATTTGCGCCTTAAATCATGTATCACATGACCCTATTCCTATTTTAAAAACTTAAACTTAATTCAAAATGGCGGATTTCAAGATGGCCGCCGTCAGGTATACCCTTACTATTTGACTTCCCCCTAGTCCTAATATGTACCCATATATTTGTTATTCACCTTTTGTCGTTACAAGAGGTCTTACAGAGCTTTTACCTCCAACTGTATGAAGACTACTCTGTACTTCCATGTGATGTTCTGGTAGCTATATCTCCTAAACCCCTGAAGCTTCGCACCTACAACTTCACTGAAATACTGACCACATTTAGTACTACTTTCTCATATGTGTCTCAGTCAGCAACTCGATTCACCCAAACGTAAGGTTTACATGTGAGACCATGCTTTCTTGCAACCAAGTTCTTTTATTTTCATTCTTCTTTGTTTTTTTCTTGATTACCCTTCCTTTGCGGTCTTAGAATACGAAAACTAGAGTAATCAAAAAAATTATTTTATTCCGTGTGTTCAGAAAATAACGACTCCTACTTTGAAACACAAAAAGGGTCACTTTACGAACGCTTCCGATAAAATCTGCCACTTACCCATTTTTTTTTCCTTTTGTGTACAAATGTCTAGTCTAGTAAACAAAACCGTAACACACTTCACGTAAATGCCTCCACACAATCATACCTATAACGGCCGACTGTAGGCGGAAAGTGCACACTTGTTTACCTATTAGTTTTCCCATGTCCCAAGCAAGTAGTTCACACTATTACCGAAACGCTTTGGTACACAACAGAAGCATATGAGCTTGGGGTCAACATCTGGTAAAATCCCTACAATTTTGCCATTAGCCATTATTTTATATTACTGTATAATATATTGTACTTTATTAGTGAACGAATTATCCCCCTCCGCTTCCACAGAATCAATTTTGTCACTTCTACTGTCACATTTTAACATATCGATGTTAAGGTTATGCCGTGTGGTAAAGTATTCCCACCAACAACCGTCTTATATAGGGCTTCTATGTATAGTTTTCTACTTCTGAAAAAACAGTGTGTCACAAAAATAATGAAATAAAATAGAATTTTAAATATCCTAGGAAAAGTAAAAAGGAGAAGCTAGTTAGTGGCTTTAAAACAGCATTAAATACTTACTGTTAGTGCTAATAACAAACTGTGTGAATAATCTGAAATGCGCGATCATTTGCCTTCCCGTCACCCTGATTGAATAGTACACATAGTCCGTGTTCTCAGCAGTGAGTACATCATGTTCGTGATCATTGTTGTGATCGGCTTTGTGTAAAAGTCGACGCATATATGGTGAATGCGGACTGCTGACAAACAATCCAGTCTCTCCTAAAATAAGAGCTTTGCTCGTACCTAACAATGTAGTGGGATAAAAAGTGAAAGTTAAAAATTAGAGTAGTTTCAAATTAGATGAAATACCCATTATTCACCATAGATAGCCATTTGCTCGCTCGGGTTGATCTCCCTCAATTGGGCTTTGGTTCACTTATTTCACTCCGGCTTGAGCTCGTGGTTACTCTTACTCGGGCTCAATACCCTCAATAGAGCTCGGGCTTACTCGGATTTGACCTCAATTATTAAGAACAAACCAGGTTGTGCACGAGTATTACAATCGGGAATCAACTGGGTCTCCCGTTCGTAATGGGTAGGTGTCTCAAAGAACTGCTTTAGAAATTTTCTTCAAGCTTCGGTTAGATTTACACGTTTAGATGAACACTCAAATCGCTGGAAATAACATACAGAGGTACGAATATCTTTAGTTTCGATAAAAATCCCTTCGTCTCCTGGCCTTTTACTGGATATGTAATGTGTAGATCTATGCACTCACTCATTCATATTCTAAAGTTTTGCTTATGCAGGTATAGATAGAGCATAGGTATAGTTAAAATATACAGGGGGAACATTTCTTCCACTACATAATTTTATTAGAAAAATCTCCTTATTGTAAATGGTGTAATACAAAACTACTTTAATATAAATGGATCACTAACACTGGGTAAAGAGAGGATTCCAAGGTAAGAGTAGCTCAGAGAAGGATTTCCAAACAGCTATGAGCAAGCTAGGTGGAATTGATTTAGGATCCCCAATGCTCCACGCAAGCAGAGGGGGATTGAAAGCCATAAAGTTTCACGCAAGCTATGCGGTTGAGGGTAGAAGTCCCACAGAGTTCCGAGCAAACTAAGTGGGCAAGAAAGAAGGCCTAGAGCTCAGAGTAAAATACAAGCTTTGGGTTAGGTAGCTCCTCGAGCTCCATTAAATCTGAAGGAGTGAAGGTGGCCAGCCGAAGACTGATAGTAGTTGCTGATGTCCTCCTGGTTTTATAGCTACTAAAGTGTGGTGGTGGCGCTGGTGGTCTTTCGTCGTCACATCACCAGTGGTGTCACTGGTGTCCCTCCCGTCTGCTGTTGTAGTAATTCGTAGTACAACGCACATGGTTTAGGTTTATAAATATGAGCAGGTGTTGGTTGTTAGTAAACAGAGCCATGTGTTGGGTATTACAATATATTCTAAACAGTGCTGTTCAAATTCCAATAATTGATTATTCGAATATTCAGATAAAATATTTGTTCGAATATTGAATATGAATATTTGAATAACAAAAATTCGAATAGTTTTAAAACCATTCTTCTAAATATTTGGAAGTGCTGGCTAAGTATTTAATATGAGTATGACATGAAGCATATTTCATACGTATAGTTTAACTCTTCTCTGTTGTGGTTGTAGGATTCAGGAAAACTGAAATCCTCTCCTTTCCAATAACATGCGAAATGCTCAATGGGGAGACGTTACAACCCCAACATTCTCCCCACGATACACCACTGCCCGGAACCAAACAAAACAACAAGTGTTAATCTCCCATAGTTGTGGAGAGCTTACCCAGTAAAATATTAGATCAGACTGATATATTCGATTGAAATTGGTTAAACAACATTCACACTATACCAGCTACTTTCGTCAATTCACAGCGAATTAGCAATAGGATAGAGTCACATTGAAAAAGGAAAAGAAAATTGGCAGATTAACAACGCAGGATGAGACTCAAAGAACGACGCAAGAAAGAAAGAAAGAAAGGAAGGAAGGAAGGAAGGAATAGAATGCCACCAGAAGAGCCTCGTCACTAGAGATTCAACTCGTGTCTCAGACGCCATTACGGCTAATGGGACTCCATTCTCCCTTCGACCTTCCACAAAAAGACCTACTTGTACGTTTAATACGACGCTCAATTGGCTGAAGCAAATTCTTAATACTAGCATTAAGACCTAGCAATGTTAATAAACTTTCACACTAGAATAATTTGTCCATGCACTTTTATTTAAGGTTAATTTGAATGATGGAAATAAAATGGCAACACTTTCGTCTCACCTTGAAATCCTTTTACGTAAAATAACATTCAATTAGGATTCTGATAGTTACGAACAGTCTTCTTATGGAACTGCTCATCGTGACTCGTGACGCAGTCACCTGAAGGCGACGAAATATCGTCCCACACATGAAGAACATTACTACGAGAAGACAATAATGCATTTCTAACGAACGATTCTCTACTTTCTCTTTTTCTCTTTCTCCCTCGGATAAATAGTACTGCGTTTATATATATATATTTTTTAAGATTTTATCCTTTTTATAGGTTAGGTCATAGGTCCGGTTTTGTGTGTACAGAGCGTATTGGTGTACAACCTTTCCCTCACACTTATTCCGTCTATCAAAACAAAACTTGGAACACTCATTTTTTAACCCTAATACTATTTTCCGAGATATATCTGGATTGTGTGCTTTTAACCGGGGCCACTTCAGAGGGGACCCAATTTGATGGGAGGAACTTTTGGAGGGAATTTTTCCGACATTCTCCCAATTTTCCGTTCAAATACGTTATAGGTCCCAATACATAGCACCTCAGGGAAGCTTGTTCCATGTTGAAGAGAATGAACTATAAACCATGGCTTTAAAGTGAGCAGTGTTGATGCAGTAGCACTGCGAGTCTACGATTTTCTTTATACTAAATTGTGGTATTGTATGTAATATGCTATTACAGTTAAGGTAGTATAAATTCTTTGGGGGTCCAGTACTTTTTGAACGTACTCTGTATTCTTAATTTTTACCAGATAACTTTCGGTTTACATATTAAATCCATTTGTTCCTTATGTAAATCAAAATTAACTCAGGAGATTCAGAATAACTAGAAAAAAATATACTTCGGGGAATAATTTCTTTATTTATATATTATTTCATCGTAAATTTCTGTATATGGGCACCTCAATTAGATGATTATTGAAATTATACATTTTATTTTAATATAAATCATAGGTCGGTAATTGGGTAGAAATTTCCTGAATTTGTCCACTAATCTCTTATTAGGCAGAATATTTTAGACCTCCTTCGTCCCTCTGAGATGCCCATATCCTGCTAAAATCACGTTTAATCCAGTTTTTACCATTTTTCTATTCGCTTTATATTTTCCGCCGAGAGAATCTTGTGTTGTGATTTGAGAACTATATTCCACCTTAGTATTCTGCCGCGAATTACTTCGTCTTGGGCTGGTAGCCGTTCGCGGAGCAACATCTTAGATCGAAGTGGTGCAGTGAAGTTTATAAAAGAACTTGATTTTTCATGATATAAGCAGGTAAAATAGTTGTACTGAATAAATAAACACCACAGGGAGCTGTTGGGAGTCTCAACTCATTGGAATTTCACCTAAAAATAAGCAGAATTAGAAAATATAAATATGGAATTTCTGGCCATGATCGCCATATTGGACAGTACCAACATCCCAGGACAGGAGTGAAGCAATAGTGCATAGGTTTTTTGGTGTTGTGAGCTCTCCAAATTAAGATTTAGTGATTTAAAAACGTTTAGGATATCCCTTTCACCCTTCCAAAGTTAATTAGGGTGCGGCAGGCTGTCCAAGTATAGTTCTGCGTACGTAGTATATCTGATTTTTGTTTAACATGGCGGTATGTGTAGGCTCTTTTGTAGTTAGGTTAATTTTCATTATACCCGTGCAAACTCTAACAGGGACTCCCATTGACTCTTAAATTGACCGCAGCTTCAAACTTAGAATGGGTTGAATAATTTCATAAAGGTTCTTTTCCCCTCAAGAAAGGAATATTTTCTTTAAGAGTTTTGATATGTCCCTCCGAGGACATTAAAGATAATTTTACAATTGAAAACATGGGTTAGTTTGATAGAAGGGCACCTGGCTTTGACAATTCCCTTCCCCTTTCATTATCAGAGCCGTTTCAGAATGTGGTGATGTCAGTGATTTGTTTAGTATATACATGTAGCAGTTAATTTGTATAGTGATATGTATTAGTATGTGTAGTTTTAGTTCATATGTGATGTAGCGTGTATATGTGTAACTTGGTATGTTGATAGTAGGTGTGATGTAAGCGTGAAAGTATTATTAATTTATTTAAGAACAGTGTATTTTTGACTCGTAACTATTCATCTCTTTTGGTCCATTTTAATAACTAAATTGGTCCGTAATGCAGCTCTATAGTGATTCTGTATTGTTATTTCATAATATACAACGCATAGTTAGCTTTTAATATAGTACAAAGCGTGTTCAGTAGTACAAAGTTTATTTTATACTACAGCGCCACCTCACTTCCTGTAAACAATTACCAATCGTTAGTGTTTTGTTGCCCCGAGCGTTAAGAAATTAGTTAACCGAAAAATCGCCTCTTCCCTGATTATATAGAAATATGTCGTAGCTTTGGTTCATATGAGTAGACAAATCAATAAATTACATTAGTAACTAATTGCACTGAAAAGTACAATATGTTATGTAGTCTAGTAATTAAATAATTAACACAAACGAACTTTACGTTCGTGCTTAAACATAAGCTAGCATAAATGACGCTATTAGATCGCCAGATCGTAATTTCAAATTTTTCCTTTCGTTGCTTTCAGTGATAAACCTCACTGTTGTTTTCAGAATATAAACACATTTACTAAACAGTACAGTCAATAATATTGAATATTCCTTGCGTATAGATATAAAATTTAAGTTGTGAAGTGCGAATATGGTGTGATTTGTATTGAAAGAATCGAACGTTGGTTCATGCGAGTTCCCACGTATCGGTTAGTGCGCGATAACCTCTATAGTGGTTTGTAGTTTTAAGAGACTGCTTTGAACAGTTCTGGGCATAATTAAAAATAGGGTGTCTAGAAATGAATCTATTTTATAAGATGTGAATGAATATAAATGAGTAATAATAGTAATATATATATATATATATATATATATATATATATATATATATATATGATATAGTAAGTGTGATTAAATCATAGGACACCTGTAAATATATGAGCCCAGTTGTATGTTTTGCCACAAGGTATTGTTTATATATAATGATGAATGTTTCGAGCACTGACCATTAAGTTATAATTTCGTGTGGGGAAGTGTGTTGTGTGAAAACGACTAACTGTTTTCACTTCGTGGCTTGACATTTAATCGTAATCGTGCATCCTAACTGCTTATCTGGTCCGATGATGTGAATGGTGTTTATGTAGCAAATGATTTTGGATAGTTTCCAAGTAACTACAGAACAATACAGCCGTTTCCATGATTGGTACAGTTTAAGTATACGCGTTCAGTCTTACATGTGCGATAGTACTTTTTGACTTTAATTTTTTTCCCACGTTACCTTACTAAGCCGAGTTCATCACTGTTCGCAGAGGTGACGGAATGAATAGGAGTGAATAACATAGCAGATTTATTACAGTAGAGTCCCATTATTCCGTACTAAGCTGTCGATGTTCCCTCAAAATATCTTCATTTTCTTTAGTTCTAAACTATGTAGTAATCAAAATTAATCGACACCTGAAGATGTACCGAATCATGCGGATTGGGAGATCTAGCATGAATTTGGCAAACAACTTCCTAGTACAAAATTTATTTTATGTAATTCTTTTTAATTTTGGCAAATCCCAGTTAGAATTTTCGGTATCTCATTGACTTTTACCTTAGCTTTCCATACTTTAATCTGAACTCTTCTTAGTTTCTCAATGGTGTAATATTTTTTATTAGAGATTCTAAATTAAAAGACAACACCAGCCTCCCGGTAGTTCCGGAGTCTCCAATGGCGTTTGACCGGATACGGTGAGTAGTAAGATTTCCACTTCCAGCCATTGTCTTTGTAAAAATCTTATTGTGGGCACAGACTTGTTTCGAACTTGGAGATATTTATTTTAGGCCACGCATTTAGTAGGCCACTTCTTTCGGCATTTTGAAAAGTATATTTGGCTGTGAAGTTGACGATTGTCATGTGTTTAAATTGGACAACTTATCTTTCTAGTATTTAGTGTTCTAGCATATTTCCTTTGGCACGCCGCTTTTTCTCTTCTCTAAGATTTTTTTTCAACCTTCCCTTGACAAATTTTAAATATTTATCATACCTCATTTGAACTTGAATATTCAATTGAGATATTGCGAGACACAATTCGTGAAGTTATACACTTTTGTAAAATATCAGAGGACCGTTTTCACCGCAATTCGACTCACTGCGGTCGCGAGCGATCGTCCAGTATACAATCCAACTTTGCCTTCGTCTCCTTTACCATTCTCTAATTGGAGTTCACCGTTGTACTATTAGTTGTCTCCATTTTTGTTTCCATCAAGTACAATAGAGATGAATTCGTGTACCTAGGTAGATGTTTGGGCCCATAAGTGTTGTTAAATTATAAGTTTTCATCATCCGGATGGCAAATTGTCAAAATAAAGTTTCTGTATTGTAATTCAATTTACGTACCTGCCCTATACCTTGAATGTGCACTGTTTCGAAATCGTCAAGGATATAAATGTTTACAATATTGCGCTGTTATTCATTCCATATATAGTCGAATTTACTTTATTGTATGTAGTGTTGCAACCTAAGGATTTTATTCATCAGGATAATCAATTTGAAAGGTTAAATAATGAATAAATATATGTGTTGAAATATAAATACGTAATGAATATAAATGTGATATTGAAGAAAAGCCTATAATGTTGAAACACTAGGATAAATATGTATAAAGGGTTTTGTTACCGACCCTGAACCGTTAAGTTGGTTGCCATAGTTTCGTAAAATTCGACAAATATAAAGCGTAAATTAAGAATATACCGGCCCATGTAAAACATTATCCTTAGCCTTGTAAAGTGTTTAACTTGTATATGTATATATTAACACTTCCTGTTGTACTAATTGCATGTTGCATGTAACTAAGGCAGGTTGTCGTAACCCTAAAGTGCCATTAAATTTATCCGTAAGTCCATAAACCTGGAATCTTCCCGTACAGTTGTATTCCTATTTCATTCGTCATATACAAACCTTCGAACCTGAATAGTGTTTTCCGACTTAGTAATTGTGGTCTTGATACGGAAGTGACTATAACCGAAATCTCTTCGAATTCAGGAAATTTTCGTTTTCTCTATATTGTATTAATATAACTGCCAATGTGAGCTCCTAACATGATATAATATGATTCTGATGTAAGAGCTAGTGAATGAATGAAATAACAAATGAGGTAACGAAATGAGTGATGTAGTTACATTGAAATGAATGGCAAAAACTTTGCTTTCTTAATACATGAATAGGGAAAAATGCATAAGCAAATGATTCTATAAACTAAATACGTCTTAGACACAAATACATAAATACTAACTGAACCTGCGCTCTCTACACAGCGCATCATTCGCATATGAGCATAAATCTTCTTCTCATTCCTCACAACATATGTACATGTCCCTTCATAGACACAAGTGAAAGACGTCTTGATTTTTAAAAAAATCGGCAAGGGGTATCATAAATGGGAGATTTCTTCGATTATTTTTTCTCAATATGTCGCACCGTTTGCAAGATTTGGGCCTATTTCCGGTTGGGGTTTCTAATTCATGTATGACCAGTGTTTTCTTTCTTCTTGCATGCAGTATGTAATAAGCAAATACATTACATATACAATTAATTATAATGTCAATTATATATGGTGTTCATTGGGCAAAACACTCAAAAAATAAAGATTTATCTTAGACTCGAGAAACTTTATACTTCCTTTTTCACTATTATTTGGCCATGAAACAAACGCCTGAGACATATACAACCCCAATATACAAGAGTGTGGTGTTGGAATGCATAACGCACAGGATATGATGCTTTAGTTTTTCTTTTAATTTCAACGCTTCCAGTGTACCCTAAAAAAATGTAATAAAGAAATAATGGCCATGTTTTTTTAAACATTCAATTAGAACTGGACAACCTACGCAAAATTTCCAATCGATCTGTGAAAACGTCATCTTTCTACAGCCCGTAGTTTCCGAGATCTCATTGTCGAAAAGACTGACCACAAACTTATAAACATAGTTTAAAAGAACTCGGAACATGGAAGCACAATTCACATGCATTGGTTTTAGAGAAGGCTTATTAAAATACAAAGGCCTTGAACAATAATTTCATATCATAAACTTCATAAAAGAAGATATAGTTAACTAATTTAGACTATTTAAAGTACAAATACTCAAAATATTTGTCTCTGTTAAACGTGAAATCACACATAACCGTAAATGAAAGATTTGAAAGCGAAAGTTATGTGTTGGAGCTCAGGCGCTTTTAATTGCCTAAACGTGTCGCAACGAGCTATCCTTGGCTGAATCAGTCTGGTAGCTGTTGCTCATTGAATATCTGCGAGTAATTCTCAGGATCGGGAAAAGATGAAAGATGTTTTTAGGCTTATATTTTTGATGGGAATTTCTCGAGAACTATATGGGAGATTGTAGACATGAAGATATTTTATGATAAAATATATATTTTTTTTTTTCAAATAAATACTGATATTACCAACACCGTTATATTCAAGTTCATCTCCCAGTGGGTGTGGTTCTCCTATGGGCTGGGGTGGAAAAGGAATGATATGTACTGATGGACTGTATCACACAAACGCTGGTTCGTTCTTTAATAATTTGATTTAATAATATTGTTAATATTTCTTACAATTCCCGAGTTAAATAAAATGCACATTGAACACTACGATGATGTAGCTATAGGCTACGCGCTCACTCACACACACACTGCTGCTATGCACAGTTTCAACAAGCAACTATACCTTTCTTCTTCTTCTTCTACAGCTAACAAGTTACATTAAACAAACATCTTTAAACAAAACTAAACAATTGAAATAAACAAGTTAGGACTAAACATAGCCCCCACCCTTGAACGATCTAGTTCAAGATACACACAAAAATGAATTAGTAATATTTGAAATGACATAAAAAAAAATAAAACAAAACGGTAAATGAAAAATGTCTTTCAATCAAATGGCAATGGGGATACTTTCACAACTGGTCTTTTGTAAACTCCCTCTGAGGTCTTTACAGTCACTGCACGTACAACGTTATCGCTTCCAGGATGAATATTTACAATACGTCCCAACTTCCATTTTAAAGGAGGTAAGTTATCTTCCACAAGTAAAACTAAATCACCTTCCTTCACGTTGTTGTTTCTTTTCCACCACTTTGGACGCTGTTGTAACATAGAGATATATTCTACACTCCACCTCTTCCAGAAGTTCTGCTGAAGTCGTTGCACTAATTGCCATCTTGACAGTCGATTAAGTTTCTTTTCTGTATAATCTGGTTCAGGTATTGCCAACATTGGAGCTCCAATGAGAAAATGTCCTGGAGTTAGGCTACACAAATCATTCGGGTCTGAAGACAAAGGGGTGAGTGGCCGTGAATTCAGGCACGCTTCAATTTGACACAACACGGTTGACATTTCTTCAAAATTTAACACAGCATTGCCTACTATTCTTTTCAGATGATACTTCACGGATTTGATTCCGGCTTCCCACAATCCGCCAAAATGTGGTGCATGAGGTACATTAAAGTGCCACTGTATGCCTTCTTTACTAAGATAATCTGTGACACTAATATTATGATGATCAGATTTTAGCAACTTAACAAAATCTTTTAGCTCTTTGTTAGCTTTGACGAATGTTGTGGAACAGTCACTAAATATATCTGTTGGTTTTCCCCTACGAGCAACAAATCTTCTTAGAGCAGCTAAGAAGGCTTCAGTTGTACAGTCACTCACAATTTCTAAATGGATTGCGTGAGTAGTAAAACATACAAATAATGCTACATATGCTTTGTAAGTTGTTCGCCCTCTGCCTTTAATTGCTTTGAGATGAATTGGCCCACAATAATCTATTCCTGAACGACTAAACGGACGACTTGGATTTACTCTTGAAGCAGGCAAATCTCCCATAAGCTGTTCTACCGATAACTTTTTATGGCGATGACATGTCAGACATTTCCGAAGTAATTTGCGAACAAAATCTCTTCCATTTATAATCCAAAATGTCTGTTGTAAAGAAGATAATACCAGTCTTGGTCCACCATGCAAACACAATTTGTGTTCATTCCACACAATTAATTCTGTTAAATGGCTATCCCTTGGAAGTAAAATGGGATGCTTTCGATCTTCTGAAACATTGGCATTTTTAAGTCGACCTCCCACACGTAAAATACCTTTATCATCCACAAATGGGTTCAAGCAAAGCAATCGATTTTTGGAAGGTAATGATTTTCCGTTTTTCAGGTACTCAATTTCTGATGCAAATGACCTTTGTTGAACAATCTTTATCAGACACATCAAGGCATTAGAAAGTTCTGTCACTGTAAGTGGACCTGTATGCTTGTTTCCTTGCGACATACGACAATTATTAATAAAGCGCTTACAATATGCAACAGTTCGCTCAAGTTTCACCAACGATGAACAATTGTCAATAATGGAGGTATCAACATGAACATGCATACAAACTATATGTTTTCTTTCCTCTTGGTTGACTAACTTTGAATCCACTGTATATTCATTACACTCTGGGAGAATGGGGTTTTTGAGCCACTCTGGACCTGAGAACCATAAGTGATGTACAAGTAAGGCAGAAGGTAATAAACCTCGAGAACCACAGTCTGCTGGATTATTCTTTGAATCCACTTTGAGCCACTTCACTGATGGCAAGAGAGTTTGAATCCTTGCTACACGATTCGCGACAAACACTTTCCATCTGCTTGAATCCGAATTCAGCCACGATAACACAACAGTAGAATCAGAATAGGCAATTACATCATGCACTTCCAAACGTAATGAATTTAATATGAGATTCATCATTTTAGCTAATAGCAAGGCACCACAGAGCTCTAATCGGGGCAAGGACACTTGTTTGATTGGAGCAACCTTCGTTTTTCCCATAACAATGTTCACACTCACCTGGCCGTCTTGAGATACAGACCTCATATACACCACTCCACACACCCGCCAATAGCAATTGAGGGTAAATATCTGCACCCAATAACAGATCGATTCTGTCAGGAACATTAAAATTCGGATCTGCTAATGTTAACTTGTTAACATGCGACCACTGCTTGCTTTTATGAATATACCGTTTTGGTAACATACTTGTTACCTTTGGCAACACTAACGCTTCTACAGAAAATTCTGACTTAACATCATAACTTGATGTAAACACAATATTAACAACACCTTTTGCCCGAGCAACATTACTGGAACTCAGTCCCGAAACATGTACATAAACCGGCTGTTTTTGTAAACCGAGTCGTTGTATGCAGTTTTCTGACACGAAGCTTTTTTCACTGGCTGAATCTAACAAGGCTCTCACAGGTTGTAAATTACCATATGAATCCTTCACCATCACTACTGCAGTCTGTAATAACACTGCATGTTGCACATTAGTTTCACTTGAAAAATGAGTCCCCACTGAAACACCTGAGTTCTGTTTATTTGGAAAATGAAGTAAAGTATGATGACGTTTGCCACACTCACGACACGATGCTGATTTGCAACTGGACAGTTTATGATGAGATTGTAAACAATTAAAGCATAATGCTTTGTTTTTCACTAACGAATGACGTTCATCAACTGACAGCGAAAGAAAGTCATCACATTTATGCAAAGGATGATTTTTGCTTTTGCACTGGCAACACGAAAATTGAGCTGAAGCATGATGCGCTATTGTTGATTTTTTATTACTCTTGTTTGACTCACTAGGTGGGGTTGATTTTGCATTGGAAGTGCTACTTGCTAATGCGCGACACCTATGATCTATGAATTTCACCAATTGGTCAAATGTTGGTAGTTCACTGTCTGACAATGAAAGTTCCCACTGTCTTTTTGTTTCACTGTCTAGCTTCTCTGTTATATGAAATATAAGCAAAGGATCCCATTCGTTTACTTTTATGTCCAACACTGATAACGATCGCACACATTCAACACTTGTATCTAACAACCGACGTAACGCGCCAGCTGATTCTTGCTGCACTTGACCTTGACTTACAAACCGCCGCAAGATAGACGTGACTAATTCTCGTTTATTTTGATACCTTAAATTTAACAGGTCCCAAGCTTCTTTATAGTTATCGTCAGTTATTTGTATAGATTGAATAAGTGTTGCTGCTTCACCTTGCAGACTAGCTTTTAAGTACTGAAGTTTTTGTGCACCCGTCAATTTTTCATTATTATGCACTGCTGCGATAAACAAATCACGAAACGAAAGCCAATCATTTAAGTTCCCACTAAAGCATGGCAACTGCAATTTTGGAAGTCGAATTTCTGTTGTGTTTTTTTGATTATTCACATCACTAGAAGAAGCGTGAGATAATTTACCCTGCGCTTCCACTAATTTCACGTTAAGCTTTGTAAGTCTATCTTCAATAGCAGCAAGCTCTTCTTGCACCAAATAAATTTCTTCTTCGGCACACAAGTTACTGGCTAGCAAAAAAAGCTCATTTGTTTCACGTGACAGTTCACTCACTTTGTTTTTGTAGACCTGAACTACACTAATATCTTCCTGTTCTGTGATATTGTTTATGCAGTTTTCAGCACGAGTGACCTTTCCTTTTAAAACACGCTTTCGGGAATTGTAAGCCTCCATTGTCGCCCACACAATTTTTTTTTCTTTCTTGTTAACACACAAGTCCTAGCACGTAGGTCACATAAAACACATAAACACGTATTAACATCTGGGTAGGAGGACCAAATCTTTATGATGGACTGTATCACACAAACGCTGGTTCGTTCTTTAATAATTTGATTTAATAATATTGTTAATATTTCTTACAATTCCCGAGTTAAATAAAATGCACATTGAACACTACGATGATGTAGCTATAGGCTACGCGCTCACTCACACACACACTGCTGCTATGCACAGTTTCAACAAGCAACTATACCTTTCTTCTTCTTCTTCTACAGCTAACAAGTTACATTAAACAAACATCTTTAAACAAAACTAAACAATTGAAATAAACAAGTTAGGACTAAACATGTACAAATAATCGAAAACGAACGATATTATTCTCGAATCAATAGTTTTAGGAATTGCTAATATCAATACTGGCATCCCCAAAGTCATTTAAGTCTAAGTTCAGCCCCATCTGTTCAGGTAGATGAAAAGGAGCGAAAAATATCCAAAATGACTTCGAATTGTATCGAATTTATAGCTTTGAGAAACGTCTGACCCATTTGAAATAACTTTCGGAACCTAGCTATTATTAACCTTAAACGGGGATTTTACATGTCAGTTTGATTTAAGTCCGTATGCTATGAGGGTAGGGCGTTTGAAAATTTATGCCAAAAGTAGAGTATCTTATGGATTCTTTTCATTACAGTTTCTCTGAAATGAATTGTAATATTTGCCATAAACCTATTCTCTACATGCGAAGAACGGACATTTCAAATAGTAAATAAGTAAAATAAATAACACTGGCTTACAGTGGTTTTGGTGCCGGGTGTTTCTTAGCTGATTTGAAGTAGAATTGGGACGCTGAATCCAAATATGGCGTTAGTTTTCCCCTAACAGCTTTAGTTTTTGAGATATAGGAATTGCAAGACTGACCTGCTACAACGTTGAAAATTGCATAGGTGCTGTTTTACTGTAAGTGAAAAGAAAACTATGACATTTAAATCTGTTATTTGGAACACTTTGAAAATAATGAAAACCATATAAACACAAACATCAAGTACATAATAACTCTGTAACTACATTTTATAATAGTTTTTATGAATAAAAAATCAAATAATTTGTTCAAAACGATCTATTCAACACTTCGGAAGCTTCGTTTTCGTGACATCCTTGAATGTTTCTTTGCACAGTCTCTTTTTAGGTTCCAGCAGTAATCTGCCATCATATGGGCATCCCATCTTCCTTGGTAGCGGTCCTCCATTGTTTTAATATCTTGGTGAAATCTTTCACCTTGTTCTTCACTCAGACTGCCTACGTTGTCTGGGAAACGGTCCAAATGGCAGTGCAGGTAATGAATTTTGATACTCATATTACATCCAAGTTTTTGGAATGCATTAAGCATCTGGTTCACTAGCTCAACATAGTTATCAGGTTTATTATTGCCAAGGAAATTCTTGATAACTTCTACAAATGAGGTCCAAGCTCTACGTTCAGTCTCATTCATGGACTCCACGAAAGCCGGATCTTTCATGAGTTGTCTTATTTGGGGACCATCAAATATTCCAGCTTTTAATTTTTCTGTGCTGATCTGAGGTAGCTTGTTTCTCATGTAATCAAAGCACGGCCCGTCCTTATTTAGCGCCTTTACAAACTGCTTCATCAAACCGAGCTTGAGATGTAGAGGTGGCAAAATGATTTTGTCACACTCAACAATAGGCATGTTAATAATATTTTTCTTACCAACAACCATGTCGTCTCTCTGCGGCCACTCTTTTTTTGACCAATGGTTTGCTTTGTCTCTGCTATCCCACAGACATAGAAAACAAGGATATTTTGTGTAGCCACTTTGCTGTCCAAGAAGAAAGTTCACCATCTTTAAATCCACACAAATCACCCACTGATGGTCCTGATATTTAATTTTTTCCATAACCAAAGCAATTGCTTCATATTCTTCTTTCAGTCGTGTTGAATGAGCGATTGGAATTGAGCCATATTTATTGCCATTGTGTAGAAGGACGCATTTTAAACTTCGCTTGGAGCTATCAATAAACAGGCGCCAATCATCTGGATTGTATTCTGGAAGACCCATGTGTTCTAGGAGACCTCTAACATCGTGACAGAATACGAGATTTGTGTCTTCAGTGAAAAATGGTAAAAACTCCTTTTCCCTTGTTCGGTAGAATGTGATTTTAGTTCCTTGTTCTAGTACGTTTTTCTCCTTCAATCTGGAAGCAAGTAATTCAGACGATTCTTTTGAAAGATTAAGGTCCCTAACTAGATCATTTAGCTCATCTTGATTAAACTGTTGAGGAATTGTTGACATTCCCTCATAATCACTGTCACTTCCATCATCCATGTCACAAGAATGTTCACTACGTTCGTTTTCAGTCTCACAAAGCTCTGGCAAGTGGTGAAACGTTGGGATTGGTATTTCATCGGAATGAACAACTGGACGTCTTGCTGAAGGCAGATCAGGATATGTCCACTTGTTCCGGTTATTTCTATTCATACCCGTAACATTTACCAGGCAGAAATAACAGTCATCAACATGGTTTGTGGGTTCCCTCCAAACCATTGGAACACCAAACTTAAGACTTTTTCTTTTTCCAGTTGTCCACTGTCGCAAGTGTTCAGTACACATTTTACACACAATATGTGGAGCCCACGTTTTATCTTGGTCCCCTAGGCGTACACCAAAATATGCATGATATGCTTTTTTTACAAAGTCACTGATATGTTTTCTATGGTCTTTAAATGTGTACTCACCACATATGTAGCAAAACACATCAGGATGGTTAACACAACTTCTTCGACTTGAACTCATTTTATGTTCAGGCCACTAACACGGATGTTAAATATAAAGCCTTAGTATACGCGATACAAGTTATGATTTCAGAACAAAACTCACATGTTCCAACATGTCACTCCACCTGCAAGACAACAACTACGATCCACTAGCCAAGTAGAATACCAATGCAATCTAGTGGACGTTCCTGGAACTACTATATGACTAGTTTCCGTTTAGTACCGACAGATAGCAGCACTAATGAGAAAAGAGCGCCGTTCTTCCAAATAGAAATCTCTATAGAGCACAGTAGGATTTATTTGAGTTGCAGAGTTTATAAGATCATATTCAAACTTGTTATTACGAGAATATTTGTATTTCTTTTGCTTATTTTGTATACTATTGCAAGAAGCATGCAGAAATAGTGGTTACATCATTTATAATTTACATATTTATTTTGGATTGTAATATTTCTTCCACATACATTGTAACGTAAATAACACTACTGGTACAGTAGCCTGTATCTACCAAAGTAGAGCTGATAGAAAAAAACTGCTTACATTATTGGATTCAGCGCCCCACACATAGTTAAAATCAGCTCTAAAATTTTAGGCACCAAGAATTTTTTTTTTTCTGTAGGCCTGTGTAATTAATAAAACGAAACACACCTAAAGTTATTCAATGATTAGATTGCGATGCAACATTCTTCTTACGGACCTTGCATCTAATTAATATTTTACTTAAGTGCTGTTCTGTATGACACAATATTAAAACGATCTGCACATTTTAAACTGTGTATACATAATTTGAAACACCCTATATGTGTATATCCGTGAAAGTTTAATTTCGTAATGGTTTCAGAGATAATGCTGTAAGACGTGGTGGCAATCATAACATTCTGCCTGCACTTCGTTAAAGCAATCCAGGGTGACTTGGGTTTGTTTTTCTTCCTTCAGATTTTGTGTCCTTCATATGTTTTCTCTACGAAGCGACAAGACAAGACCCATCGAATTCCAATATCTCATCTCAAGCTGACACTCATTCGCTTGCCAGTGAGCCGTATCAAAAGAATTCAGGAGTGCCAAGGATACACGCGTGAACAACAAAAACATATGACTATTATCTTCAAAATTGTCAATAAATCGTTTTAATCTGCTTCAGCTCATAAAGAACGAAGGCCGCAAAACACACGTGTTAAGCCGACATAACACTTTAGTATATATTCATTGTAGAAAACAAATTTTGGGTTAAATTTGTTTTCCGTCACCTCACTCTCAGAAAGTAAGAAATAGTCCTCTTCTAACTGCCACCTCATATTTTCTCTGTCCTTATCTTGCGAAGCTGCACTATACAGATACACAAGTAATATTAATTTAAAACCTACTACTTCTCCTTCTACTATTACTACTACTATTGTACTGGATGAAATTGACAATACATTTAAAGAAGCTCTTCTTGGTTGATTTGGACATCAACGTCCCGGTCAACTTTGAGGCTATATGAGACAAACCTACAGCTTAAAAGGGAATTTGAAAGAAATGAGCTCCTATCAGGGATCGTGCACGGATCTCCCATACTGAAGGCGGGTACGCTAATTGTATCGCACTGTCTTGTAATAGTAATTAAAATGTACTGCCAATATTGTCAATAAAGAATAGTTTAAAAGGAGACATAACGCAGTCGAGAGGGTTGTTTCAAATTGTAAGTTTAAATTATTAATCTTACATCTATCGCCAGTTTTTGTATTTATTTAATGTAGTGTTCCTTCAAGTCGTTAATCGTACTTGTGGTCTGCTGATGTATTCTTAATTAAAACTAACAATAAGTACTAAAAAAATAGAAATGCAAAGTACAAAGGTGCCAAAAGAATTGCCATTGGAAGCCAATGTGACTGAAAACTGACATAGGTTTAAGCAAAATTTTCAGAAATATATGAAAGCGACAGGTGTGAAGTGCAGGGTTGAACTCTGTATTTCATCTGCATATCAAAATTCACATAAGATGAACTGTATATCTATATTTAAATTAGATAAATTGTAATAACATGTAATTTTATTAACTGCTGTAGTTTTATATAGCAATTTAATTAAATATTTAGGTACAACTCAGTTACGTACGACAGCAACTATAAATTATTTAGTATTACCATGTAATTTGCATATAGGAAAATTAATCAGTGATTGTAATATCTACGCAGTTAACGAGAAGAGATGATTCTGTTTAATAAAATAATGTACTAAAGATATGGGCATCGTATAGAAAAAAACATAGTACACTCCATATGGATTGCTGTGAGCTTGGAAAACTGAAGCTTGCGAGAAGAGATATATATTTTTTTTAAGTCAATTGGATCCGAACTGCAGTTGCATTCAAGAGTTGCCACCCTAACTCGGAGAAGAGAGATAACTAAGAGTAGCGTTATTAGTTCATCTCCTATTCGAAGTCATGCTGAGTGCAAAGAAAGGAATATTCTATTAAGATGGTATCACTACATCTCTCTTACTACTGCCTTTGTTTAAAAGCCATACAGCTCCTAGCTTGTAGCTGTGAAAATAGGCCGTGCACTTGCACATTTCAAAACTATGCCGTGCCCTTGGACGGCTTGGCTTGCGGTTCAACGCATTCTTCTCTAGTTAGTTCGCAGATCTATCTCCCTATTCCCATAATGTACTATGTTTTGAAATTTTGTGTTGTTGTTTTAATACTCTGTACTGTTTATAGCGAAATATACAGATGCTGAAGTATGAAACTTATATACTCTTGGAATCAGTTCGATAAATCCTAATTGAATTATCATCGCGTTTCACTGCGATGAGAGTATTTTATACTCCTTACTTGCAAATTTAAAAGCGCTCATAGAAGCCATCCTCATAGCTTCTTCCGGGACGGAGAGGTTCTCTGAGGGACAGACGAAGAGACTTCTGCCAACCCGATGAACACTTTGGGCCTTGTACAGAGTCGTTTTGACGTATGATTAGCGTCATACTTAATTCCTAACTACTGCATGACACATATGTTAGTCGAACTCTTTAGTATGGCACTAATCACGGGTCAGAACGTCTCTGCATAAGGCCCTTTATGTTTATATAAATAAAGTAGCGTCATGTTATAGTTTATCTATGAATATTTACTATAAGGTTTATAGACGATATACATTATTTGTTATATCGTGTGTATTAAGATAATAACAGAATGTTCTAAGACACTTGCCGTTTAACTGAACAGTTTCTCTTGAGCAGACAGACAAGTGGGGCCGCGGTGGCTCAGTGGTAGAGCGTTCACCTCTGGTGCTTGGGGTCCCGAGTTCGATCCCAGCCCCTGCCAAGTGAACTTTGTGGTGGACAAACGCCGTGTGCGTGGGTTTTCTCGGGGTTCTCCCGTTTCCTCCCACTTTCTTCATTCCACCATTTCATTCATTACTCATCATCACCGTCTCCTTTAGCCTAACCGGCATAACCGTGGGACGTAAAACTCAAAGATTTCATTTCATTTCAGACAGACAAGTTAACGTTTTTTTTTCTTCCACTATGACGATAGATGTCTGCGCACATTTGGGCTAATTTGCTCACAGGTGCTTCCTAGTAGTTTGCAAAGGTGTGCTGTGTTTTTCGGTGAATTATGACATTATAACCCAAACTTTTCCACTGTGTTATATATCAATAGAAACCAGAAAAGCAGTGCTAGTACTAATCTTGGATTTTATTTTGAGTCAAGTCGAATGTTCATTTTAGAGGTATAAGTTTAAGAAACATTAGAAACTATGGAACTAAGTTTATTTGTAAACCATTGTATGTAAAGAATTGGATCATGATGTAAAAAGTCAGTTATACAAGTATATCTGTGAATATGTCTTATTCGCTGATGACAGCTTCACTTACATAATTAGAACTCATTACGGAAAGCTAGCACAGACATATTTCTTACTCTGAAATTTGCTCTGGAACTTCTGGAACCCGGACTCGGAAAAGTTTATTACTCCATGTGGCTTTACGCTTTTAGATTATCAACCTCAGCAAAGATCCTGATATATATAGAGAGAAAGTGTTTCAAAACAACACCGACAACATTGGGGAGGTGATTCCTGACATAGATATAGGCTTCCGAAAACATGAAAAAATGTACTTTAAAAGACTCTTGCTCCAAAACTATGGGAAGTACCGTAGTCGGGTCAAGACTTCACTTAGGAACTAATATGTGCTCTATCCAAAAATATATGTTTCAGAATCCTGTGCTAGTTCCGGAACAAGTTTTATAAAGGTACTTGGTAAGTACTTCAAATTATATGCCCATAACCAAATTTCCTCTATAAAATTGTTGTGTGAGTACCTTAGGGTTCTGAAACAAGGATTTTTGGATAGGACACATACTAGTTCCTAATAGAAGTCTTGACCCGACTACGGTACGCCCCATAGTTTTGGAGCTATAGATCTTTAAATTTCTTTTTTTTTTTTCATGTTTTCGGAAGCCAATATCTGCGAAAGGAATAATTTTTGCACCCAGGTAGGTCTATACTTTTTGTCTTACCTAGATGCAAGGAATCGCCTCCCAAACGTTGTCGGTGTTTCTCCATGATGTTGTGCAAAATTCAGGGGGATGAAAGATTATTACAAAAGAAGCAATTTAAGGATAGGAACGAGTGTCCGGAAATGCGTCGTTTTGGAAATAGGGGCCAACGACAGTTTCTCGCAACGGTACAAAAATGGTCATAACTCGAGAACAAAATGTCGGATTAAGGTCCAGTCAAAGGCAGTGTGCATTATTTTTACCTGCAGATTTCATTAATTTGGAATGGATTGAAAGTAAGGGCGGCGCAGGGGTTGCCCCTAAAGAAATATAAGATATTTCGAACATCTGTAATAAAGATGCGATGAGAGATTGGTAACTGTGTTCATTACAGATGTTTCGGATAGTCATGATGCCACTAGCTTAATTATGAGCTGCACACAGTAGTATGCTGTGAAAGAAAGGAGTACATACGTGATGGTGACTGTGCACGTGGGAAAGATGAAGAGAGAGGGTGCGCAATCACAAAAGAAGAAATCCTAGGTGAGCAACTACTACTAGCACATGCGACAGTACACTAATTACACAGTAGGAGTGTGAAAGAAAACCGTAGCAGGACGGCCCGCGCAGACGAACACAAATGATTCTGGGAAGCTGGTTCGGTGCAGGACGTCACATGTGTGCAGGGAATGTAAAATGAGACGACAAAGAAAGATGGCTGAAAATCCTCTGGGTGTCGTACAGAAAGAAGGCGAATACGTTTGGCATACAGCACAGAACAAAGCCATTAGACACTGCTCGTAAGACAAAGGCAAATAAACTCTAACTGTTACCGTGTAAACATCGTGTACATAAAACATAGAGACTGCATTTACTACGTGCAGTTTCACAGTTGATGTTCAAAATGACGTCCCCTGGTGTCGATGCATGCATAACAGCGTCGGATGAAGCTTTGTCGTACACGCGCAAATATCTCTGGAGTGGTTCAGATGATGTCACTGGCAGCGAGGATGCGTGCCAGGAGGTACTCTTCGCTCTTCACAGGAGTTTCGTAGACAAGGCTTTTCATGTAGCATCACAAGAAGAAATTAGGTGGGGTGAGGTCCGGCGAACGAGCGGGAAATGGAACAGGACCCTCTCGCCTGATCCACCTATCTGGAAATGTTTCATCGAGATAAGCACGAGCAAGATCACTTAAAGTGGGCCGCCACTTCGTCATACTGAAACCACATCTGCTGTCGAACAACAAGCGTGGACAGTTTCTAATATTTCTGGAAACGTATGCTGCAGAAACACCGCGTACACTGGTGCAGTTAAGCGTGGAAGAAGAAGATAGGGGCCTAGTAAGTAGCCACCAACGATGAATGCCCACATGTTCACTGCAAAGGGCCTGTGATACATCCACAAGGTGTCTGGGCCACAACAACCGATTTTGATGAAACTTGGTAGACTAATAGGACACTTTGCAAAACTAATGTAACTAGAAGGAATTTGTCGAAAAACCTGTAGTTTCTGAGATACAGTCGATTCATTAAAAATGACATTTGTCGTGATATCTCGGGAACGGCTCCACCGAGAACAAGCAAACTTTGCAAGTCTTAGTAGATACATGTAGCTTTAAAACGAAATTAAAACGAATTGACTGCACCTGCGCAGAACTGCGCATAATGCGCAAATAATTGTGCGCCTGCGCATATATCGAAAACGTGAAGACTGCGACATATTTTTCTCTTGCTTAGTTTGAACTACATGACAAATATATACATAATGCAAGAAAAAAACTAGATTCAAAGGTGAGTGTTTTCAAGCAAATGAGGTGAGAAGATATTGGAGTGGTCTGCTACCGGACACCCGCCTCTAGTTACGCACTCTGCCTGGCTTCTCAGTCATACATACAGTCAGTAATTACACCTGTGTAGAAGTCATATAGTTAACGTTAATGGTCGCCATATTCGGGGCGTAGTGATATCAAGTACTGTAAGTCAACAAAGTTACACAACAGTAACACAGTATTAAGAGAGCGTAAGCATACACTATCAGGCCTATGATTGCGGTCTATTGGAACACATCAGTGTGATGCAGGCATCTATGCATCAAAGAAACATGCCAAAATCATAGCCCATAGGGTTACCTATATATAAGTAGTTACATTAGTTTTGCAAAGTGTCCTACTAGTCTACCAAGTTTCATCACAATCGGTTGTTGTGGCCCAGACATCTTATGGATGTGTCACAGGCCCTTTCTCTTGATGGAACCGTACAATTGCTGAGTGAGGGTTTTCGGCGGCCCACACGTGATTATTACGACTATTAAACACATCGTCTCCGGCAAAACAGACTTCATCGGTGTACAATACCGTGGTATGAAACTGTGGATCGCCCACACAGAATGCACAAGCCATTTACAAAATACGACACGAGAGTCTAAATCAGCTGAACTCAGTGTTTGCACACTTTGTGGATGGTAAGGATGTAACTCCTGTTCATGTAGTACGTTTCACACAGTACTGTGTGCCACACCCATGTCATGTGCTATGGCCCGAGTGCTTGTTGAAGGTTGCTCGTCCACACTCGCAAGCACCTCTTCTTCGAAAGCAGGCGTCCTGGTAGTTCTATGTCTCCCACGGTCGTGAATTTGTGGTCGAAACTGTCTCCTGTTCCGCCCCCTTACCTTCCTGAACCTACCTTTCACTATATAGCGGTGTATTGCACTTTGCAGTGAATTCGCAGAGGGACATATATTGTTTTACTTTTATATCATCATCATCATAATAAAAGAATGAAAATGAATGCCTACATGTATACGACAGTTTATATACATCGGACGTTACGAAGGGAGGGGTCCGTATCCTATGGACAGTCTCCTCTATAGTTCTCTTTCTTCCATTTCTGCTTCACGGTGTCGTCTACAGGCTATTTTATACGGCAGTTTGTAATTGATTACTTGGCCATGTATCATTACTGTACCATTCCCTCGACGTCTTGCTTCTCCGTTTTCCTCAATTATATGACCATTTTTACTTGCGCTTACTCGCCACCTCCTCTGTCGTTATGTGCTACGCCTCTGCTCTCACTCGTCAGCGTATTGCCGGATATAATGTCACATTGTAGTATACGTTGTGCTTCTACGCATATTTTCCTCGAACTCGCTCCATATTTCATCTAATTATCCACAACGTACTGTGTTGGCAGTGCCCCTACTGCCCCCCATAAGTACGAAACGGTTGCGATCGACGGTTTTACCCACCTACGGATTTTCTTGTTCACTAACACAAATCGATTGACCATAGTCTCGTTCCGCATTTCGTGTGACACCAGGAAAAGTTCTCTTGTCAGAAAATAAACGACGCCATGGACATAACTTAAATCTATACTCGACATTTACCAGAATTCAGTTTAAACTATAGCAGAAAAAAGACTGATATTTATATATGAGAAACAGTATTCACATCAAAGACAATCAAAAGCACGGAATTAGAATATTCATCGTCATTAAGATCTACTAGGTATGTGTCACAGAAATATGTACGTACTAGGCACTTCCCAGTGCATAAAACAGACCTAGCAGACCTAACAGACACTTAACCCTTATCCGGGACACTGGGGCCTCTCAGGCCCAGTAGCTTCATTTTTCTAAAATTTCTCAATAACCATACATGTTTCGAAGACATAAAATACTGAATTCTTCTATCTTTCGTCGAAGTTAAAATCATGAACATATTGAGTTGGTAAAGCTAATGCTTTTTTTTTTTTAATTTGAAAATCTTTTCCTGACGTAACCGGGCAACCGGGGCCTAGGAGGCCCTGTATAACTTTAGTGAAATTCCTGTCAAATATTAGATCAAATTGTCACATAATTATATATTGAACACGTGACTATTGTAACCTTTAGTCGGAACAGTATGCGGCAACAGCCATTGAATTTTGAGTGCTCTGCACTTAAAATATATATTGGGCCTGACAGGCCCCGGTTGCCCGTTTACGTTACAAAAATGTCTGGACCGGATTTGCTATTCTGCTTGGCTTACACAAGCGTGACACGAAGTTTCGCTACTTGACAAAAATATATACCGGTACATTCTAGACTAGTCTAAACAGTAAGTGACAATAGGCATTGATTTTGTGTATTCTGCACTTAAAATATATACTGGGCCTCACAGGCCCCGGTTGCCCGTTTACGTTACAAAAACGTCTTGCCCGGGTAAGGGTTAAATTCGCACTCTAAATTAAACTTTATTAAAACTTTTTTTTTAGTTTGATTTATAAGAGTTTTTTGTTGTACCTCTCGCAAAACGCCCCAGACTAGAACCTAGAATTAGGATAAATTTCATATTTCAACATGGTGCAGGCTTGTGTGGCTTACGTTCCCTGCGTAGTTTCAGAAGAGTTCTACAGTGCCCATAGATTAGTGCTGTCGAAATCGGTTTTTGAAAAAAACCGAAAACCAGTTTTTGAAAAGAGTGAGATTTCATAAAACCGAAATGTCGGTTTTGAAAAAGCCGAAAACCAGTTCTTGAAAAACGTGAAATTTCATAAAACCGAAATGTCAGTTTTGAAAACCGCTCTTGCGGTTTCGGTTTTCAAAACCGCATTTGCGGTTTCGGTTTTGAAAACCGCTTTGACTAATGATACTAAACACAACCCCCTATCCTATTGGCGTGGGAGACCCTGGTTCCATTCCCGGCTGGAACTCGTGTGGTTCCAATTTCACGTTAATCAGTTTGTCCACGTCTCATATAGCCTCGCTGCTGAAAGGGACGTTAAACTCAAAATCAACTCAATTAACAACTCTCTATCCCCACCCCCTTCGGGTGTATGGAGGATAACTAAAATTTTAAATGGAAACCCCAATTTTTTATTGCACATTTCGATTCTCCCGAAAAAGTGACATAGACTTGACGCAAAATTGAAAACAGTGCCTTCACGGATTGTACTTGAATCGACACACACACAAAAAAGGAACGCAAAACGTTATGAAAATGAAGTGTCTCGGCATCATACTCTGTTACCATGCGTTTAGCGTACTGGACTGTGGAACCAGAGGTCCTGAGTTCGATTCCCGGGCAGAGTAACATTTTTATGTGATTTTTTACACCCAAATAATGAATTCATACATTTTAACTTCGATAAAAAAATAGTTTTTTTTCATATTTGCAAGAAGATACAAATGGCGACAGAAAATTATTTATTTTTGTTGTAAATAACCCTATTACTAAGAACTACTTCATAAAGCTAGTTTGCAAAACAATCATTGAAATTTGTTTTCTATGTAAATTCAAAAAAGTATTAATTGAAGTTAAAACATGGAATTTATTTGGGGAAATAAAAGGAAGAAGATTGCCTTGAACGCGGATCGAACTCACAACCTCTAACTCCGTAAGCCAGTACGCTAACCGTACGGCTAAAGAGCACAGGACTGACAGTTTGCATTTGCATAACGTTTTGCTGCACCACCTTTTATTGCGTGTCGATTCAACCGCCATCTACGAAGACACTGTTTTCAATTTTAGGTCAAATTACTTCACTTTTTCTGGAGAATCCAAATATGCAATAAGAAGTAGCTGTTCTCATTTAAAATTTTAAAGTTACTTCCCGTACACCCGAAGGGTATCGCAAAATCTATCCAACGATAGGGGGTTGCGTTAGGTATCGTTGGATAGATTTTTAAAACCAATTTAACACGTGTTATTTTTTTTTTTTTGCTGATCTTTATACTTCACGAGATATTGTACCGTTCCGGAACTTTTTCCGCACCCTGTATATATATATATATATATATATATATATATATATATATATGTGTGTGTGTGTGTGTGTGTTAAGGAATATTTTGTTATTTTTTGTCATTTCATTATCACTTAAATGTAGTTTAAAGGATTGCTTTTAAGCAAGAAGTACATTTTTCAGAATTGACTATAACAGCTTTTGTACTGAATTCATCTATTTCAATATCAATGCCTGGACAAAGAATTATGATTAGAACATAGTTTCTAACAAAAAAAATGAATGATAGGAAAAGGAAGCAAACAAAACAGCTCAACTGAAATGGTTCTGAATGTCTTCACGACATGCAATAAGAAGCAGAAAAAGAAAACTTGCTTAATTTTAAAACAATACATAGAACAAAGTTAAAAAAGAAATATAACAGCTAGGTCATGAAGATAGATTTATGAACTTTAAGACGTGAAGAAAAATAAGAAATAATTCATTAAATGATGAACAGGATAGATATACAAGTATATTAACTAGGGGTAAGTTTAAAAAATTATAGAAATGCAATACCAAGATTATGTTTAAGATACATCTCTGTTTTCGCGTTTTGATTTGGTCAGATAGTTGATCCGTTGATAAGCTTCCAAAGCTCCCAATGTTCTTATTTTTGAAAATCAAAATGAAAAGATAATGGAACAAGCAATATGTGGCAATGATAATATTCAATATTAATGATAATGGCAATGATAATATTCAAAATTTTAGAGAAATTATAACCTGGACAAGTTAGGCAAATATTTTGGTCTAGGAATTAATTCGTGCGGTTGGTACGCACACATTGAAGCTGTAGTACAAACACAAAATACATAAATACCTTAAGAAAAATATTGTCCATCGCTAGCCACCACTTTCGCCCATCTGTCAGGCAATGTACGGATTCCGTGGCGAAAGAAGTCCTCATCCTTGGAAGCGATCCAGTCAGAGACCCATGTTTCGATATCTTCTGAAGAAGTAAACCGCTGTCCAATCAAATCGTTGTTCATGCAATCGAACAAGTAGTAGTCCGAAGTAGCAACGTCTGGTGAATACGGCGGGTGGGGTAAAACTTCCCATCCGACATTTTCTAAATAGGTTTTGACCGGTTTTGCGACATGTGGGCGAGCGTTATCATGTTGAACAATAAGTTTATCATGTCTGCTCTCCCATTCTGGTCGTGTTCTGGCCAGAGCTTGCTTCAAACGCATTAATTGTCGTCGATAACGTTCTCCATTCATAGTTTCACCCGGTTGCAGCAGCTCATAGTACACCACACCTTTCATATCCCACCATATGCACAGCATAACCTTTGCACAGTGAATATCTCGTTTTGGTTGTGATGGACCTGGTTTACCTGGTTTCACCCAGGCCTTTTTTCGTTTAGGGTTCTCGTAATGGATCCACTTCTCATCACCCGTAATAATTCGATGCAGAAACCCCTTTCTGCTCTGTCGTTGAAGCAGCAATTCGCAAATGGTTTTTCGTCTTTCAACGTCTCTGTCTTTCAATTCATGTGGAACCCAATGTGACATCTTTTGAATCATTCCCATGGCTTTCAAGAGTTTGGAGACTGTTGTTTGATCAACGCCTAATGCTGCTGCAAGTTGTTCCTGCGTTTGACACGAATCCTGCTCGAGCAATGCTGTCAATTCTTCGTCTTGAAATTTTTTTGGCTGTCCAGCTCGCTCTTGGTCTGCCAAGCCGAAATCACCACTTCTAAACCGTGCAAACCACTTCTGACACGTTCGCTCAGCTAGAGCATGGTCACCATACACTTCCACCAAAATACGATGACTTTCAGTCGCACTTTTCTGCATGTTAAAGTAATGCAGCAGGACACCCCGCAAAAACACTTTATCAGGCACAAATTGCGCCATGTTCACTTAACTACAAACTGGTGTTGTTGACGCTTTAATCCACTGCCCTATACTACGAACGATACGCGATGACAGGGGTTTGCAACACATGTGTGGATACACGGAACTGTGGGACGCTCCGTTCGTTGCGCCATCTCTTGTCCACCCGCACGAATTAATTCCTAGACCAAATATTTTTCATGGAGAACACTAGCTAGGAAGGAAACAAACATTTGGTTTTAGCAAACTGGAAACTAAGAGCCCGATAGACCATTTCCGATGACTGCTGGGATATATTTATTTACACTAACACAGTTAGTCTTCGGCGACAAACTTGGAAAGAGTCCGCTAAAGGGATTAAAACCCTTCTTTTGATTGTTTGTAAAGCATGCGGATTTTTAATTGTCCATTTATTACTATTTCTATCAAATCAGCCAGTATCTATAGAAATACAAAGTTTATTACTTGTGAACAAATTATTTATATCTATATTCCTCAAAGAATTATAATAAAATATTATTTTACTATTACATTAATTTTACTATTTCATAGTATAATAGATAAATATGAACGTTTAGCAGGTACTCACATACTGCAGACATCTATGTATATATAAAGTTCGGAAATGAGTACTAGACGCAGAAAAGTACTTACCTGGAAAGAAAGAAAAATAATTACAAGATTAAACAAGAATAATCAACGGATTTTACTATAACTTGCTAAATAAGATATTTATTCCTATAAACGTATGATTGTCAATGCAGTAATATACTAGAGCAGCAATTTAAAAATACTATATACATATTAATATAAGAATATATGGCAATATTAAATATTGAATATAAGTATGCATTCAATTTTTATATATTAAATATAACTCAATGAATAACTGCATAACAATAATAAAATAATGTTGATTAAGATAATGATTGCATATAGTAATAAATATAGGCGCCTAAGCAAGAATTAAAACTCGCGGCCGAAACATCGCAGCCCAAAATCTCGCGTGGCCAAAACCTCGATTCCCAAAACCTCGTGGGCCAAAATCTCGCCGCCCAAAACCTTGCGTGGCCAAGACATCGCCGCCCAAAACCTCGTGAGTCAAAATCTCGCCTGGTCAAAACCTCGCAGACCAAAATCTGGCTTGTCCAAAACTTGCGGAATGAAACACTTCCTTAAAGTTTAACCAATAAGTTTCTTAATATGCAATTCCATGTTACAACTAATAATAAAGAAAGAAGAAAAAGATACAAAACATCGTGTATGTAGGCTTTCTCGGGCTATTCCCGTTTTCTCTCATTTTCTTCATTCCATCATTTCCTTCATTCTGATAATCTACGTCTCCTTCAACCTACAGGACATAATCTAGGGACGTAAAGGCTCAGATATTATTTCATACTTTCATAAATATTATTCGTTTTTTTTTTTTTTTTTTAATTTCCTAAGGTTGTCGTCAATGTGAAATAAATACAATCTTAGGCTCAAATCCATCTACATTGAAAATTTGATCGAGACCGGTCGGGTGGTTCAAGAGTTATTAAGTCACAAACGCAGCCACTTTCATTTTTATGTATTTCTATATGTCTCCCCCTTCCCGTCAAAGTAAAATGATAAAAACTATTCCAGACGGTAAGTTGATCTTTGTGGCAAATTCGACCGAGATTGGTCTCGTGGTTCAATAGTTATTAAGTTTTATTTATTTTTATATATATATATATCTCCCCCTCCGCTTCGTTGTGTCGTCAAAGTGTAACTACAAAACACATCAAAGGACTGAACCTAATCTATGTTGAAAATTTGATCGAGATCGGTTGGGTGGCTCAAGAGGTATGATGTAACAAACATAGTCATTTTCATTTTTATATATACAGATTCTTAAAGCAGGTACAATATTTTCTTGTCATTACTTTAATGCAATTATGTGTTATTACAAAATATATACATATAGCAATATACAGAGCATTCTACATCGAAGAAATCATATTGACGATGTTTTATACTGACGACATTTCTTCCCAGGCGAGATTACGTCCTGCGTTGTTTAGACCAGGCGAGATTCTGTGTCCCGAGATCAGGACGGAGAGGTTTTGGCCAGGCGGGATTTTGAGCGCGAGGTTTTGGCATGGCGAGATTTTGACAGACGAGGATTTGGTAAGGCGAGATTTTGGCCCGCGAGGTTTTGAACAGGCGAGATTTTGGTCCGCAAGATTTAGACCTGCCGAGATTTTGGTCCGCGAGGTTTTGGTCTACGAGGTTGTCACCGCGAGGTTCTGGCCACGAGATTTTGTACCCAAACCAAGCTCCAGCTTCCGATAGAAAACGAAATACACTTTCCAGCAGTGTGCAGAAATGGCTTACTTCTTTAGTAAAAAAGGAGTTACTACTTTAGGTATAACTAAAGAAGTAAATAGAAATTGGGCTCTCCAACAGTTACTAAAAGAGTATATTACTACGGAATTTATTTACTAAAGCAGTCTAGACCAAAGAAGTGAGAATTACTACAGCAGTAATTTAGACTAGTTTGATGCTAACCACCCTTTGCCCACCAACCCCGACATAAGATAACTAAGATATACTCTATACTGACAAATAATTTCCTAGGATACAGACTTTTAAGTATTTGAAATTATGACAAGTTGTAGAAAACTCGTGTATGTTTTTAACCTTTATCATGTGTTCTAAAAATGGCGCTCACAAACCACAGAGCACTATTCTACAGATCAAAAGAAAGCGAAAATGACATATGATGGTATGCCCTCCGGGGCCTCCATCAGCCGCTACGGGAGATCAAAATTTCACAATGTGGCAACGTCGCAGATTAACTTGGAGTTGCAGCCATTAGCATTACTCAACGAATACAAAAAGAAGTTGAATCAATTGCTTCACCAATAAGCGATGCTAGTGCCAAACAATATCGACTTTAGCTGCCATCTAGAAAGAATCGATATAACTATTTAATAGATTGGTAGATCTAATTTATGGGTCTTATATTTACGACGTTGCCACATAGTGCAATTTACGTCTCCAGACGAGGATTCGAAAGGTATATAAAGGCTTTATTTTGACTTGTAGAAAAATACTCTGTGGTCCGTGGACGCCATTTTTAGAACACCACATATACACATATTCTATACACCGTGTTTCAAAATAGCACAGACAAAGTTTGGGAGGCGATTTCTGACAAAGATAATACAAAAAATAATAGAACAACATAGGTGCACAAATGATTCCTTTCAGAGTTATAGGCTGCCGAAAACATGAAATAATGAACTTCAGAGGTCCATAGCTTCAAAACTATGGGATCTACCATAGTCGGGTCAGAACTTCACTTAGGAACTAGTATGTGTTCTATCCGAATATCCATGTTTCAGAATCCTGCGGTACTTCCGCAAGAATTTTTATAGAGGTAGTTGATGAGTACTTCAAATTATATGCCCGTAGCCAAACTCACTCTATAAAAATTGTTGCGTGAATACCTTAGGATTCTGAAACATAGATTTTTGGATAGGGTACATATTAGCTCCTAAGCGAAGTCTTGGCCCGACTACGGTAGATCCCACAGTTTTAGAGCTATGGGCGTTTAAAGTTCATCATTTCATGTTTTCGGCGGCCTATAAGTCTAAAAGGAAGCATTTGTGCACCCACGTTGGCCTATAATTTTTGTCTTATCTTGGTGTCAGGAATCACCTCCCAAACGCTGTCCGTGTTGTTTTGAAACACCCTGCATATATATACTGTTTCAGAAAGAATATACATATTTCGAATGCATATATTTATTAAACTTTAAGACATACGAATATAAAATTTTACACACATATTTACGAACCTTTCAAGTTCAAATTACAGATTTCAATATGTCCTCTATCAGCGACACGAACAATATCACATCGATACTCAAATTCCTCCCATACTCGGGTAAGCATGTCCTGCGTCACTGGTGTTATGGCAGTACAGATCCGGTTCTTCAACTCTTCCAGGTTCTGTAGGAGTGGTGGTACATACACGTTATCTTTAACGAAACCCCACAGGATGAAGTCACAGGGTGTCAAATCCGGTGACCGTGGAGGCCATCTGAGACATGCTAAGTCGCCAGCTCCTTGACGACCAATCCAACGGTTCGGTAAAGTTTTATTCAGATATTCACGCACTTGGCGACTCCAGTGAGGGGGTGCCCGGTCTTGTTGAAAAATGAAGTTGTCTTCGTGCAGCCTCGGAAACAACCAGTTTTGTAACATAGCGACACACTGATGACTGTTAACCTTGTTTCTATTAAAGAAAAATGGGCCGTAAACAGATGATCGGGATATCGCACAAAACACATTGATTTTGGGCGTATATCGTACATGTTCAATGACTGCATGTGGGTTCTGTAGACCCCAAATTCAAACATTTTGTTTGCTTACCTGACCACTAACACGGAAAGTCACTTCATCACTGAACACGATGCGTTATGCAAAAGTTTATCATTGTCAATAGCATCCAGAACCTCGTTACAAAATGTGACACGTTTGCGTTTGTCATCAGGACACAGAGCTTGCAACAGATGTAACTTGTACGGCTTCATAACCAACCGACGTCTCAAAACACGCCAAATTGTTGTTGTCGGCACTTGTAACTCCTGACTGGCACAACGAGATGATTTTGAAGGACTACGTTGGAAAGCAGTTTGAATTCGTGCAACATTTTCTTCAGGAACATGAGGGTGGCCAGGACTCTTTCCTTTACATACACATCCTATATCTACAAACTGTCGATACCATCTGCGAAAGTTCCACCCATTGGGATGATTAATTTGGTACCTCAACCTGAAGCGTCATTGCACTGTAATCACGGAATAGCACTTCGCAAACTCGAGGACACAAAATGATTTCTGCTGCGGAGTAGTCATTTTAAACATATGACGGTTACCAAGCAAAACAGAAGACAACTGACATCTAGTGGCTATTAATATAAACTAGACTATTTATTCGTTTCTCCAATAGCCGAGCCGATGCGCAGCGATCGATAGTTTGGACAAACTCATTCTTCGTAATACGTATATTCTTTTTGAAACAGGATGTATATATACAGGGGAAGTGGGGGCATAATGACCCCACGGGGCAAGAAGGTCACCCCGGTATATAGCGGTGTTAATCTGGTGACAGAGAATTGGTACTACAGCATAAGCCGTAGTTTATGTGGCGCAAAGTGTTGAGAAAGGGAGACGTTGCTCATATAGCGTGTGAAATAAGCGAAGAAAACCATTTTCATGGTACGTCAATATAAGGTATGTAGTGAATATTCTACCTGTTGCTGAAAAAAGTAATTACTTGAATAAAAGATTGTACACCTATAGCTAGTGACAAAGGTTTGGCCATCAAACAATCATGCATGATTTCCTTGTGGAAGATTATGGATAGCAGATAAACGGTTTTTGAAAGTTACATCGGGATTGGGGCAAAATGGCCCCTTAAAATTGTACAGGGAACCAAAATACCCTATTTCGAACTGAGCAGGTACCATATTACCGTGGGAATAGTATGAAGTCAGTGCTCCCTGTGATCGAGCGTGTATCCCTGTTTTATCATCTGTTGGCATGTTATAAATATACCACATTGACTTGACACTTAGTCTTCCGTTTCGGGCGCTGCTATCGGCTGAAGAAATTCTACTCTCTTTCGCTAAAGCTCTCTCGCTTAGCAGCTGCTGAACCCTTATTGGCTCAGCGCGTGGGTGTGAGCTTTAGTTCGCATTTTTGCCACGGCTCAAGACATTTTGGCAGCACAATAGAGACTTAGTCTCGAAATTTTTTGATAGCCTCTCTATTCAACTTTGTACTTTCTTTTTCATTTAGTTTTATTTTAGTATTATTTTCGTTTTTACAGTTTTCCGCTCATTGTTTTATAGTTGTACAACTAATTGTTTTATTAACATTTTCAATGAATAAGGAAACTAGCATTTTCTTATCGAATTTTGGTTAATATGTACTATATGCTTCAAGGATGGGGCCATTTTACGCAAGGGGTGGGGTAAAACGGTCATTCACAATAGGTCAGTTTATTTGCGCTTACAACTTGTTTGGTAAAACTTTCACGTCTTACACCCACTTAAATTTGTAAGAGAAAGAATACAGAAAATTTTACTGCAAAATCTTCTACTTTCCATTCATAGCAACGCTGCTATTTCAATTTCAACTTTAAGGTGTTCATTATGCCCTCCCCTCCCCTCTCTCTCTATATAAGCAACTATTATTTTATCTACAAGATAGTAAATAATAGATCACTTCTACAACAGTAACTATTAGGTTAAGATAGATAAGTAACATTATTTTCTTAAAAATACCATTTGTTTTACGAAAAACGAATTCATATTTTATAATTTACTAGCATCAATTACCCGCTTCTACTAAATTAAGAAAAATTAGTAATATGTTCCGTTAGTCACTCACCTTTTATTATCTTAGCATGCGCGCCTGTGGTGCGGGAGAAACGGGTTCGATTCCCGGCGGGAGTTCATGTGGTTTGGATTCCACGTTAATCAGTAGGTCCACGTCTCATATAGCCTCGCTGCTGAACGGGACGTAAAACTCAAAAATCAATCAATCAATCACCTTTTACTATTACTCTGATATGGGTCGTTTTCGATCAATTTTACAGTGGCGGCTGGTACTATATGTTGCATGTGCAACCGGATACTTTTCTTTAATACTAAAGATATTTTTAAGTAGTGCATCAGTAGAAAATAAACCTTTTGCTTTTGAGCGCAAAACAGTATTGATGCTTTCTTTAAAAAATCCAATTTAAAAAAAAAACTGAATGAAAGAGAGAGATTTACATTTCCAGTTGCAGCGACCGTTGCCTCTGGAAGCTGTAACATTGAGCGTATGGCAGCGAGCTCCTATCTCTTAACATGGGGAAGTGGATTTATTCTTGCATCGCTGCTATCTTCCCGCATTGCCCGCTTGCAGTTGCAGCTCATTCCGCAACTGGTATATAGTCAGCTTCTGTAATAGTTACGAATTTCTCCGCTTGTCAGCGCTTGAAGACGCTTGGAAGAAAAAAGTTATTTAAAAAACACAAACTCGCAAAGAACAAATACGCGTCTGGTGGTAGTAGTGTTTCTTACAGGCATAATATCGGGGGAGTTTTACCCTCCCAAAGTTGGGTGCTTGTGGTCCTAAATATTCATTATGATTAAAACAGAGGAATTATCAAAATATAAAATGATTCTGTATTTTAATTTTGTGCTCGTATCAGTGCAGTTTTTAACAATGTTTACTGCCTCAAGAACTGTCTAGTATCGGTTCTTTTTCAAGCAAGATGTTTCCCTTTTTTTCGGGGGGAGGGGTTTGTCATGAAATCAATCAAGAGATCATTTCAATTACCAGCCATGAAATCAAGAGATTCCAACATGGAACACCAGGAAGTGTGTCTAATAAATAACTGAAGTATAAATGTAGTCAACGGGACTTAATACTGTAATTATGATATTTCTTCCCACTCCACCCAGTTAAGTAATTTGTAATTAATCTCTCATCAATACTTTTATATGGCCATATGCTAAAGGAGATAATGAGAATGAATGAAATGTTGGAATGAAGAAAGCGGGAGGAAACACACGTACACGGAGTTCGTCAACACGAAGCACATTTGACGCGACCTGGGATCGAACCAGGGGCCCCAAGTAAATTAGAATATAGGAAATAATTTGTGACACTGAAACAATAATAATCTTACTAGGCGGAGAAGTATACATATTATTTTTGTGTTTAAGAGGTTGCTTGATTTTGTTTCTACAAAATTTCTCTAATTTTGTAAAAAGAACTGAAATAAAGAAGACTCAATAGTCAAACATACATGTAATATGATGTACAGAATGGATGGTAAACCAAATCAAATCAAACAAACATTGATACTAGCAGAAATATCTAGTGTTTGCAATCGCAGTTCGTTCTTTTTTCCTACTTTGAAATACATACCTTCCATTCCGAAAAAAGAAATTCCTATATTCAAGGTATTTTCAGCATCAAATTCAGTGATTTCGAATTCACGGTTAATTCCCATCGATTGAAAACTGACAAATCATTCCAAATATTAATATTTAGTAAATCATGTCTTGAAGGAGAAAAAGTCCTACTACTGGTCTAATTCCAAATGTCCAAGTGTCTTTCATGCACGTGATCCCGTGTTCGATTTCCGGCGGAGAGCATAAAAAATAAATCTCAAATCATTCACTTTCAATAATCATCTGTCTTCATTAGCCTAATTTGCTGGAATGTTAAACTATTTTTATTATTTTCGAAGGAAAACATGTTAGATTGCATGCTTCTTTATAGCAGAACAGCAGACAAAAATACATGGTTACTGAAAATGAACTTTTTGTCCCTTATATTCATACAAAGAAATGCTAACAAAATGTATATTTTCGGAGGAGAGAGGTGCTTCTGTATCCTAAAGAAAATAAAGCGGAAAATATTTGCGGTAGTGATGCTTTTTATTCAGAAAAACTTGGCGAGCAGCGTTTCAGATTTCAATGAAGTCATAGAAAAATTTGAAACTCGAAAAGAACGAAGAAAGACCTATTATTTTAAAATAATGCATAGTTTATTTAATTAAATAATTTTTGTTTAACTGCGTGCATGAATATATGCAATTTTCTTGCTTTTTTCTTCTTTTTTGGGTTAACGCCATTATTCATGGCTTACAGCACATGCTATATATTCGATTTATCTCTTGTTCAATAACATGCATGCAGAAGTTTTGTACATAAATAGTGTATAAACGTACATTGATAGTGGTTGTTTGAAAAAAAAAAAGAAAATAGCTTATATATTAAATCAATCACTTTAATCAATAAATATACAAATATAGCTTAAAAAGACTTTCCTCTTCATATTTCATGAATATTTTTTGGATAAAACTCAATAACGCTGGGGGAGGGGAACACTTGCGCGTACCTACATACCTTTGATATTGCAACCGGTGCTTCTACAGACCACGAATCGCTACTGCAATTTTATAATTCTCTCCCTCCTCCACCCTATGTTGCTTGGCTGAATTTGGATTTAAACGTCGTTGGAGGTGTGACTGTTCACGAAGCAACTCTGAAAACTATGGACTCGGAACTAATATATATAAAAATTATTGAAAATTACCGATATAGCTTCATTTACCCTTACCCTATGTTGCGGGGCACAGCATTGGAAGTGTTACTGTTCATCATAGCGACACGGAAAGCTATGGATTCAACACTAATATTTGTCATTTCCGACCATTTTTATATATATCTCCTCCTCCCATCCCCTGAAATTACGTGGCTGAATTTGTATTTAAATGGCATTAGAAGTGTCACTGTTCATCTTAGCGACCCCGGAAACTTTGAATTTGACACTAATATTGGTCATTTTTAATCATTTTATGTATTTCCCCCTCCCTCGAGTTGCGGGGCTGAATTTGGATTGAAACGGGATCGGAAGTGTCACTGTTTATCTCAGCGTCGCCGAAAACTACAGATTTGATACTAATCTTGGTCGTTTTCAAACATTTTTATATATCTTCCCCTCCCCTTCCCAAGTAGCGGTGCTGAATTTGGATTTAACAGCAACGGAAATACCACTGTTCTTCTCAGCGACCCCGAAAGCTATAGATTCGCACTAAGAACGATCATATTCGAACATTTTTAAATACCTCCTCCCCCCTTCCCCTAAGCTGTACCGCCAAAGTGATATGATTAAAACCATTCCAGTTAAAAATTTAATCGAGATCGTTTGGGTGGTTCAAGAGCGATGAAGTCACAAATAGTCACTTTCATTTCTTTGTATATATACTCCCTCCCCTACGTTGCACCGTCAAAGTAAAATGATGAGAACCATTCAAGGCCAGAACAGAACTTTATCTATGTCGAAAGTTTAACTGAGATCGGTCGACTGGTTCAAGAGTTATTATTAATTATTTTTTATAAATACCTCCATTTCACCTTCCCTACCCCTAAGTTATACTGAAAAAATAAAATTATAAAAAACTTTCCATTCCCGAACCTCATCTATGTTGCAAATTTGATTGAGATCGTCGGGTGGTAGGGCCGCGGTGGCTCAGTAGTAGAGCGTTCATCTCTGGTGCTTGGGGTCCCGGGTTCAAACCCTGCTCCCACCAAGTGAACTTTGTGTTGGACAAACACCGTGTGAGTGGGTTTTCTCGGGGTTCTCCCGTTTCCTCCCACTTTCGTCATTCCAACATTTTATTCATCTCTCATCATCACCATCTCCTTTAGCCTAACCGGCATAATCGTGGGACGTAAAGCTCAAAAATTCCATTTCATTTTTTTCGGTCGGGTGGTTCAAGAGTTACTAAGTTACAAACCTAGTCACTTTTATTTTTATTGATTTTTGTATATCTCCCCTCCTTCTCCACCCCTACATTGCTCCGTCAAAGTGAAATGACCAAAAAACATTCCAGGCCCGAACCTCATCTGTGTTAAAAATTTATCAAGATTGGTCGTTTGTTTCAAGAGTTATTAAGCTTTATTTCTTATAAGTCCCCTTCCTCCCCCTTGGCTAAGTTCTACCGTCAAAGTGAAATAATAAAAACACTCCCAGGCTCAAACCTCATCTATGCTGAAAATTTGATCGAGATCGGTCTAGTGATTCCAGAGATTAAGAGTCACAAACATAGTCACTTACAATTTTATAATATAGACTAGCAGCGTTCACCCCGCTTCGCTGCGGTCACCCCGGAACGCAATAAACTTTGTTACTTAGATAATTTTTACTTTTTCGCTTTCAAGTGATATGATAAAAACCATAGAAGATTGCAGTAAATGTTAACATTATATCGCCTGTCATTTATGTTAACCCGCCCCGCTTCGCTGCGGTCACCCCGGAACGCAATAAACTTTGTTACTTAGATAATTTTTACTTTTTCGCTTTCAAATTGCAGTAAATGTTAAAATTATAGCGCCTGTCATTTATGTTAACCCGCCGAGTCACATGGTCATGCGGGTTGCATATAAATACGTTTATTTTTACCTATGATGAACTAATAACAAAGGATTTGTACGTATGGACACTTGAATGGTCAATTATCTCAAGACACTGGTAATTAAAAATTAAAGTGATATGATAAAAACCATCTAGGGTCCAAATCCTAATAACCCCCCAAAAATGAAAGAAATTGGTTCAGCCGTATTAGCGTGATGAGTTCACAAAGGATTTGTGCGTTCTCTTTTATATATATAGATTTGTTTCCTAGTAATAGTTTTAGCTTTTAGCTAGTATTTAATAGTATACTTACCTAATTAGTTTATAAATTTTGATGGTGAATAGAAATTCCATTTGTTGAGAAGGAACAGAGCACTTGGAATAAAACCACAATTCACTCCATTTCAAAACATCTCTACACTCACACTTTTTAAACACATTTATATCTACAGACTTTTTAAACGCAACACACATTTTAATATTACGGTAATAACACCTAGACTCAATGTTATGCACTGGATCGTATCATCGTTATTCGTACATTCCAGATATCTCACTACCTATAGACATATGCCATACAGGGAAGAAAACATTACTGCATACCACAAATTTGTTTCCTGCGTAAACTGGTTACAGAGATGTTACTATCTTCAAGTGTAGTGGAATGTTATCAACGGTACTAATTACATATTAAAATTGGTATTTTAGTGTTGCGTGTTTTGTGTTTATTTTATCAAGTGTTTAGTGCTGTTAAGTCTTTATGCATTACTGAAATACGATATCTACATATAATGTTGATCGATTTCTAAAACTATTAATGCATAATCACATTGGTTATAATATAGTGTTGTAAGTAATTGATCCTGCTTTTATGAAGTGATTGGAAACGCAAGTCAATGTTTTATTTTGTTCAGTTGCAAGCATTGCATCGGACGACTAAGTAAGTCATTTCTGCAGACTTTGCAGAAACAGCTTGGGTAAATGACGAAGAGTAAGCATTTTCAACAACAAATTTAAAGTTTTACACATTTGTTTACGATACAGCGTTCTCTAAGACAGGTACAGAAGAAGAAAAGAAACGCATTTTTCTCTTTTAACAAGCAAGGAGCGCGATATCGAGACTCGAATTGCGCAATAAGCATTACATATACTGAAAGAGCATCAGGTAGTTAGTAAGTTACCAAATTATTAGCTGCAGTCCGCCTGTAGGGAAAAAGTTATGGGACTGTAAAGTTCAGAGCCTGGCGTACGAAAACCACACAAAACTTAGCATTTGGCTTGTTCCTCTTTGTTCACAGAACATGATGTTTGACATACGAAAATCTGTATGAGAAGAATTGTCAGTGTTGCCATCCATAGAAATTACAGTGATGCCAGAATAGGAATACCTCGAAAAGCTTACAAGGAAATAGTACGCGATCGGGATCTTCGTTGCACAATACGGGTTATAAAGTATATTCTGAAAGAGCTCCAATCATGAAGTGACCACGTTATTAGCTGCAGTCCGCCAGTAGGGCAAAATTATGGGGCTGCAAAGTGAACATGAGAGTCTATGGCAAACAGAAAGAATAACCTGTTTGTGTGTGCAATAGCAAATGGTATTTGTTTGGTAAGGGTAGGTAGCTATGTAAATGACAGTGTTAAGCTACACAATTGATATGAAGAGTAGAAAGTATCGAGTGATCCAAACAAAAACAGTTAGTACAATATGCACATCGGACGATAGCCAGCGACGCGCAGTGATAACACATTTCTGTGGTAAGGGAGTCAAAACAGTACTGAATTGGTGCCTGGAATGCTTCCGGTGCGATGTCCAGGTATCCCGCTTGGATGATATATCACGGCGTTGGATGATATTTCACTGACAACACGAACCGAGTTTTACGATTCGCGATGCTCGGCATTTGTGTTGTCTGTCTGTCGGTATGTCTCACGATAAATGCCCAACGAACAAACCGATCAAACCGATTCGAACCCGAATGACATTTTCACAGGCTTATCGTGAGGTCTACTTTGCGAAGGACCTTCATACTAGTGTTCTCTTGGTAGATTTTGCACTTCTGTTTAAATAATATTCTGTAATGTTAATACAAATATATTATAACTACTTTGATTCTTACAAACTAAATAACGTATTATGTAAAACGTAGTTCCGTGCGAACCACGAAAACATGATGTCACAAAGCACCGTTGTGTTCACTCTTTCATTCGCTGCAAACCAAGCTTTTCGCGGTATTCTTATTCTGGCAACACTGTAATTTCTATGGATAGCAACACTGACAATTCTTCTCATATAGATTTTCTTATGTCAAACATCATGTTCTATGATGGGAACACGTTAGAGTTCATTATCTCTTGTCAAAACAAAGAGGAACAAGCCAAATGCTAAGTTTTGTGTTGTTTTCGTACGCCAGGCTCTGAACTTTACAGTCCCATAACTTTTTCCCTACAGGCGGACTGCAGCTAATAATTTGGTAACTTACTAACTACCTGATCCTCTTTCAGTATATGTAACTCTTATTGCGCAATTCGAGTCTCGATATCGCGCCCCTTGCTTGTAAGGACTACCTCAAAGCTTAAGGAAAAGAACATATAGTGTTTTATCGGATAAAGAAACATTTAGTATTTATATGATTGATATTCAACTATCTCATTTGGCCATCCTAATTTTATTTTTTGAACTTTATAATTTTAACAGAACTTAAAAACGTTTATTTTTTTGGTTTAGGGACATTTCTTATTTATTTTATGTATATATTCAGAAATTAACTTGAAACTATTTTATTATTCAGATATTAACTTCAAGAATTTTATTGTTTATATTTCAGATTTTATTTCTAGCATTTAATCTCAGATTTAATTTCTTGAGTAGCAAAACAGAATCTAAGCCCGGAGATGTGGTAGTCCTAATCTTAGATTTTATTTCTAGTTAAATCTCATTCTCATTTTAGTGGTATAAGTTTACGAAACATTAGAAAATACGGAACTAAGTTTACTTGTAGACAATTGTATGTAAAGAATTGTATCATGATGTAAACACTCTATTATACAATCATGTCTATGAATTCGTTTATGCGCTGATGACAGCTTCACTTGCATAATTAGAACTCATTACAGAAAGCTGACACATACATAGTTCTTACTTCGTAAATTCTAAGATTTGTTCTGGAACTTCTGGAACTCGGACTCGGAAAAGTTCCATTACTCCACGTGGCGTTACATCAAGTCCACGAGCTTTTAGATTATTATCAACCTCAGCAAAGATTCTGATATAAAATCTTAGGTAATAATAAGGATGGTGTTCAGTGGTTCTCAGAAAGTAAACGACGCCAAAATCTATGTCCGTTGTCATCAGACAAAACTTAAGTTCTGTACTCTGCATTTACCAGACTTCAGCTTAAATTATAGCAGAAAGAGACTGATATTCCTATATGTGAAACAGTATTCATTTTAACACTACCGAAATGAAGGGTGTTCGGCATATTTATTACAGGACTAGTAAAATATTACTAGCCCCATCATTACTTCGTTTCTGAAATAATAATCCGCCCCCAATCAGGACTATCAGGATTGGAGGTGAATGACAATCAAAAGCACGGAATTGCAATATCCGTCGTCGTCAGGATCTACCAGGTGTCTGTCAGAGAAATCTGCTTGTGCTAGACTTTCTCCAGTGCATATGACAATCTACTAACAGACATTTCAATTCACACTCTAAATTACACACTATTAAAAGTCTTTTAAGTTTGATTTATGAGATTTCATTGTTGTACAGTACTCGGCATAAAAAATGTTACAAAACTTTAAGTCCAAATTACTAACAAACTCTCTCGCCGTGTGCTTATGCATTCAGAAACACACGTCTCGATAGGCTACCTGCTCCTCATATTCGCTCTAACCTGTCCTCCTCCTCTTCTTGTCTAAAGCAGTCTGTGTGACGTAATATATTCTTTCCATTCAGATGAAAAAACAGGAACCATGTTTACAATCTCTATGGCTCTAAAACCGTCTCTTTCATTCGTTTGTTTTGAAATTCCTTTTTAGAACCAGATTTTCAAAAATGTCAAAATGTTTCCATAGCTTCATAAACACCTTTATTTGCATTCATTTCCTTCTTCAAAGACTGCATATAACGTCAAGCTATGTAGATGCTCCTTGTGAAATCTATGGACATTGTCAACCACGGTAGTAGGTTTTATGCTTCCCAAAGTCTGTAATGCAGGCTCGAACTCTAAAAAGTGCTGACAGAAATGAGTGTTATTCAATGTTTAATTCCATTTTCTCCTGTAATTGGAAGCAAATGTTCTAGAGGATCATTTGGTCAGCACAGAAGAGTGTAATTCTCCATTTCTTTGAGTGTGATAAACACATATTGTTTGACCAAATGTATGGTAAAAGACTGATGTAAAAAGTGAAACTCTTATGTCGGCGGGGAATTCCCCCTCCCGAACAAAGTCTAAAATGACGCTGCTTTTAACAACAAACCTATAGAGTTACGATAGCACATTGCTAGAGCGCCTACATTTGGTTTCAAGAGTCGAAGATTTGATCCCAAGCCATGTGCGATCGTAGTGAACGACATTGAGAGAGATAGATTTAAAATGGAGACAGAAAGGGATGAATTATATATACAAGATTAGAATTGGAGAAAAATGATCGGACAAAATCCATGTGATGATGAAATGTGTGATTTTGTGAAACAGAAGAAGGAAAGTTTCGGAACTGCGAGGATATTTGCTTCGGTTAAATTGTATGAGAGGCGATCCCATTGTTCTGATAAACATCAGCGTAAAATCTGTCCGTGTAAACAGAGATGGCCTAGTAGAAGTTACTACAGGGTGGCGCACTAATAGTTGACAAATTTAACGATTGGATGCTACATTTATTAACGGAACAAAAAATATCCTATTAGTATTTACTAATTACTACATTCCTGGAAAGTGTCTCAATGCAGCACATGTTGAATGTGGTCACTTTACACCGAATAACCACTTTACGGCGCGGCGGCTGCACATGTTTCATACCACTCGACGACACATCTCACTACAGAACCGCACTACGCGAACTCGAATTTCCAACAAATACTAGGGGGCTTAACCGGTGGAGTCTGTCCTATATATACCCCACAGAAAAAAGTCTCAGGGGTTTTAGATAAAAATATAAACATAAAAAAAATTCTTCTCTGCAATAAGGACAAGTGTGCTTGTTCATCCATTCTTTTCCTCACAATGCAGGATTGTGATAAGCTTAATTGCCACACCACGTCTAACAATAAATTTCCATGACACTGACTATACGTATTTCCAGGTACTGCAAAAGTTGTTTGTGTGTTGTTTTAAATTTACACAAGATATTTTTGTCATACTCTTAAATTAGATGTTTCGACTATTCGTACGCCACATGGTACAAGATTCATCTGACCGTGAGAGAACCTCCTTTCACATTCGCTGCAAGATACTGTATTGCAATTGTGCCTAAAGTGTGCTTAGGAAATAGTATTTCCGAGTCTTTATCTGGATCTTTATTTTGCTGAAGATATTCACAGAAACTAAGAACTGCTTCTAATGGCTGCGAAAGCAATAATTAAAATCTAAGTAAGTGCAGATTTTAACTATCAGAGATGGAGCGGGTCAGGGGGTCGTGAGTCAACAGGACGTGACCCACTGTGACCCAACATACACCGTGAGCCACTCTGACCCACTCTGCTTAGTGCATGTAGACATCTTGTGAACACTGGTGAATTTTTCTACGTTTTACTTTCAAGGCTTCCATTTTTCTTTCTTTTTCATTTGTTTCTATTTACTTACCTCTGATGAGTGTATCTAACTCTAAGTGAAAAAAAAGCTTTAGGCACTTTTGAGTATTGATATTTGTAATTATAATAGTAGCAATTTGATTTATTACTTGACTTTCAAGACACAATCGAATCTTACAGTCCCCTTCCCCATTCTTTTACGCTGGCCTACTTTACCTTCATTTGAGACTTCCAAATTTAATTCTATTTTCCATTAAAAAGTATCTGTAATTCAGTAAGGAAATAATTATATATGATAATTAAATTGAAATTCATCGAAACACGGTCCATGACAAACACTTTACCATTTTATATCATGAAGGTCAAATCCACCAGTATTATAACAGAGCGGTCTTTGAACGATTAACCGTAGAAATTCGAACTCCGAGTAGTGTCTTTCACAACCTCGTTTTATTACAAGTGTAAACCCTTTATTCAGTTCAGAGGAGAGCGTGGATCATGGGTTAGAGTTGACGGCGATAGATGGGTTTTGGTGGGGGATCAGAGTGGGTCATAGTGGTTCATGGTGGTTCATAATGGCTCACGGTGGTTGGTGGGTCAGTTGGTCATGGGTCAAGTTTTCATTGATCACGCCATCTCTGGAAGAAATCAGGTCATGCAAATTACTGATTGTATTATCTTTCGAATGCAAGTAATATACTCTGGTAACAGTTACCATATATTTTTAAATTAAAAATGCATTATATAAATATTTTTTTTTAAATGGCATCCACATCCACAATGTCCTCCTCCCCAGAAAATTCACATCCACAATGTCCTCCTCCCCAAAATCACTTCGTCCAGGATCGAATCAGGGAACCCTATCAATAAAGGTGAACGCTCTACAACAGAGCGAGCGTTTCCTTTTAGAGAAAAAATGCCGGTACTGCTTATCGTTGTGTGCTACCAGGGAAAGAGCACTGCCTACCAGTGATTTATTTGTAGCCAGGGAAGCCTGGGAATTTCCCCCCTTCTAAATTTTGACTTCCCTCTCTCTAGATTTAATTTAGTCTTCCCAGACTGGGAAGATATTTTCCCCCTTTCTTAGTCTATACAATCTGTTTTAAAGTACAATAATTTATTTTTCAGTATCTATATTGTCGCGAGCTGTGGTTGTCTTGTTTATAGAATTGCTTCCCGAAGAAAAAATCTTTCAACTGGCATCACTACTTATCATTCTTAATCTGAGTGGCACAGTAATAATAATAATAAAACGTTTTCAGTGATCAGTGAGCAGTGATAGCAGTTGTGAATTGGTATCATCTTCGTTGACAAGCAGGACTAGCTCAGGAGAGTAATGCTCCCGGAAGTAGGAACGAAAAGCACAGTTCTGATTGGTTGGCGTTATCCATTTCTTGCCACGTTTCATTCAAATAGCAGAAATCAAACGATTGTTCTTGTCGGTCTTCGTGGCCGAGTGGGCTAGCGCTATATGCCAGTAAAATAATCTTTTTTGGCGTGAGTTCAAACCCGGCCCGAGGATTTTTTTTACATCTTTATAACACTTTTTAAATTAAAATAATATTTCATTCATTTCTCATCATCACCGTCTCCTTTAGCCTAACCGGCATAAACAAGGGACGTAAAACTTGAAGATTTCATTTCATTTCGGTATTCATACAGAAAGAAGAATAAATGTACAAAGTGTATGGTGCAACGATATTATTGCAAATGCATCAAAGAAACGTTTTTATAAAATATTTGACCACGAAAAGTCTATTGCACACAGGAAATGTTCACATTTCAATATGTGAACAAAGGGATAGGGAAGAAATATAGGTTTCAATGACAAATGCAGAAGACAGGTGGAAAATTATGAATGAAATTCGTGGTAAAAAGACAGCTACGATATCTAGGACTGCCTACGTTATTGTCCAAAATCATCTATCGTTTACGGTGCCCCACATCTTATTAAATTGCAAGAAATAAATTTAATGGACTTCGGACAAGTTGTGTATATTCGTACTGTAGTTAATCAAGTATGTATCAATATAATTTTAGGATTATTTGAGTTAGAGGCAATAACAGGCAGAGAGGTTTGTGATTCCGTGATTATGCGAACGTATGAATCTTTCCAAAATGATATTACGGGAAAGACTTATGGCAGTTTGTCTGTGAGCGCCAGTAACATGCAAAGCGAGATAAATAATGCTGTCTCTTTACTGCAGCGAGAATTAGACACCAATTTACTCGTGTTTTTCTACATGAGTCAGAAGATGAGGAACTGCTTGTTCACAACGCTGTTAATACGGTTTCAGATATGGTTCATTTTCAAAACTTTGTAGAGCGATTACGTGGTGTTTACTCAATGTCAACGTAGAACACGAGAAATTGAATTAATACAGGGTGCGGCAGAACCGACTAAGCAGCTTCTATCGATTACCGCGAGAGCTGTGGTGGGGGTAGGCAGTTGCACGTGGTCTGCCTTTGTTCAGTCGTTGACCCCATTTCAGTGGTCTGGACCGGTGCACATCGTGGTTTTGCCGTTCGCACTTATTGTGAAAAGAACAGATCTGTGATCGCTACACAACGAGCTTTTCGGCGACAGTTCAACATTCCACGTAACAATGCCGTCCCTAATGCAAACACAATTCGATCCTGGGTTCGGCATTTGGAGGAAACTGGTAGCAAAGTAAGAATAGATACACATGGCCGACGCAGATCCATCAGAACGACAGAAAATGTGCAGCGGGTGAGAACAGCAGTTCAACAATCGCCGCAACGATCTGCGCGACGACATGCTGTTGCATTGGGGATTTCAGACCGCAGTTTGAGAAGGATCCTACAATGCTATTTGAAGTTCCATCCTTACAAAATAATGATTGCTCTAGAATTATGCCCAGCAGACTACGCCAACCGTCAAAATCTGCGTGAGCACATGCTTGCTCAGACCCCTCTAAATGCAGCTTTCTTCAGTAGTGACGAGGCACATTTTCTTCTTAGTGGGTGCGTGAATAAGCAAAACTTTCGCTACTGGGCTGAAAGTAACCTCCGAATTATTCATGAAAGACCGCAAGATTCTCCTAAAGTGACAGTGTGGTGTGCCATATCACAATTTGGCGTGGTAGGACCTTACTTTTTTGAGGAGGAAGGAGTGTCCGTGACAGTGAATTCCACACGTTATGTTTCAATGTTGAACAATTTTCTGCAACCCAGAATGGAGGAAATTGTTGAAGAATATGGACTGGTGGACTTGTGGTTATAACAGGATGGGGCTACTGCTCACACACCTCGAACTTTACTTGGTGTTTTGAGAGAAATGTTTCCGGGACGCCTCGTCTCTTTGAAGGGTGATGTCGAGTGGCCTGCGAGGACACCTGATTTGAGCATTTGTGACTACTTTCTTTAGGGATATCTGAAGGGAAAGGTTTTCAAAAGCCGCCCTCACACCCTACCAGAGTTAAAACAGCGGATTATTGACGAAGTGAATGCCATACCCCGCAATATGTGTGCAAGAGCTGCTCGAAACTTCAGGGATCGTCTACAACAATGTATTGATGCTAACGGCCGCCATCTTGAGGACATTATTTTCAAAACTAAATGAATGTAAAATGGTATATTGTACTAATTTAGAAAATAAAAGCATGTATATATATATATATATATATATATATATATATATATATATATATATATATATATATATATATATATTTATCCAGATTTACTTTTTATTGCTCCTTAGTTCTGCCGCACCCTGTATAAGAAGAACTAGGTATTCTCTTCTATAATATTACTACAGTTTTTTGATATACGGTGGTTAGGCTCTTCTTACCGTTCAGTAGAAGCATTGTGGAAGTCCTATCCTGCGCTAGTGGAACACTTTCGAGAAGCTTCTACAAATTTGCAGAGAAACTTTGAGCAGCGTGCAATATTTTCGGGCCTGCAAAATTTCACTAAGTGGAATTTTGTTTATGAAATGTCCATGATCCGAGATGTGCTGGAACCTCTAGATGTCCTTAGCCTGTTTCTACAAGAAAGGTCAGCATCCCTTGTATTGTATAGGCAATAAGCAAAATTGAAACAACTGTACGTGTACTGGAAGCATTGCAAGAAAAGGGTGGCATGTTCATGGTAGAATCACAACTTCAGTTTGAAGAAACTGCTCAGTTTTGTGGAGTCCCACTTGCAAAACCCTTAAACAGTTCACTTGAGAAGTACCAGCAAATAAGATTGCAATTCTGTCAGGGTCTAGGAGATAACATACGGTCTTGCTTTCCTAACGAAACGTTCAGTGGGGTCGAGGTTTTGCTACAATCCAAGTGACCAGAAGAATTGTCTGCAAGAATGTTATACGGCGACAAAGAAGTAATGGAAATTGAAAAAAAAAATAATAATAAAATAAAATTTTCCTTTGACAATACAGCCAAAATTCTGCAGCATTCCGAGAGAACTTCCTAATATTGGACCAATTCTACAAAATCTTAACATAAATTAATTATTCTTCTAGTTTCTTCTGCATACTGTGGGAGAGGCTTTTTCAGCTTAAACTTACAGCACACTGACGCTAGAACCCGTTTATCTGTAAAAATCCTCGAATCTACAAGACATTACGAGACTTCTTTCAATGCAGAAAAGTATGTCATTAGCAGGATAAAAAGTGGACATCATGCTGCTACCATGAAACTGCTGAATCAACTGTGAAAAAGACGGTATCCGATTTAAACCACTCTCCTATTGCTTCACTATTCTAAAGTGAGGTACGTTGTGACAGTACTATTAATTCTACTGGTACTAAAACTTATTTATAATGTGAAGAATTACATTTAGTACCTCTTTCCCCTTCTATTTAATAAAATTAGATTGAAGTGTATGTGCACCTATCACTGTTCTGCAAAATGTAAACTCTTAACTTTTGTCGTATTTATTGTTCGGGCGATGAATTTCGTCTTCAAATACCTAATAAGAATGGACTAAAGAATTACTTGTCATAACAAAAGTTTTACGTAGAAGTGTGACACTTGTTATGACAAGTTATGCAGGTTGCAATGTAACTATAGGGCCTTTGCTGGATGCTGCACACTTGTTCTCAGCAGTAGGACGAAAAGTAGCAGGCAAGTAACGAATGTGATCTCATCTGCCTAACCAAGTTTTATCTAACGTTCCTACCAATATTTATCATATTTTTTTTAAATAAAAAATATGAACTTGGGGACTGGCTATGAAACTAGTACCATAATTTCAAAGTAGATAGGTTTAAAAATAACGTTAACCAACCTGACTTTATAGTTGTTCTGTTATACGGAACACAACCTTTCATAAATATTCCCCCCTTCTACAAAATCAACAAATAAATCACTGCTGCCTACCAGTATTGTGCCAGATTTCCCACGATGGCCATATCTCCTTTAATAAATATAAAATACCGCGCCATATTGTCAGGAAGGCCCACAAATAACAGGTCAAACCGGCGCCTCTGCACTAATAAAACAGAATAGCCTGTAGGGAATTACTTCACAAATAAGAACAAGAAGCTAAAGAGAAGAGGATTTATGTGTGTAGAACCAAAAGAACGTCACAGTTTTTCGGAAAACTTTCACCAGAAAAACTGAAACAAAGCCGTGACAACTGCAATCAATTTCCTGTCCAACTGAAGAAGCATTACAGACAGGGAAAAACAACACGGTACTTTGGCAGGGGGAAAAACGCTTTTAACAAAGCAGGATTTATTCAATTATAAAGAATATAGTTTAATTATCCAGAACAATGATTTCCACCACAACGCATTATCGTTTATAATTAATCGGCGTGCAACCATTTGTTTTATTTTCAGCTGCTCGAATATAACAAACGTTAGGCACCGAATATACCGTGATAACCATTTCATTCCACAAACACACACACACAAAAAAAGTTTCAACATATGCTTGGAAGTTCATTTTATTGAAATTTATTCACATATTAGTTTGTATCATCATCAGAACGTTGCAGGAATAATGCTTTTAACAGGAGCCAGCGTGATAGATAGGGAGTTTATCCTTCAGGTATTCTCGTACACAGAAAGGAAATGAAATTTTCCAGTTTAACGTCCTCTATTATGACCCTTAGGCTAAGGGAGACGGATGATTAAGGCAAGTGAATGATGATGGAATAATTGGTGGAATAACAAAATGTGAGGAAACGGGAGTACCCCGAGAAAACACACGGACACGATGTTGTCTACCACAAATTTACTTGGCCCAGGATCGAACCAAGGACCCCACGCACCAGAGGTAAGCGCTCTTCCACTGAGCCACCGTGCTCCTCAATCCCGTATATAGGAACGTTAATGGAATACATTACCGTATAAAATGGAAATTTTATGGAAGTTAAAAGAAACTCTGCTGTACCACGCATGATTTTAAACAAACAAGTACATAATTTTACGTGTAACTATAAAGATTTCCTGAATCACCTTCAATGTGACGAAAGAAAAAATATATGAGGACAGTTGCACTACATGAAACTATTCTCATATTCTGCTAAAATAATACATCATCCTATTTTGAGATTAAAGAATACACTAATTAACTAACTCTTTGGCCTAAAGAACCAGGAGTTTCAATGCCGCGTTCACCAAAGCTCTCAATTGCCTTCTGTTCTTAGCCATCTGGATCCAGTTTCTATTCTGTATTCCTATATCTGCTAGACCCATGTTACTATTGTTCTCCCATCTGCGCCTAGGTCTTCCTAATGGCCGGTTTCCGATTAGATTCCCAGTCAAAACTTTCAAATCGTTCCTACTTTCTTCCATTCTGGCTACGTGACCTCTCCACCTGAGTCTCCTAGACTTGATGGCCCTAACAATGTTTGGTAAACGGTATAAATTATGTAGTTCCTCATTATGAAGTTTCTGCCATTCCCGACTCTCATTCCCCTTGGGTAAGAATATTTGTTTCAGAACACTTTTAGTTTGCGCACTTCCATCACAGTGAGCGACCATGTTTTGCAACCACATAGCATAACAGGCATGATTATCGTTTTTATATATTTTAAAAGTCAAATTCCGTCTAAAAAATCACGACGACGATTGAACTGAGCAATACACTCCATCACTAAAACTGAACAAGAAACACTTTTGATAAACATGTTGTCTTGGCAGATTCAAAAAAAAATGAAAAATTGGTTGGTTCATTGATTTGAAGTGGAGTATACAGTTCCATTCAGCTATATGCAACCTGAATCTAGGAACCTGAATCTAGAGCTTATCGTGGAATCTGAACCAGATGAGATCCGGATCTCTGGGCTGAAGGCGTGTACACTAACCCCATGAGAAAGGAGGAGGGAAATGAAGAAAATTGTCTCTTGTCGTCTGCGAGACCAGAAACGAACCTCATCGTTGTCGGATTTAATTCGGTCAAAACAAAACGGAACATCTGAAAAACTGAACAATCTTTTTCTGGAGAATAGTAACTGAAACATTTATCTAAAATTTTAATATGCTAAGTGTAATAGTTCTTGAAATATCCATGAGAAATTTGAATGGTGTTAGATAGAGCGGTGTCAATATTAGAGATCCCTTTAACGTTAAAGAAACACAGCTGAGTCATGCAGAAAAGCAATAAGGAAGTATTAGGAATATTAGAAGAGAAAAGAGCTATATTAGAATATAAATAATTAGAAAGAGGAAGATAAACTAGTAGGGCAATAGCCGAAAATGCATTTTCTTCTTAGGAACACGATAGAGCGTGCAGTGGAAAGAAAAGTGGGAAGATGAAAGAGGCAAAAGAAAGATGGAGATATTTTGAGAACCATGCATGGATGTTATATACGAGTACAAATAGTTATCGAAAGAAACAAATAGTTGTAGTTTCCAACACGGAAGTTTACAACGTGGTAACACTTGAGAGATGCATATGTGGCATTTGATCGTTGTGCGTAGTAGGTTAGTTGAAAATGAAAATAAAAACTTTCAGTTTTACGTCCCACGACTATACCGCTTGTCTAAAGAAGATGATGATGATGAGAAATGAATGTAATTGTGGAATGAATGAAATGGGAGGAAACAGAAGAACCCAGAGGGAAACCCCACACATGGTGTTTGCCCACCATAAAGTTCACTTGACTCGAGCTGGGATATAGCCAGGGACCTCACGCACCACAAGTGAACGCTCTACCATTGAGCCACCGCTGCCCCCAGTGTATTAGTTGATTGTGGTACATCAAGACAGGTATCACAGAAGAGTGTGTTGAAGCGGGTAGACTATGATAATACAAAATGAGAGTTCTTTCTGAGTTTCAAACAGAACAAACTGTACATGCTCTTTTAGTTGGCACAAATTTGTCTAAGGTAGCCAGTGAATTAGGTGTATCTTGTGGAACAATGTCCAAAGTGTTCATGGTCAACTGGACTTTTGACACAAAATATCGGCGAGTAAAGATGGACGGAAGAGAAGTCTCAGTGACAAGAATTGCCGAGCATTGAAGAGAATTGTCACCAAGAACCGTAGAGCGAATGTGGCGAAAGGGCTACGGAAGTTAATCAGCACCTGGAACAGCTTGTTGCGACAATCACAACGTTTTAGTCCAAATAAAACTATGACAAGAACATTCAAAGTGGATCGCTGGTGCGGAAATGTGTAATATGTTTTCGTGAGTCTTAAAGAATATCTTGTAACTCTTTGCCATAAAAATTGTAACTCTTTGTCCCTGTAGTCGCGAAATTCCGAAAACGCACGGGTTTAGATATTTCAAATGGGAAAATTATATGCAGAGTTATATTTCTCTAACTTCAGTGATTCGTAAGATTATTGGCAAAAAAAAAAAAAAAAAAAAAAAAAAAAACTCTTTACCCGTTTCTCTTAGAATGAGTACTTCTAAAAGTTCTTTCTTGTCTTTTGCTTTTGTAATAAAATGATTTTTGTCCAAATTTCACGCATCTACGATCAATAAGTAACATACAACAAATATTTCACGTGATATTATACTGATCTGTGACGCAGAAACTGAAAGAGAAGTCCTTTGGAGTTTGCACTGTAGTCGGTAATTGTTCGATCAGGTTTACCTCTAGCGACAGAAGCAAGTTAGTGTATAGAGATGGCACGTATATTATACCTAGGTAGTCGTCTACTTGTGTAGAACAGAGTCAATGGATAACTTTGCAAAGGGCATCTCCAGTGACTCCCTCTTTTCTTGACTGGTGAGTACCAGGGTCGATATGAGTATATACAGAACCGGTAGGCTCTGTAGGTCACGAACACGTTGGTTTCGATGTCGCTAAGTGAGGTGTGTTCGAACAGGAGTCGAAAAACCTATCGCGGTCCGGACAGTGTTATAGTCATTTCTCGGATCACCGTGCGCCACTGGAGAGGATTCCGGTGGAAATCTTTGGATCTATCCTCATCTCCTAACTCTAATGCGTAAGTTTATGCCGCATATTACCCATGAAACCACAAAGATCCAGCAAGATTCTCACAAGAATTGACGAGAACCAGCCCAGAAGCAAGTATTGTTTAATTGTGGCCGTGTGTATCTCCGGTGACTGAAGGGCCCTCGGGGAATGTGAGTATGGAGAGAACGTGTAGAAACGTTAGTTTCTGAATATGCAAACCGCGAAGTTGCATTTGAAGTTGTTCCAGTGCCAGAGCCCAAAACAGCCAAACACTGCTGATCGCTCTCGGTTATTTCGACTCATGCGTGAGTTGAACTTAGTTTGTGTGTGCGTGTATGTGTGTCAGAGAACAAATTGAACTGTGCCTCCCCCAAAACCCACTTCTAGTTGTGATATCCACGGATCTGCTGGATATCACAACTATGCCCAAGAATGGGTTCCAACTGGAACCAAACCAAGTTCAACTGACACATGGGTCGAAATAGCCGACAGGGATCAGCAGTCTCTCTCCGTTTTGATCTCCGGCACTAGAACAACTTCAAATGAGAAACCGGGGCTTGCATATTCGGAAACTAGCGTGTCTTTCCGTTCTTCCCATATCCACAATGTCCGAGGAGCCCAACAGTCAGAGGAGATGCGCATCCGCACAAGTAACTATGTGTGATTCTAAGCCTGTTCTCGTCACTTGCTGCGAGCATCCTGTCAGATCTCTGTGGTTTCATAATGTGCGCATAGAATTACGCAGCAGAGCCAAGAGATGAAGATAGACCCAAAGATCTCAATCGGAAGCCTCTCCAGTGGCGCACGGTGACCCGAGAAGTAACTACAACACTGTCGGGACTTGACTCTTGTTCGAACACACCTCACTTTGCGACATTGAAACCAACGTATTCGTCGCCTACAGAGTCTACCGATTCTCTAAATACCCATGTCAACATTGGGGATCATCGGTCAAGAAAGTAGGGAGTCAACAATGAATTGGGTGGAGATGACCTTTGCTACATGCAGTAACAGGTCGGTAAGTTTGGTTTGGATAGTAGGCGCTCGAAGTCAAATCGGTTATGTGCAGACGGACTTCGATGGACAGGATATTTCGAAACTTGTTCCACCATGAAGCAAATGTGCTGAGAGACTTCGTGGTTGTATTGAAAAGTAGTTTTAACATGAGCTGTATTACATTTTCTTACCTATCTACTACGAGGGCTTTAACATAAATTGTTGTGAATTACTTATTGATCTTCCCTAGTAGCAACAATACTATGGCCTGGACGTTTAAAGAAGTGATGAGTTACTTCTACTCATTTCTAAATACAGGCTAATTGCTTATTACGTACTAACAGAATGCCCATTCTTCGTACGGGGAGAATATGTTTCATTCTGGACATAAAGAGCACCAAAACTGTCACCAATCTACATAGACCCCAAAAGCTATAAAATTAAATGAAATTCAATCTTTTAGTTTTACGCCCCACGATTGTACCGGCTAGGCTAAAGGAGATGGTGAAGATGAGAAATTAATGAAATGGTGAAATGAAGAAAGTGAGAGGAAAGGGGAGAATCCCAAGAAAACCCACGCACACGGTGTTTGTCAAACCACAAAGTTCACTTGGCACGCGAGCTGAGATCGAACCAGGGATCCAGCACGAGAGGTGAATTCTCTGTTACTGACAAGTAAACCTTACGTTTGGGTGAATCGAGTTGGTGACTGAGACACATATGAGAAAGTAGTACTAAATGTGGTCAGTGTTTCAGTGAAGTTGTAGGTGCGAAACTCCAGGGGTTTAGGAGATACAGCTTCCAGAACATCACATGATAGTACAGAATAGCCTTCATACAGTTGGAAGTAAAAGCTCTGTAAGACCTCTTGTAACGATAAAAGGTGAATAACAAATTTATGGGTACATATTAGAACTAGGGGGATGTCATATAGTAAGGGTATACCTGACGGCGGCCATCTTGAAATCCGCCATTTTGAATTAAGGTTAAGTTTTTAAAACAGGAATAGGGTCATGTGATACATGATTTAAGGCTCAAATTTAATCAGAAGAACAATGGTGACGTTAATTTTGATTTACGCGCAATTGGTAAAAAGTTACAGGGAAATTAAATATTGTTGCAGCATATGGATTAGCCCTTTACCCCACCTTGTAAATTTTGTGTTAATGATAATAATTAAATAAAAAGCAGGTGGATAAATATTAGGTCTATGGTAAGAGTTCTCTTGATGGTGGCCATGTTCAAATCCGCCATTTTGAATCAGACAAAAGTTTTAAACAAAACGCATAACATTGACGCCTTATTAATAGCAAATTTTACCATAACTCCAACGGTATAACCATTTTTGCTTTATCATTAACCAGCACAAAATTAAATGGATCGCTCCTTACGACTACTGCTTTGACGGAATTGTTAACGACAAATGTCATGTGTAACTCGATTGCCTTTGTCAGTTGTGCTCACTGTGAGCAGAGCATTTGTGCAAGTCATGCACTCTTTTCTGAACTACATATTGATTGTACTAATTGAGGACTTTTCTGGAAGAAAGACCCAAGTTCAATTATGACTCAATTCCACTATGGTCATTTTCCCTTAAATTAGCAACTTGTTTATGCGATAACAAATGCTGGTTAATGATAAAGCAAAAATGGTTATACCATTGGATTTATGGTAAAATTTGCTATTAATAAGGTGTCAATGTTATGCGTTTTGTTTAAAACTTTTGTCTGATTCAAAATGGCGGATTTGAACATGGCCGTCATCAAGGGAACTCTTACCATAGACCTAATATTTATCCACCTGCTTTTTATTTAATTATTATCATTAACACAAAATTTAAAGGTGGGGTAAAGGACTAATCCATATACTGCAACAATATTTAATTTCTCTGTAACTTTTTACCAATTGCGCGTAAATCAAAATTAACGTCACCATTGTTCTTCTGATTAAATTTGAGCCTTAAATCATGTATCACATGACCCTATTCCTATTTTAAAAACTTAACCTTAATTCAAAATGGCGGATTTCAAGATGGCCGCCGTCAGGTATACCCTTACTATATGACTTCCCCCTAGTCCTAATATGTACCCATATATCTGTTATTCATCTTTTGTCGTTACAAGAGGTCTTACAGAGCTTTTACTTCCAACAGTATGAAGACTATTCTGTACTTGCATGTGATGTTCTGGTAGCTGTATCTCCTAAATCCCTGGAGCTTCGCACCTACAACTTCACTGAAATACTGACCACATTTAGTACTAATTTCTCACATGCGTCTCATTCAGCAACTCGATTCACCCAAACGTAAGATTTACTTGTGAGCCACCGCGCTCCCCTCAAAAACTATGAATTCGACACTAATATCGGTCATTTTCAATTATTTTTCCATGCCACCATTTCCCCTTAGATGTACTAATGGGGCTGAATTTGGATTTAAACGAAATCGGAAATGTCACTGTTCAACTCAGCGACCCCGAAAATTGTGGATTCGACACCAAAGTCGGTCATTTTTGATCATTTTTATATATGCCCCTCCCCTAAGTTGCACCGTCAAAGTGAAACGGTAGAAACTATCCCAGGCCTGAATCTCATCCATGTTGAAAATTTGATCAAGATCGGTCGGGTGGTTCAACAGGTATGAAGCACAAATTCAGTCATATTCATTTATAGATCAGAAAATAAGGAAGAAAAATAAATCAAACACTTTCAGATAAAATACATTTTATCTTCTTATTTTCACTTTAATGTTACCAAATTACTCAAGTTTGGAAGTTGTATTAAAAGCTTTCTTCTGTGTATATTGTGCTGGGACAATTTACTATCTTTTTATCTTTTTTTTTTTAAATGAAAGAAGTATTTTCCCCTAGTATATCCGGTCTCTTTTATCCTACTAATAAAATTTACTTGCGTCAGACGTATTGGTTGTGAGAAACACACACAAACGGTGGTACAACGTAGCCATAGAACATTTATGAAACGATTTATCTGTTTCCGCATTAATTTATTCAGAAAACTTTTATCTTCCAAATTGAAACTTCATCACCACTGTACATGATGGCACGATATCTCCTTCTACAGGACTGCGTCATCTCGCTGTTGATATTCATGATGATAACTAAGTTGCTTTACAAGTTTAATCCGGCTTACGGATTATGGGAAACGACAACAACAACCTAAATTATGAAACGATCAAGGTGAGTGTTCACACACAAAAGAGATTAGTTTGCATTTTCCTAGATTTCAGCACTCACTGCACGAACTGTGTCCAATGAATCACGATACTTAATATAAACCAACTAGAGAAGGAACCTTTCTATTTAAAGTATCATTTTAACATTTTTTACACGATAACGTCTTGGAAATAAGTACTCAAGATTCCTATACACAAGGGCGCCAATCCTGGAGGCTGGGGGCCCAGGCCACCCAAGGCTCATGTTGGCCCCTCCATGGGGGAGCTCAAAATGGTAAGTTAAAGTCGGTTCTCCTATTTTTATATGTCATTCATTTTCCACTTCTACTAATGCGTATCTCCCTTTAGAAAATCTATTTTATTGATAAACCCCTCCCTGACCAGAAACTATTGTGTTACAGTACGTAAATATGTAAATTACATCACGCATAATACTCTTCCTGTGGATAAAAGAGCTAATTCGTGCATTGTTTCTGTTGTTTTTGGAGTTTCGCGCGTGAAAGGATAAAGACCATTTAAAAGCAAAGGAAAGAATGAATGAATGAAAAAGACCATTTACAAAGCAAAGAAAAAGGAAAGAATGAATGAATGAAAAAAGAAAAATGGAAACATAATATTCTGTTGCTTAAGGATCATTCGTGTTTTGTTATAATTTAAGAAAAGAAAAGATATACAAGAGCGACAAAAAAAAAAAAAAAAAAAAAACTCACAAAAGTAGTTATTAAATATATCATTCAAACTTCTGTTTCGATTTATATCTCTAAATCATTATTCTAAAAATTGTAAATGAACCAAATGTTGTTGCTAAAATATTTGACGAAATCGCGCTGAATTAGTAACACTGTTTAAAAAAGAAGGAAAAAACTATATTTGTCCAATAAATCGGTAGCGCGGCGCAAGAGTGAGTAATTGTTGGTAGAGTAGTTGTGTGATTATAAACAATAGATTCGCCTTCTGACTCGTTTGGATTACTCGAAGTCGAAGAAATCACCGACTTTGAAACGCAAGCTGTTCAAAATCTTTAAGTTTTACGTCCCACGGTTATGCCGGTTAGGTGTGATGATGAGAGATGAGTGAAATGGTGGAATGAAGAAAGTAGGAGGAAACCCACGAGCACGGTGTTTGTCCACCACAAAGTTCACTTGGCGGGGGCTGGGATCGAACCCGGGACCCCAAGCACCAGAGGTGAACGCTCTACCACTGAGCCACCGCGCCCCCCTCGCAAGCTGTTCAATCATCACTTTAGAAGCTCAACTTTTAACAGAAAATACACTGCTAACAGAACATACACTGTGATAGTGAATGAAGTTATAAAAATTTTCTGTAAAGCGATGGAAAATAAGGAAGCAGAAAACGTTATACAACTATTTCATGAAGTACTGTATAATATGTGGGGAAGGAGTTCAATTTTGGGAAGTGAAAAATTAGTCTGCTTGTCCCTGCATAATCTAATTATTGACTGTTACAAGCCGCGGCACAAATCTGTCTTCAACTTTGGGGGGCAAGGGTAAGACAGTTCCCATCAGTGGCGTATTTCATGGGGGGCTTCCGAGCTTAAGCCCCCCGAAATTTTACTTACTATTTGAAAGTAAATCAAGGTAACCAGAATTTTTACTTGCGAAAACGGGACGCATACGAATCGGCTACGGAGGAAGGGGGGGTATCTGACTTCCAGATTGCATTTTGGGACTCAGCAGTGTTCTCAATTTGCAAAATATGCAAGTAAGAGTGATAACACACCGTTTCTAACTTTAGGTGTACCACACAACAAATATTGGTTCCCGATTGCAAGTTCTAACCAATAATTCTTTTAACTAGTTGAACACTCAGAATTCCCACTCAATTCCCACTTGAACCACGAACACTCAATTCCCATTTGAAATTCAGAAGTTCTAGACACGGCTGAACCTTGGCAACGAGTGTTGGTACGGAAGAGAGTAGAATTTGCATTGACGATTTATATTTTGTATAATAATTAGGGACACCTAGGTCATTTTTACTTGAAAACGGGACATTTAGGCGTCCCGTTCGAGAATCAGAAAAAAAGCGGGACAACGGTTGGAAAAAAGGGACTGTCCCGGCTAAAACGGGACGTCTGGTCACCTTGAAGTAAATGAAATATCTTGCAGAATTTTCACATTTCCTACAAAAAGTTAGCAAAGAAGGGAGCTGACAGGGGCTTACTCTGGGAAGGGAAGAGATGAGACTCATATTACAATAGATGAATCTGATTTGTAGGCAGTGGCGTAACAAGACGGGGGGCAAGGGGGCATTGCCCCCCCCAAAGTTCTGGTAGAAGTTATTGGGGGCGCCGAAGGCGCCTAATGATTACTTTGCCTTTTTTTAAAAGCCGATTGAAGAATGAAAAGTTTATGTACAAAAGCAGTGTTTGGTATGCACTGCCAAATCTTCGACAAAATGGAGAGTACAGTGCTTTGTATTACTTTAACATGATTATATAGGAGCGCCTTCGATAGAACAAACAAAGATGTAATATTGCACGAAGGGCGCTGTAGATATATTAATTATTCCTTTTGTCGCCCCTGATTGTATAGGGGCGCCTTCGATAGAACAAACAAAGATGTAATATTGCACGAAGGGCGCTGTAAATATATTAATTATTCCTTTTATCGCCCCTGATTGCATAGGGGCGCTTTCGATAGAACAAACAAGCATGTAATATTGCGCCAAGGGCGCTGTAGATATATTAATTATTCCTTTTGACGCCCCTCATTGTATAGGGCCGTCTACGACAGAATAAAAAAGAATGTAATATTACATCAAGGGCGCTGTAGATATATTAATTATTCCTTTTGTCGCACCTGATTGTATAGGGGCGCCTTCGATAAAACAAACAAGGATGTAATATTGCGCCAAGGGAGCTGTAGATATATTAATTATTCCTTTTGACGCCCCTCATTGTATAGGGCCGTCTACGACAGAACAAAAAAGAATGTAATATTACATCAAGGGCGCTGTTTGTCGCCCCTGATTGTATGGGGCCGCCTTCGATAGAACAAACAAAGCTGTAATATTGCACGAAGGGCGCTGTAGATAAATTAATTATTCCTTTTGCCGCCCCTGATTGTATGGGGGCGCCTTCGATAGAACAAACAAAGCTGTAATATTGCACCAAGGGCAGTATAGATATATTAATTATTCTTTTTGTCGCCCCTGATTGTATGGGGGCGCCTTCGATAGAACAAACAAAGATGTAATATTGCACGAAGGGCGCTGTAGATATATTAATTATTCCTTTTGTCCCCCTGATTGTATGGGGGCGCCTTCGATAGAACAAACAAAGATGTAATATTGCACGAAGGGCGCTGTAGATATATTAATTATTCCTTTTATCGCGCCTGATTGTATGGGAGCGCCTTCGATAGAACAAACAAGGATGTAATATTGCGCCAAGAGCGCTGTGGATATTAATTATTCATTTTGTCGCCCCTCATTGTATAAGGGCGCCTTCGATAAACAAACAAGGATGTAATATTGCACGAAGGGCCCTGTAGATATATTAATTATTTCTTTTGTCGCCCCTGATTGTATGGGGCGCCTTCGATAGAACAAATAAAGATGTAATATTGCACGAAGGGCGCTGTAGATAAATTAATTATTCCTTTTGCCGCCCCTGATTGTATGGGGGCGCCTTCGATAGAACAAACAAAGATGTAATATTGCACGAAGGGCGCTGTAGATATATTAATTATTCCTTTTATCGCGCCTGATTGTATAGGAGCGCCTTCGATAGAACAAACAAAGATCTCCTCAGCTTCCGCGCAGGAAACAGACCCCGACAAGACTAGAACATCCGCGAAAAATTACCAATTCAACACCGCAGAAGAGAAATTACGCGCAACTATTATGAATGTTTAGACAATATCATTTGCAAAATTTAGTCGATTCCATCAGCCTGAACTGAAGAAGTATCGTGCAATAGAGGATGTAATTCTGGAAGGTAACTTTTCTCACGCCATTAGTGACATTTTAAAAGAATGTCATGCCAATCCGGACCGACTACAACTACAGATGCAACAGTTGCTCACCACTATTCCCACTTCAAAAAATCTGAGAGACCTGGTTGAGAACTTCAAGAAACTATGTAAAGAAACAAGAGAGTTGTTTCCTGAAGTGTTGAAAGTCCTTCGTCTCCTGCTTGTCATGCCGGCGACATCTGCAACTGCCGAGAGAAGTTTCTCAATGTAGCGGCGTCTCAAAATTTATCTGGGGCCCACAATGATCCAGGCAAGAGTGAACAATTTTCCAGTTCTTAATGCATACCCAGACAGACTTGACTCACTGGAAGTGAAGGAGCTGTGTAGAGAATTCACAAATAGCTTCGACTGTGCAACTGTCTTCGGAAAAGTGCAAATTCTGCTCTTTGAAGTGTGCAGTTTTTGTGTCGAAATGAGCTATAGGATCATAGTGGCTCGTTATTTTTTACATTGAACATTTAATCAAATCGAAACTATATTATTCCGTTCTTGTGAAATATATTAAAAGTTGGATGTTACGTACGCAAGGGCTCAAAAAACAGCTTTTAAAAAAGTTTTACCACCGCTTTTATGCCTTTCAAATTTTGAACTTTTTTTTTTTTTTTTTTTTTTAATATTTCAACTTTAATGAAGAAAGTATTTTCCACCTTTGTTCCCTATTATAAGAACAATAAGAAACTTTAATTACTGCATTCTGAAGAAAAATAAATATGAGAAGTTCAATATTCAAGGATAATGGATCACTCATAAGAAAGAGATGGCCAAATATATTAACCCTTTGGGGACTTTTGCTACAGATCTGAACCATGGAGTCGACCTTCGGAATTTCCTTTATAAATCGCTAGTAAAGCTTTTCACACCGTAGTTTTTGCATTCATTCAAGCGGGGAAGCATCAAAGAATGTGCTTCATGGGCATTTTGCAGTCACGCTTGCGATGCCTGGGGGCAGTGACGTCATAAACATGGATGAAGGAGGAAAAAAAGGAATAAATTTTAGAGCTCTTTTTTTTTAATCCTAACACATCGCTATTAATCCTAGGATCATGATCCATACCTGTTGTGTTTGTAATAAAGAAGTGATTCCAACTGTATCACTCAAATTTCCCTATCGTGAACCAGAAGTGGGAATATCCCGCCCAAAGTGGAAAAAAGGGAATTTTTCAGATCGTTTTCTTTTTTCGAGAATTCCTCCCCTCAGGGACATGTGAGTGGTACCGTTTGAAACCTACCATCATTCCAAACAAAACAAGATACAAACCATGATCGTAGGGTATATAGTGATTTTTTTAAAAATCTGAATTTTTTCCCCTATTACACATTTTTATTCAACGTGTTTAGTAAAGTAGCTACAGGTTATCCCTATTTGTTGAAGGATCATGGTCTGCACCTGATTTTGTTCGTAACGATGCAACGGTACCACTACCATTGCGCTGTCTTGTACCTGAGGAGATAAAATTCCGAGAAAGTTAATTTTTGAAAATTTGAATTTCCCGCTTTTCTTTATACATTTTGGGCGGGAATTTCTTCCCTCAGGTACATGATAGGAACATGCAAGTGATACGATTTAAAACGCTGCCTCATTACAAACAAAAAGGTACAAACCATAATCCTAGAATAAATAGTCTTGGTGCTAGAGCTGATTTACTAAATTTCCCTCCCCATTAATAGTTATTAATGTATTGTTATTCAATTAGGTCTAGCGTCAAGAGTGTTCATTGTAGGACCATGGTCGTATCTCATTTTGTTTGTAATGAAGTAGCGTTTCGAACTGTATCGAGGTCGTGGCGCTAGCATGTATCTGGGGGAAAATCTCAAAAAAGTTTATTTCTTCCTGACAAAGATATCTTTTCCCAATTCGAGCGGGATTTTTTCACTTCTGGTACATAATGGGGAAATTTGAATGGTACAGTTGGAAACATTCCTTCATTACAAATACAAAGAGTTACGCACTATGATCCTACGATCAAGAGTCTTGACACTAGAGCTTGTTGAATAACAATAGTAGATATTAGGAAAAAATAGTAAATGAATTTTAGTACCAAGACTATTTACCCCAGTATCATGGTTCATACCTCGTTTTGTTTGGAGTGAAGCAAAGTTTTTGGGGGGTAACATTCGCATGTCCATGTTGTGTACCGTGGGGAAGAAATTCGCAGAAAATGGGGACTTAAAAAAAATTTTTTTTTTCCAATTTGGACAGGAATTTTATTGCCTTAGGTATATATTAGGGAAATTTACAAATTAGGAAAACACTGTTTCATTCCTAATAAAACGGGGTATGAACCATGATTCTTCGATAAATAGTCTCGACGCAATAGCTGCTTGACTGAAAGTCTAAAATTTACCTAAAAGAGTGGAAATCTCAAAAGGGTTCATGTATAGGGTTTTCTAGTTCGAACGAATTGTTTGTACAGTTCTTAGAATAAGTTTGACAAAAAAAAAAAAAAAAAGTTTTTAGTGAAAAGTTAGTGGTGGGAACAATAACTGTTCTGAATAGTGGTTTAAGGTATTGAAAAAAACAGCTTTTTTTTAACGAATATCTTTTTCATGCTTTTTTGGCTTGGGATTTTTTTTAATATTTCATATTTAGCGAAGAAACAACAGTGTGTTCCAGCTTTATTTTCCCATCATAGTCTACCTTTAAAAAAAAAATACTGTATTCTGAAGAAAAATAAAAGGTAAGAGCCACCGCACTGAGCTTTGTTGCTCCAGATCCTTAAACTAGATCATATTATGCTGCTGCTATTAATGAAACATTTTCTTCTGAAATATGAACAAAATTATGAAGCCTTTTCGGCTCTAACATTAGGCATTGAAGAGTATCTGAAACAATAGTGTTTCTGGAACGACGGTGATACTTTTTTCTTGTCTATCAGTTTGACTTGAAGCAACCCAAACAACACATTTCAAGATGTATAATTTCAAGAACTTGATATCATGGTTGGGCAACCAACGTGGGACTTATAAGATCCTAGTTGTGTCAAAAGAGCGAAAATTTCAGTTTTCTTTCCTAAAGCCGTTTTTCTAAATGAAAATAAAGCACGTCTCAAAAATCCGACTATTTTGTATCTCTAGTCCGGTATATCAATACAAAGTGCAGTTCAATCTATGTACTGAAACATTTGCAGATTAAAGTGGTGTGAAAGTAAAATAAGAAAAGTGTGCGTGTAGGTGTATTTTGATAATCTGTTGATCACTTTAGAAAAAAAATGTTTGTGGTTGTGATATGTCTTCAGCCTATGAGCTCTGGAGAGTGAGAATGTGGCTTTAGTGCCGAACGTATACGGAACAATCATGTCGTACTATTTAGTGATTAATTAATAGTAAACCGTACTTCATACGTATCCCGACGCAAATCAAATGAGGTCTACTAGTTTTACTAATGTACGACTCTTGTGTTGAATGAATACATTGGGTGAGTGAAGAAGCTGTCTTTACTTCAAGTAAGTCTAATATTTTAATTTTTCAAATGTATAGCTGTTTTCGTAAAATAAAATTATTTTCCCACACACACGAAAAAAAAATACACCTACTTTAAGATTAGTGGAAATTATGCGCTGCGATGAGGGGGGGCGCTGTTGAGAGAGGGGCGCAACAAAAAGACTTGCCCCCTCCTATATTCGAAATGTTGTTACGCGGCTGTTTGTAGGTGACAATTTTGTATATTATACATACATATATGTATCAGGCGATATAGATGAAGTAGTGCTACATATCAGTATTACAAACCACTGTTGTTAACACATTCTGAAATCTGAATACATGCACATTTATAATTGGTACCGTAAGACGTACTTTGCACTTTAGGGGTAACTTTTCACAAAACAGAGTTGCACAGTCCTCTGTCGGTAAAGCCATAAACTGTAAAGAGAAAGCTTCAACTGCCAACGTAAGATAGAACATTTAACTGTATTTTGGCTATAATGTTGGCGGTTAACATCAGTTCTAATTACCCGGATGGTTTGTTGTTGTAGAGGTATGGAAAGCAGTCACTGTAAAGGCCGACAAAATTTGAAAGATATCACCTAAAATAATTTCCTTGAAAGTTAAGTCAGTTTCGTAGGATACTACTGTGTATAATGGAACTTTGAAGCAATACTTGAAATTGAAGTGTGAAACGCATTAAAGTCATAGAAAAAATAAAACTGGAAAATAGACGGTTTTAGCCTATAATCGGGATTACTTTGCACCGACTTTAGATAGGAAACCATTATTACTGATACCTTATGCCTTCTAATTTTAGGTAAATTTCCTATATGTAGATGCCGGAATGTATTTCTTCGAAAATAAATTATGAATAGTGGCGGATCCAGGAAAATACATAGTTCGAGAGGGGCTTCACACAGAAAGGCTTCGTTTTATTAGAAATCACTAGACTTTGGGGGGGGGGGGGCAGGCTTGAAGCTTATACGCATAGAAATGACTAACATTAGATTTTTAAAAAGAATTCCTGCAATTTGGGTGGGCTTCAGCCTGAAAGTCCCAAATCCTGTAAATCTTCCACTGATTACGGTTCGGATGATGTTCTTGGACATAAAGAGCAACCAAGGCAAATCATTCACGGTTTTTTTTTTTTTTTTATTTTATTCCTTAGTTGGCATTTTTGTGGGGCATATGATAAACTATCAAAATGTAGTTCCTGTGCTGGTATCAGAAAATACACAAGACCTAATTTTCTTCACAAATATCGGTAATTCATACCAAGTACTTATCCGGTACCATCATTCTAATATCAATATTTGTAGACTGTATGCAGTTTTGTGTAGGAAGTGAAGTGTACAAACACTGGAAGCAAGGGCGCCGATCTTGGGGGAACTGAGGGGGCCCGAGCTCCCCCAAAGCTCATGTGGGTCCTCCTACTGTATTTGAGAATATACAATATTTGGCATAATTTGACTGCAATTTGTCTTAAAATCTTCATATATATACAGTATCTTCTGCATCTGAATGCCCCCCAAATTTACAGAGAAATCGGCGCCCTTGCCTATATAGCTTTGTATATGTATTTTCCTGTTTTAGAGTACGGCACTATTGGACATTAAGAATGTAATACAAAAAATCGTATTGACCCCATATTGGTGGAATGTGTAAAACATGGATAAACAATCAACTGAACAGTAGTGCAGCACCACGATGAGTCATGTACACTAGCCACTCTTTCTGGATGCAGTGACTGTAACAGCAAACAGATAGAAAAACACAAGGTAGTTGTGGTTGAGTGCTGGCGTGACATACGCGCGTCTCAGCGTTCGAGCAAGGCCTGACCGCGGAATGTAGCAGCAATTCCAGTAGGTTTCTGCTTTTGTCTGGAGAAAAATTGCAGTACAGGAATCCTGCAAATTGTTGTATAATGCCTTAAGAATGTTGTCGATTCTATAGTCGCATCACTGTAGGGTAATTGAGTCCAACACCGGCATAAATGGCACGGAATTATAATCAGGATTCCCGTACTTTTTTTTTCAATTTTTACTTTTCATGGTGGTGAATGGGCTGCTTCCCAATCATTTATATTATGTACTAATCAATTATTTTCTTTCTTCTTTCAGGTTTTTTCTGCATGTAAAAGGATAAATAAAGGAAAATAAAACAAACAAACAAAAAAAGAGAGAAATAAAAGGGCATGGTTTTAAATATTAGGTGCCATGCTGAAAAGAAATGTGTCTCACCTCAATCTGCTGAGGTTTGACAGCCGAAAAGACAGGGAGATAATTAAGAAACATCAAAGCATAAGAGAGAGAATAAAGGCAAGAGGCAGTTGCGTCTGTCATAAATAAGTCCGAAAGTAATCGGCCAAGGTAGGGGGAAATGGAGGCTATAAAAAAGGTACAGGAATCCTGATTATAATTCCGTGCCATTTATGCCGGTGTTGGACACAATTACCCTACAAGCGAGGAATAGAGAGAAAGAGGCGTTGGATATTCCGCTAAGGAATGGCAAGCTATTGCGTCTGCAACACATTGCTAAATCTCATCAACTGTAGCTGGAAAGGTCTCTGAGCAATGGAAAATCATGGACCATGGTCACGGATCATGTAATCATGCCGGTCAAGAAAGGAGTGTCATCATGTCTGTCATGTACAGTAATGCGACTATAGAATCGACAACATCCTTACGGCATTATACAACAATTTGCAGGATACCAACACCCGCGTCACACCACGCACTGAGAGAACAATCTGCTTATGCCGTAGTAAGAGGTTTGGAAATACGTTTATTATCCATCGTAACATGGGACTAGAACCGGCGTTATGTCATCAGGTATCACTCGATTCCGTGCCTGCTTGTATTTAATATGTATATACATTGGTCGGTCTTTGAGAAGCGTACAGTATACCAATTACGTGTTGGATCTGACTGTGATGTTTGTACTCCAGGTCCTGCATGAAGCTACTTTTAAGCAGGATAATGTGTTTCTGCATGCAGCAAGCAATATTCTATACTTCCTAGATAAACATGATGACACTCCTTTCTTGACCGGCATGATTACATGATCCGTGACCATGGTCCATGATTTTTTATTGCTCAGAGACCTTTCCAGCTACAGTTGATGAGATTTAGCAATGTGTCGCAGACGCAATAGCTTGACATTCCTTAGTGGAATATCCAACGCCTCTTTCTCTCTATTCCTCGCTTGTCGTAGCCGCCACTGATACCCATGATTAACCATGCACTACCAACCACTCTAGCGTGTTCTAAGGACACAAGGCGCTGTCATCCATCACACAAAGTAAGGAATAACTATGATCATTTCACTGTATCACTTTAAGCCAGTGGTACCAACCTTTTTAACTAATTACACACTTTGTTGAACGGCGACGACTTCATTGAACTTGAACTTTTTTTTTATCAATAATGCTATAAATTACAATAGTGTAAAAGACTAAGTTACTATGAAGTAATAACTATGTCAGTGGTTCTCAAACTTTCTGATAACGTGGACCCCCTGTGCATTCGGAAAGTGATCCGCGGACCCCCTTGCAATACTATCTGAAATTTCACATGGTATTAAAAACTATACTGATTAGTATTACCACTGACAAGAAAAAGATAAAAAATATTGCAGTAAGTAATTTATTCTAAAGATACATGATTTTTTCCTAGTGAACGAAATTTCAATTGAAAATACAATAAGTTTCAAGACTCAATGTACTATTTTTTTTTTTTTTTTAAAGGAAATTCACTTGATAAACAATGCTCTCAAATGTGGAGTCACTAATAAGAGGAATGAAATTATTTCTGTTTTTCCATAACTGCACTGAAATGCGGAATAAGTTTTGTCACCGTTAATCTTAGGTCAGATTCCACATTAAGGCGATTTCACTTTCAGGTTTTAATACTGCAAAGAGCAGAAACGGTCTTCACATAAATAGGCTAAGTGGTAGGGAAAGGCATCAAATGTTGCAAATGCCTTTTTAGACAACTCCTCATACTCACAGGGTAGAAATTTAGTAAAGTAGGAAAACATTTAAATTTACAAAAGTAAGTTTAATTTCTAATTGCTTTCATTTTAGTGACTGAAAAGAATACTTCTTGCATAACAGCTGTGGGTTCCATTTTATTATAACACATTTCAATTTTTAGGTGCCACAGACCCCCTGGCTACGTCCCACGGACCGCCAGAGGTCCGCGTACCCCACTTTGAGAATCACTTGACTATGTAATGCTGAGCATTGCTACTGCCGCTGGAAGCGTTGGCTTGTATAGTCTGTTCCAATATTGATTTTAACTGTTAAGTTTTCATGATTTTTAAATTCTGAAATTTCGCGACACACGTTATGGAACTGTACGACTAACCAGTAAAACACCGATTGCGAATCATTGCTTTCAGCTATCTCTCCACCATATTTAAGGTTGCTTCCTCTTCTCATTTCTGGTATTGTAATTTTAATGTCTAGCAATACTAAGTGAAAATGAAATCTTTAACTTCCCACGGTTATACCTTTCAGGCTAAGGGAGACGGATGACTAAATCAAATGAATGGTGATGGAAGAATTAGTGGAATGAAAATGCAGGAGGAAACGGAAATGAAAAAATGAAATCCTAGAGTTTTACGTCCCACGGTTATGCCGGTTAGGCTAAAGGAGACGGTGATGATGAGAGATGAGTGAAAATGGTGGAATGAAGAAAGTGGGAGGAAACAGGAGAACCCCGAGCAAACCCATGAGCACGGTGTTTGTCCACCACAAAGTCCACACGGCGCGAGCTGGGATCGAACCAGGGATCCCAAGCACCGGAGGTGAACGCTCTATCACTGAGCCACCGCGCCCCCTGAGAGGAAACGGGAGTACACCGAGAAAACCCACGGACATGATGTTGTCCACAACCAACTTATCTGGTCGGGGATTGAACCAGATCCCACACGTACCAGAGGTACCTAAGTGCTATACTACTGAGTCACTGTGTCCCCCAAGCAGTGTGCTAAGGATGAAGATAACAAAATGCAGGAATAAATTAAGATAATAAAATACTTTTTTGCGCTCTCGTTTTCTTTTTCTAATCACAAAAATCAAAGATAAGAAATCAAACCGGGAAATGCACTACAGACATACCAAACCAAAAGTCAAACCACTGAGTGTAAGAGCCCTTTGTGGGTCCTGAGCTGCTCGGGCATCATCTGTTTACCGGTCCATTCTAGCGACGAACACGTGGTCAGCGCGCTGAGTCGCCCTGTCTCTAAGGGTAAAGACATACCGAAGATACCTCGCGATCGAGTGCACATAGCAAAGAGGTCGCATCCTCACTGTAAGTTCTCAGTTTGAGGAGAAACATTACTGTGACGCATGTGAAATTATTCTGTCAGTTCATAGAAACCACTGCTAAACCGAATTTTGAAATTAAAAGGACCAAACGGTTTATAAACAGGGATGGACGCTAGATGAGATATGAAAAATGCCGAAGTGTCGCCTCTTGTTTAGCAAAAATATTTGAGTCTCATCTCTTTCCTATCTTTATCAATAAGTCAATGACTTTTACGTTTTTTCACTTTTCTGTGAAGAAATGCCCTCTTTCAGCACTCAGGCGAGAAATCATTTCCCACTAAAATAGAAAATACGTATGTCTTCAGATTTCGAGGTGGAGGAGGGACTAACTTCACCAAATGAAGTTTTGTCACTGTAATTCCATTATTCGACGATGTCTCCCTGTGGGCACATGCTGGCTTTTATACGTATCTCTTTACCTTTTATCAATAACGAATTTAGAACACATTCTTGTTTTACTAATCTTGGAATTGGGAAGGGGCCGTGAAGTTTCTAAGCTTAGATATGATTCACACTAGCTTCTTTTTCCTTTAGAAATTCCGGAATATAGGGACTTCAGCCAGAAGGCCCTCTCTCTGTAACCGCCGCTGACTTATATAATAATAAGCTACATCATAATTCTGAAATAAATACGAATAACTTATCTGACATTCCCATTTAATTTGCTGTTTTCTTTCATTCTCTATTTAAAACGTCCCTATTATGATGGAACATTCCTCATTAGTTCTACTAATATTTCTTTCATAATCAAATTTAAAGTGCAGCAAAACATCTCGAGGGTAGACACACCAATTCTCTGCAAACGAAAATCTGAACAGATAAAGATTTTACTCACCAGCGCTTTAGGGAGAACCAAATAAGAACACGAGCCACAGCTATGATTCCACTGAATATCGATGTAAAAACAAAATCGGTTGTTTATCATCGCGGCCACTAATTCACCATCGCGGTCGACATCTAGATCGCGATGTAACCTAGATCTATGCCATGTGCTTACCCATTTGAATCCATGTGTTTGTGCCATTATCGAGGTAGCGACCAGGTTTAAACTTCGACCTCGATCGCGAGGTATCTTCGGTATGTCTTTACCCTAAAAGGCTATCAGGAGCTTTCTAGACGTACTGGCTTTCACGTCTGTATTCAAGTGACTCCGCAGTTTGCCTCACGACGTTGGGTGGACGCAAATAATTGGGAAGCACCGACCGGGAATCGAATCCGGGACCACTCAGACGTGAGTTCAATGCTCCTACGGTGTCTATATGTCTTCAACCATACCTCTTATATGCTGGCAACTCTGTAACATAATGCAGAAAACATCAACAGTTTCTCTCCCAACACCCGTATTACCAAGCAACTCAACGTAAACACAACAGCACGGCTGTGCATCTTTGTGTAGCAATTTATTTGGCATTTTCATTCTTCTCTTCGAATCACAACGATTGTTTCAACAATTGTATACAACAACAAACAAAGCGAGAAATAGACCAAGTTTATTGAATTTTACGGTCTTTATATTCTGAAACCCTGCACAGAGATGGAGTGGGTCAGTGGGTCGTGGGTCAACATTACGTGACCCACTGACCACCATGATTCACTCTGTTCAGTGCACTATAGACAGCACTTTCTAAACACTGGTGAATTTCTCTACGTTTTACTTTCAAGGCCTCTTTTTTCTTCCTTTTTCATTTCTTTCTATTTACTTACCTTACATCTAAGTGAAAAAGTAACTTCAGGCACTTTTGGATATCTTTATAATTGTAATAATAGCAATAGGACTTACTACTTGGCTATCGAGACATGGTCAAATTTTACACTCTTTTTCGTCCTTTACGTTGGCCTATTTTACCTTGATTTGAGCCTTTCAATTTTCAAATTTCATTCTGTTTTCTACTGAAAAATATCAGTAATTCAACAAGGAAATAATTATATATGATAATTAAATTTAAATTCATCGTAATATGGCCCATGACAAACAGTTTACCATTTTATATCGTAAAGGTTTGATCCACCGGTATTGTAACACAGCGGTGCTTGAGTGATTGAACGTAGAAAGTAAAACTCCAAACGTGACAATTTCATAGCTTTGTTTTATTACAAATGTAAACTTTTTAGTCAGTGAAGAGGAGGGCGCGGATTGTTGGTCAGAGTTGATAACGATGGGTTTTAGTGGGTAATAGGTGACGGTGGGTGGTATGTCAGTGGGTCATATGGTTCAAGTTTTGATTGACCCACGCCATCTCTGACCCTGTAAACTAATGCACAAAATCCATATATTTCCCTCCCAACACCCCTTTTACCGAATAACATCATATAAACACAGCAGCAGCTACTTATCAGATACGTAGTACTCGCACCGAGAGTTGAACCTGATCTCCCTCTCTACAAAGACAAGAGTGTAGACCTCTTAACTGGAGCAAAGGTCCTATTTCAACTACTATGTTTCATGGTTCAATCCAAGTATTACACCAAACAAGCTATGTTTAGCTTGCTAGTTCTAGTAGTCTCAATTACAACTGTAGTGCGGTCCAGATTATGAACCACAAATATCCAGGTGAAAATCTGCTCACACAACGAAATAATGCACTGAATTGCTAAAGACTCGGTTCCATGGAGACGATAAACCCAATATCACTCAGTGCTAGCTGTAGCCATTTGACCAACGCTTAACCACACCAACCACCTTTGGGATTATATGCAATACTGCAGGAGAACACGAATGCTTTAGATCGATGAAATTATGCTGATGGCATACAATAATTTCGAAAATTTACTTTCATTGGAATAGAACAGAAGTTACCTCTTTACTTTCTTTAATTTATAAAATTAAACTTCCCTATGCATTCACGTGTATCACGGCATGTGCCAAAACATGAATAATTTGGAAAAGATTAGCTTTCTTGCTATTACTTACACTGAGAAAAACGTATGTGGCATACTTGAAAACGTATGTTACATATGTAAATCCTGTAGTTTTTGGACTTAACGTACAGCGAACGTATAACTGAAAACGTATGTTTTATAATACTTTCCGTATAAGTCTTCCATCAATACCTACTTTCCGTATGAAACAATATAGGTTGTCAGGATCTCATACAAATGGACGTATATAACATATAATTGACGAATGTAATACATATATGTATGTAATATACGGAAACTGTTAGATGTCATACACCCTGCAACGACATGATGTAATACTTAAGGACAGTGCATATATAGCATATAAATTACGTAAGTTCCATACTGATTTCTATAGTAAGCAAAAAGATTCCGTATATTTGTACAATATACCGCTGTCCGGATAACAGATTTTTCTCAGTGTAGAAGGACCTTGGTTCAATCCACGGTGGGGTTACCGACGGGTTACCCATCCCATCGTTCACCCACTCTCGCACTGGTATTGAATAGTGTGGCGGTGCTCCATCTTGCTGAGACAACAGGTAATTAATGTCCTCATTGTTGCCAACTCGAAACATTTTGTCCAGAATTACAAATACTACAATCAGTCAAACACCATATGCATAATTATGAGCCACCCTGTATAAACATACCCTGTGAGTTAAGTGAGGAACAGTGTCCAAGATGAGGACGGTCAACAAAGATAGTGGCAAAGCAACGTCATCAAAGAGTAATATTTGATGGATACAAGGCCTTACTGACAGGAATAACCGAGCATTGAAGGTGACTGTCAGCAACAATCTTACAGCAAATGTATCAAAAGTGACTGCAGAACTATTCATGATACAACAGCCTATTGCAATATTGAATCTATTCAAATCAAAAGGTGGTAAAATAGGTTCCATATCATGTTACCGTTTTTGCGGTATAGAAATAAATATTGAAACCGGAAGTACTAGTAAATTTTACCTCTTCCAGTTCTGGTAGAGTTTCAAGTTGATATGACACGTTCTCTTGAGGCGCTGAATGGTTTCTAAGGGAACTCCTGTCACTATCTATTACCGTTTTGGTCTATGGCGATCAACCTTGAAACCAAAAGTACTGGTATAGCTTTACAACTTTAGCACAGTAATATGGGAAAATATTTTATGTGTGTGTGTGTTGGATCGATTCCAAAGAAACACTTCTCGATATAACTTACCTTTTTTGTTCTTTTTAATTCAATACAGAATCAGCAAACACTAATAAATGTTTACCACTTCTGATTTTAGTAGAATAATGCGGCAGGAGATAGTATCCTTTCTTCAGACACTGAAGCGACTCCGAAACTATATATTATAGTTCTTGGAGCGAAGCTTCTCTTCACTCGTCGCGTTCGTTTATCTAGATACTACTCCGAGATGCCTAAACCATTCTTAACCAAATTGGGCACGATGACTCAAGAGCACGTGTTGAGTGTTGTAATGGGTAGCACGTTCCGTTCGGAGATACTATTGAGGAATAATCACCGACAAACTGGTCTCTCAAGATATCTGAGCCGTTCTTAACCAAATTTGACGTTGTTATTCGAGAGCGCGCGCTGAGTGTCGTAACGGGTCACATATTCACATTCGACATACCACTGAGGACCAAAAAGGGGATGCCCATAGTCTTAACATTCGAAAAGCATTTGGCGTGCGAATTCTCATTGTAAACAATGACAAATAGAATTTTTATCATTAGAAATAGGGCGAAGCCCTTTTCGTTTTGTTCTGTGAACACAATTTTTTAAAGCGAAGCGAGCGTACCTCCTATTTACCCGATTTAGGCGTTCGTTTATCCGGATACTCCTCAGATATGCTTAAACCATTCTTAACCAAATTGGGCATGATGACTCAAGAGCACATGTTGAGTGTTGTAATGGGTAGCACGTTCCGTTCGGAGATACCATTGAGGAATAATCACCGACAAACTGGACTCCCAAGATATCTGAGCCGTTCTTAACCAAATTTGACGTGGTGATTCGAGAGCGCGCGCTGAGTGTCGTAAGGGGTCGTATGTCCCGATCGGACATGCCATTGACAAATAATCACCCCAAAACGGGATGCCGATAGACTTAACCTTTGGAAAGTATTTGGCGCGCGAATTATCACTGTAAACAATGAAAACAGAGTTTTCAGCATTAGAAATAGGGTAACGGTTTTCGTTTTGTTCTACGAACACAATTTTTCAAAGCCAATATACTTTTCGCTGATCGCCAATTCCGCTATTTGTGTTGCATTCGCTCATAAAACCAAGTGATGCACTAAAGGAATCTATGAATAATCAATAAAGGTTGTTCGCTTCGCTATGAAAAAAAAATTAAAATAAATCTTTTGAGTTTTACGTCCCACCGTTATGCCGGCTAGGCTAAAGGAGACGGTGATGATGAGAAACGAATGATATGGTGAATGAATGAAGTGGGAGGAAATGGGAGAACCCCGAGAAAACCCACGCGCACAGTGTTTGTCCACAACAAAGTTCACTTGGCGGAAGCTGGGATCAAACCGAAGACCCCAGGCACCACAGTTGAACGCTCAACCACTGAGCCACCGCGGTCCGGCTTCGCTCCGAATATGGGATTAATGCATACCTAGGTATTTTATGTTAGTAAATTTAAAATGGGAAACAGTTGATTTCTTGCATTTCCGGTTTGTCTTGAGGGTTAACATAGATGAAACCTACTCTTGGGATGCTGAATCGATTCAAAAATGATGAATCGAACTTCGATATTTATTTTATTTATTTATTTAAAGAAAGAAGAAAATTTAATATATTGGTGTATATATCTATTCCTGGTTTTGTTCTGATACCCGCCACCAGACGGACGAACCTAGCCGTTTTATACGAATTCCGACACTTATGCATAGTGTACCGTAAGTCAATAAATAAAAATCAAAATAAATTGTTATATCATAAATTTCGTTATATCAATTACAAAAGGAATAGCGAATTTGTACCTTAATTAAAGAGTGAAATTAAACGAATGGTTGCAATCTCTTATTGTCACAAATGACAATATTTTATTGATGAAACAACTGACTTACAATGGTAGTATAGTGGCTATTTTTGTAACAATATAAATTATTTAACATTGAGCATCCAGGAGTACTGAATTCACAACCAGACATAGTATGTCAGATTAATTGTATAACAGATCATTATAATTTTACTCCATGCTTAACCAAACGGAAATAAGCTAAATATTTAAACATTCAAATCTGCCTGTCACTTTCAGAGATCTCCTAATTTCATGCCACATGCAAAATAGACAGTTAAAATTCCCTGTAGTCATACTTTACCTCATTGCATAATTCGCTTGGTCTTGACCGGACAATGGTCTTTCTTGCGGCATTTGTAATTTCGTATAGACCATTCCATTGCGATTCTGGATACAGGACCCAGAATGCAGAATGCAGAATCCCGAATGCAGAATGAATTTTTAGTTGCAAACTTGGTCATTTTATATGGACTATTGTCCTTGTTTGCCTTAATTATTTTTTCTTTTAACTTTGCCAAAAGCCACCATAAAAATTTACAAAATCTTAGGAAAGTCCTAATTACAATTTCTGAAAAATATTATTGTTATCTAATGATGTACAAATAAGTATTTTTGAACTTTAATTTACCCTGAGGTTTACTCTCATCTTTTTCGTGATTTTATCCGAATTGTTAATTACTACTGACAAGCAATGTTATTTGACTATAGGTGATTCTTGACTATTTTGCTTCTGCTTCCAACGATTTCTTGATTACAAGTCCTGTCCTTGTGATTTTTTAAAAATAATGTGATGCATGTATCCAAAAGTTAGAAAACTTAGTTCCATCTTCACCTACCAAATTGCCATTATAATTTTTATGAAAAAATGATTTTTTAAATTCTCAGTTCATGGTTTCATTACAATAGCATAGTTTGGAAGTCCAAAAACAGTAATAGATAGGTTTTCTGCAATCAATTACGGGTTTTAGAAATATATTCCATGTCTTCTAATCTCTCTAGTGAAATCGAAGTAGTATAAATTAGTGGTGGACACAAAAACCGGTTTTTCGGTTTTCGGTTTTTAGAAAAACCGAAACCGGTTTTTGATTTTTCCAAAAACCGGTTTTCACCGAAACCGGTTTCGGTTTCTTCAAAACCGGTTTCGATTTTCTTCAAAAACCGGTTCGGTTTTTCACCGAAACCGGTTTTCTCCAAAACAAGTTTGGTTTTTTATCTGGTCCGGTATCGGTTTTCTTCAAAGCCGATTCCGGTTTTTTTTCAAAATTTGTTCTATTTCTGACCAGAATGGTGTTTCGTTGTTCTCCGGAAACCGAATCCATTTCCACAGAAATAGTTTTTGTTTTCGAAATTTTTCACCGAAACCAGTTTCGGTGAAAACCGAACCGGTTTTGGAGAAAACCGAAATGTCGGTTTTTCGGGTTTCGGTTTTTTATAAAAAACGGTTTTCGGTTTTAATAAAATCCGGTTTTGCCCATCCCTAGTATAAATCTACTAACACTTTTGGTTTCAATATTACTTTTAAAAAAATATCACGCTACACGTGACACTGCTACTTGTTTTTTTCTTCGTAAAAGTTTTTGTCATCATTTACATCTCTCTTTCAATCATTTTGTTTGCATTTCTTCCTGGATCTTAGTTCTGTTCTATTCACAATTCTCGATCTTTTATTGATTGTCACCACTGTATTTAATCAATCGTAGATAAGTTTTCTGTCTCCTCCTTGTTCTCTCTGTTGGTTTTCTGAGGAGACTTGCCAACTGTATGTCACAGAGCATCCAGTTGGAAAAATGAAATCTTTAAGTTTTACGTCCTATGATTACACTGTGAAGGCTAGAGAAGACGATGATGATTAGGAATGAAGCAAATGGTGGATTGAATAAAGTGTGTGAAAGGGAAGAACCCCGAGAAAATCCACGCACTCGGTGTCCGTCCACCAAAAAGCCCATCTTCGCGTGACCTGGGATTGAACTAGGGACCCCAAGCATCCGGTTGGAACTGGCTGGCCTAAACTACAAGCTTTGTGTCATACTTTCCCAACATAGTGCCTAATAACGTTTTATCATAAAAAAAAGTCATTTGCTGAGAAATAATTCCATACTTATTGGTAAGGAGAAGAATTTTCCATAAGTCTAACGTAAGTACAGGATTCTGTAAGAAATATATGTATCAAATGGGCCTACTTTTAAAAAAATAGTTTTATATTGTATGTATGTAGAGTAGAAATAATGTACAAAAATTTAAATATGATTAGCTAGAGGTGCACGTGATCATTTTGACGAATATGTCTATCTCGAACAGCAAGATAGTATTTTTTTTTCTGATTGGATACGCAATTGATACTAGGTTCTCGTGTTCTACAGACCAGTAAATAAACATACAGGTTATATGGATTCTTCACACGATATATACCATTATATACCTCTTACAAAGGATGAGGTTTGAATTTTTTTAAAAATATTCTGTAATGAAAGGTTTCAGTAACAATTTCACGAATAAAATGGCTTCAACATGTTTGTGCGCGGGAAATTAACAGATTCCTGTATTTCCGCCCCGCCATATTAGTACTTTGTTCTCTCGTGAAATTAGAGTCCGATTCATGATTGTAATAACAGATAAATTGAAAGATAATGGATAACTGGAAATCAATTTCAATACACCGAGCAAATGAACTTCGTTGTCTTACATTCACGATACGTTTGTGTACACGGTGATCATCCGCCATGCTAATTATAACCAACACAACATGGCTTCTCTATACACTCAATTAATTGACGGCGTAATCAGACCAATATTCACTACAGACTTTTTGTTCGCATATGGATTGCTCTCGGCAAAAGAAAGTAGTATATTTCATACATAATATGCTATTTTGTTTAGTCTCAGACTGAATATTTGTCGATTAGTTGAGCCACAATACACTTCTTTTTATATTAGGTTGTCCGAGCTAAACATGCGTAAGCATTTATTTCAATATATGAGCGGCTTGGGCGAACATAATGGTATGTAACATTATCTAGCTTTCGAGTAAACTGTTAAACAAGGTTGACCGTTCCTATGCAATTCAATGCAATGACACATATCAAACAAGCTCCTTCTGCCATCTATAGGTACATTTCCGAAATTAAACTACCTACATACTTTTCTGTGGTTTCATCACAATTCACTTCCACCTAATAACTTAATTTCACCGGAAGTGGCGCTTAAAATCATATTTCCCCGAGCCGCTCTATAACAAAGAGAAAATGCTACAAACGGAAATGTCAGTACGTTTATAAATAATATCTATTACTATCAACGGCACGATGGCAACGTTCCGAAACCACACTGACACCCTGAAAGAGGGTACGCTTAATTCTATCATCACTGATGCGTCGAATGGCAGCTTTACGGTCAAGAAACATAACACATGGTCACTTTGTCAGCATCAGAGTAAATGGAAATTGTATGAGAAATGATATAGCAGCCATTTTGGAGGTATATTGTTTGGAAATTGTTTAGAACATCTTGATTGGCTAATCGTCTGTTTCAGCGCCCTTCCATTAGACATTCCCTTCTCAACTGGACAACTTCCGTCTACTTTGGCCAGCATGCTTTCGGTGCACTTGCAAAGAGTGTGCCATTGACAGTTAGAAACACACAGACATTTCACTTTAACAGCATTCCCCGTTAATTGTATATTAAAATTAATGCTTACGCATGCTTGATTCTCACAACCTAATAAAATAACGCTTCTTTGTTATGTGAAAGTACTTTTTTTTGTACGAAAGGTATTACAACCTAACTACTACTACCAGTACGTTGAATTAATCAAGGAGGGGTTCTTTTTTTCTAATTGAAATTGTTCTCTCTTATTTGAGACAATGGAAATTTCATGGGGAAATTAAGTCAATGAAAGAAATGCAAACGTATGCATTTAAAGAAATAGGTCTGAACTAAAGAGCGTTAACGCTAACAGATTGCTATAGTCTGTCCCTGTTGTTACCATTACCAGCGGATCATTTTATAATGGAGTCCGCAACAAGGGGTGTGCATGAGAAAAGAGTGGAAGCTATCTCAACTAGAAGTGTCATGAAAATAACGTTTTGAACCTCGTCGCGAAACTACTGTATCGTGCGCAACCCTATCCGGGATAATATTAATGCCTTGTCCCACCGCACAGACGCGCAGCGCATCTGACTCACAAAGTATTAACTTGAAACTACGTATGTCGCTCCACATCTATGTAAGAGATAAATTTTCCCCAGTGTAGTACTCACGCCCGATCTGATTCGACAGTACGTACTCACTAAGTACCCGTCCTTGCTTTATCTTCCGAGATGGACATCTATATGCTTCATGGATAGCTATCCTCATGTTATCTTTAGAGTGGCACTTGGTAAATTTCTGAGTAAGTGAACTGACATTACTGAGACACATGACATAAACGATACTTCAAAGGCTCCAACTTTAGGGTCATTTTTCTCATAACGTCATGAACGGGTAAGTTTAAAAATATTTTCTTTGGATTTAGCGTCCTCAAATATTACTTCAGTGTTCGATATTTAATAAAAATGTCAGCACCAAGGCTATTTGCCCCTGTAATGAACCTTTCCAAATTAGTATCACAAGTGCAATTAGAAATGTACCCAAGTGTGAGCAATTTTCGTATTGACAAAAGCGGTACTTCAGAGACGGAGTTTCAGGTCTGTTTCAAGTGACACCATAAGACGGGCAAGTCTTAAAATACTTTCTTTGGATTCATAGTCCTCAAATTAGTATAAAACGTTAAATTAGAAATCTATCCAAACGTGGGCACTTCTTATTAGTATCATCATCGGGTGTTCTCTGCAGTTAAATGGTCGTTAAACTATATATAGGAATGTTGATGAAATTGGCAGAAAAAGTACCACATTCCGTAAGCGTCTGTGGACCATCGATGGGCAACTAGTGACATCTCGCCAAAAATTGCCGACCCTGCAGCGACGATCCACGGTGGTATCACTCCCGTTTTGAAAATTATACCACTAGCGGCAAAGACGCGACAAAACGCCAATCAATCACAGAATTATCCCCCAAAATATGTTAAATGGCCTATATATGTGATTGGTCTACGTTAAGGTAAATCTAAAAACACTATAAAGAAACAAAAATGTATCCCAGGGCGGGCGCGAACCACCAACTTTATGATTACTAGGCACGTGTTCTTCTGACTCCGCCACGGAAGTGATGAAGAAACCCTGGCTTGTATAGGGAAAAATCGTTGAGAACTTTTCTATTTGGCTAATAAGAGCCCTCTATTAACCATTTATAGCCTATTTGAGGATAACCGTTTGGGATTAGATAAAATGCGTTTGCCATGTAATTTTATAACAAAATGACGCGCATCTATTTACTTTATTTCATAGCTCTCCCACATTCACTTTCTAATGATCGTCTACAGTTACCATCTAAATTCTAAATTCATACAATTATACGCACTCATCTCATGATGTTTCACTTTGTGATGTACAGGCAGGGGTTACTCTTTACCCTCGGAGTTCACTTTAGGAACAATTCGTCAAGAAAACATAATGTATAATAATAACGGCATGCACATAACTGGTGATAGTTCGGTGTTGGTCCCTTCACGATTCTAAGCAACGAATCGAAGGTGCGCGGACCAAACTGAAGTCCTCGCTGATACGCGGTGGTAACGTCAACACCCTGACTCTAGATATCTGTTTCGACTCAACGAAACCCTGCCGCCAGTGGCACATTAGCGGCAATCTTTCGATGTGTCGCTATTTCTACGATCGACATTTACCGGCAAGTGGATCACTAGGAGTTGGCGACGTTTACGGCATGGAGTAATCGCTACAGATAGTGAGGCACGTGATAAAAGCATAGCGATTAAAAACCTTAAAAGCAAACTTACAATAAAATGGACTAATAAGTCAATAAGAGAAATGCGAATGTCTGTATTTAAAGAAATCGGTCTGAACATTGGTTTTACTGAAGAGCGTTAACACGAACAGATTGTTACAGTCTGTCTCTGTTGTTACCACTGCCAATGGGTATTAGAAAATCTTTTGATTTCGGTGGGAAAAAATGAATGAGACTAAGACTAAAAGCGCTGGCATCGATTTAATGTTTAAGTAATATTTCTCTTATCGATCACCATACCCATGTCATGAGCGTCGAACAGTGTGTGATTTCACTAATCTAGGTGGCCAAAAATCATTATCGTCAACAATGTGACTTGAGCCCAATTGGTGAATAATCACGTGCACAAAACTCTTCCTAACTAGGTGAGATTTGTTTCGTTCTCCGGCTATCGTATTACCAACCACAGAGTCCTTTACGTAAGTTCACAGATACGGTGTATATAACAGGTGCAAAATAGTGTCCAGTCAGTGTGATTGAGTGCATAGAAAGACAGCTGAGTTTGTGTGTGTGCTTGTCAAAGAGCCAGATATATTACATGAAGGTATAAACTCTCCTGCAAGCTAAACAGTTTACCGAAATTTGTCCCATTACTGGTTGTAACCTGAGACGGAAAATGTAGGTGTGCGGCATCGCTTTGTTTCACCAGTTAGACTGGGGGCGCGGTGGCTCAGTGGTAGAGCGTTAACCTCCGGTGTTTGGGATCCTTGGTTCGATCCCAGCCGCGCCGTGTGGACATTGTGGTGGACAAAGATCGCTCGTGGGTTTTTCGTGGTTCTCCTGTTTCCTCCCACTTTCTACGTTCCACCTTTTCATTCATTCCTCATCATCACCGTCTCCTTTAGCCTAATCGGCATAATCGTGGGACGTAAAACTTAAATATTTCATTTCATTTTCACCAGTTAGACTTTTTATGTAGACTTTTAAAAAGGTATTACTCCTGTCTTCCGCGACGAAACCTTGTAAATATATTTTTCATAGTGTTGTTACAGGGACACAAAAAGTATTTGCTGCAAACAGGTGCAAACAGAGTGACAATAATATTCTTTCATTGACAATGTGTGCGTTAACGCGTAGAGTTATTTTCGAGTTGTGGAACATGTAAGGACGAGTGTTCGCCCTTACTATGTTTTATTTTTTGAATAAAGGATTCGTGTAAAAGTGTATATAATTTTGTTATCGATAAAGGTAAGTCTGGCCAGACATATATATTTAATTACATATATACGTATTATGCGTTATATATTTATAATTTCATCTTGGATATTGCTTACTTATTTGTATGTGTATATCTGCTTAAACTGTGTATTTCTTGCTTGGATTTCTTTCAGCTTTATTTATCGAACTCAGCATTCAAGTTTTTTCTATATAGTTTTTACTTATAGTGATCGATGGAATTTTCCAGAGGCTTGCGACGGTTGCTCGCATTCAAAAGACATTTTTGCGGATTTTTAAGCGAAAATAAAATTAAGTAAACTAAAAAGAGAAAGGTCGTCGACCATATAAAAGGAAGCCTCTCGGAGCATAGGGGAAGGGGTCTGGATGACCATGGCTGTTAAAACCGTTCTATGTTGAAGGTCCTGTCCCGCTTTTTAAAACAAAACTTTTCTTTCTTGTAAGGAACGGTCTGAATGATGACCGATGACAGAGAATAAATTATTTCTCTGGAGCCTGAGTGATGGCGTTAGAATTTCTGATTTTATAAAGAAATAAGTAGGGACTGGTCTAAGTGATGGCTAGAGGAAGGAATGAGTGATTTCCTTCGGTTTGAGTGATGACTAAGTTTTGATAACATGTAGGTGATAAACTTGAATGATAGCTTATTGGGATAAGTGATTCCCATTATCTTCTAGTTAGGAAAAGTAGGTTATAAACTTTTCTTTAACCTCAGAGGCAGAAAGCACTTTAAGGTTTCTTATAGACTTTTTTGCTAGGCCAGAGAAGCCTGAGTGATGGTCTTCTCTTCAGAGAAAGAGGTCTTTGGGCTAAGTGAAGTCTCTTACATTTATAGGCGGAAAGTTGTAGTCGGGCTTTCCTGATAGAGGTAGGCGTCGGACAAAACTGTGAGGGAGTAACGGATCGGTGGAGTCTGACTAAGTAAATTTGTAGGAGTCTGTTGGTCTGAGTGATGATCATCTGACTTAAGGGATAGTGCTCTAAAGTGAAAGAGTTCCTGAATCTTTTTTTTTTCTATTTTACCATAAGGAATTTCGTCGAATCACTTCAATACATTTATTCCCTAAATACATATTTATTTACCCTGATAAGACTAATTTTCATTTGAGAATGAGACAACCCATAATATTTGATGATAACTTTTATTATTTGTTTGTGGTTTATTGTGATTGGATACCCTTAGAGAGCCGAAACAGTCTGGAAGGAGCGAACCACAACAAACAAATATGGTGAAAGTGCACATAATGAAGACATTTGGAAGTACGTAAAAGAAGAGTTTAATTTGCACGAACACCCTAAAAACATGAAGAAACTAGAGAAGAACAGTATTAGCATTCTGTGTGCGAAAATTAGATCCAGATGGACGAAATATGGTAGATATAGGACGAATTTCTTGAAATACAATGATCTGCAGTTAAATGAGGATGCCAGTCTTGATTTAGGAATGCATAAAATAGCATCGTGTTCATTGCAACAGAGTGCAGGTGTAGCAACAGTCGTGGACGTCCACAAAAACGTTTTGCAGAATCAAATGCAAGATGTAAGAGAAGGAAAGTTAAAAGTCTTGTAGAAGAGAGATCACATGAAGAAATAGTAGCTGCAGCCCAGAAGAATTTACGTGCTTCGGGAAAAAAAGGACGCTGACAGGGTGTCATTTGCCCCTCCACAACGCGCAACGAAGCTCAAAAAAGCAAGAAAATTGTTCGTGCAAGATAAATTTGATACATCACCTGATGAAGCTCTCTCCCTGATGATAGATTTACAACTGACCTCTAACCAGTATAAGGAACTACGAGACAATGCAAAGGCGTACAAAAGTAACCTGTATCCACCATATTACTTACTGCGTCAGAGTAAAGTGAACTACTATTCAGCTAATATTGCCGTTTCAGATATAGCCGCAGCAGTACCTCTCCACGACCTACTTGATCATACAGTTAAACGTTTGTGTAATGTTCAACAAGACATTTTAACGAGTTTGCCCGACATCAATGAAGGCACCTGTTAATGAAGGGGGTTGTGATGGTAGTTCCAACCAAAGCCGCTATAAACAAAAATTCGTGATGGTGGTGGGTGAATTAGCGAGTGACGAATCTTTGTTTAGCATTTCCCTTGTGCCACTCTAGTTTGTTGCCATTAACAACGAAAAAAAAAAGTAGTAGTTTGACAGAATCCTAGACCTTCATCAGTCCGCTACTGTCGACCCATAAAATTGAAGTTTGTGAACGAAACTGTGGATATAATTAGGGAAGAGGTAACAAGTATTCACAGAAGAAGAAGGTTTGGTTGTGAATGATAAACTCAAAATTGATGTTGAACATGAGCTGCACTTAACAATGGTGAACGGGAAGGTTTGCAGTGCCTTGTCTTCCTAGTTATCTTAAAGATATTACATATGTGGGGTAACTCCGAAAGAAATGAACAACATTAATAAAGTGACTCATAAAGAGTATGACCCTTCTAATTTGAAATTTGGGATATCGCCACTGCAACGGGATGTTTCGAATGCCAACTACACACAGCATACAGATTAGATGTGCGTAAATGACAAATAAAACGGGACAGGGAAAAGGCATTAGTTAGTACGAGGAAGAAGGCTATACAGGATCGGTTCAGAGAAGAAATGGATCTGCATGTTGATCTGCCAAAGCAAGGAAGTGGTCACCCAATGATGGGAATTCAGCTAGGAGATTTTTGAAGGAGGCTTCCCTATCATCCAAGATAAAAGACATAGATATCGATCTCATACAACATTTATGGATACTATTAGAAGCAATATCAAGTGGATATACCATTAATAAAGAAGCATTTAGCCGGTACGCTTACGAAATATGCAATTTATATGTGAAACAATATGAGTAGTTTTATATGCCAGCAACTTTACACAAGTTGTTGATTCATGGGGAGAAAATAATTGAATACTGCATTTAACCAATCGGTCAACTATCTGCGGAAGCACGAGAAGCAAGAAACAAAGACAATAGGGGCTATAGAGAACTGTTCACACGAAAAACTTTTACGCTAACACGTCGATGGCCAGCCACCATTTCAAACAGTAACTTCATTCACTTTAGTTATGGGTCCAGGTAAATGGCAACGTTGCATTTTCATTTAACATTGGGCGCATAACGAGTGTACAGCCCAAAAGGCTCGTCCGATTTAAAAAAATCCTTCACTTTAGATTGAAAACATCATATTTGGATACGGCTTCCTTTCTTACATTTTGTTGTAACTCTGATAATAACAGAGTTACTCTATGTCAGGGAACTTTTGAGACACCCTGTATAATTATCATACTGACAATTATTACTATTATTAAGCTTTACATGGAGTGGCAATCAAACAGTCACCGGAAATATGAGTTTTTATGGAAATTGGACTATTCGTTGTCGAGATAAGGTTTTTGGCCACCTAGATTCGTGAAATTACACACTGTGCGTCGCCAAAACCTAGTGGTCCAATTGTCGGTAAATGTCGATCGTCAATATAAAATAGCTACGCTTCGAAAGATTGCCGCTAGTGTACCACTGGCGCACAGTGGAGTATTTGCGCTGAAAACCTGGCCAAAACTCTTTACCCTGATATTGCAGTGTTAGTTTTGAATAAAAAGGTTATATTTGAGTTAAAAAAACAGTTTACACATTATAAATACTCAATACTATAATTGAAAGTGGTGATAAATAATATATTCTTAAGAAGCTAAGAATTTGTAAAGTTGGACATGTAAACATACATTATTGAATCAACATGCACTGTTATTTAATTAGAAAATGGGTTCTAGTGGAAATAATGGAATCTTTTCGCATCAAAAATAAGATATTATTTATTAATATCGGCTTCCTCTGAGAGTTGTCCTATCGGTACTATTGCATGTCTTATTACAGTTGCTCCATGCACTAAGACCTTATGCAATGTCGGTGTCATGGGGTGCCATCCATAATGCTCTACGTATAATTTGGCTGTTGCATACTATATGCTCCAAACCTTTTCTTATCAATGTGGTGTCCACTTGTTATTGTTTCCAGGATGACTTTCAGTCTGGTGATCAAATCTAAGTGTATTCCTGTGATTTGTGAGGCTGTAGCTGGATCAGAAAAAAAAACGTCTGGCCGTGTTTCCGTCATTGGTGCTACCAAATCCCTGTTTAGGTACATCAACCAGGAGTTCTAATTCTTCCTTACATTTCATCAGGATTTCCTTTTTTCTTTCACTAACATTCTTCTTCTCTTCCGGACTTCTCGCCTGCCACTTCTTGATGTTCAGTTTGTATGACAAATGGAAAACTGACTCGAGGAATCTAATCCTGGTGTGGAGAGTTGCAAGACCAAATTTCAAATTTTCAGGGTTTACAGCACCACGTTTTTCAAGGTTATTAAAATCTTTTGATGTCAACCCACAGATATAACACCTTGCAGTTGACGTTGTTCCTGATGCCGCGTTACATACTTTTCCGTCAACCATTGTAAGTAAAAGCGTGTGTTTGATGATAGCTGGGTTGTCACCTAACTGAACTTCAATGTTCTTTAACGCTTTTATTTGGTCTTCAACATACTTGATCTCTTCTACTGTTATGTCTGTATTTTCATGTACAAATCATATACGTATCGGCCTGCACAACCTAGTGGAAGAAGGGGTTGGGTTTTGCCAAATAACTTTTTTCTTATCCTTTACGTTTGCCATCAGTTTAAGGAGAACAAACGAACTCTGGAAAATGTTTGTATCACTTCCACTCAAATTCTGGAACTTTTGCTTAAATTGTGACTGCTGTGACCCATCACACCCCCATTTTGAGACCAAATCTAAGTTTTGTTTCTCTTCAACAGAGACATGTTCCAATACTTCCTCCAGATACTTACATAATCGGGAGGTTGTGTGGTCTAGCAATGCCTGCAGTTTAACTTCAGAAAGTGATTCGGTAACGGTAATTGAATCGGGTGGATAGCACTGCTTTTTAGCCTCCTTACCAATGAATAGCAGGGATATATCTTTTTATTTGCATCCCGTACGACTTCATACTGATGTTTGGTAAATTCTGCATCTATCAAAATGCCTAATGCCTCAGTAGGTGTATGTTTCTTTATTTCAGTATGCTCGGAACTTCCTAATACATTTCTGAATTTAAAAGCCCTAGTTAGGGTTTCCGTGATTTATTTAAACAAATCTGCTGCATCAGGATTCCCTGCAGTCCTCAGGTTCATGGAAGCAGCGAATGTTAATTCTTCAGGGGTAGTCTGCTGTCTCAACTCTTCAGTTTTCCTCCGTTTATTCCTTTCGCTGGACTCTTGAAATTCTTTTTCAGGGCGGCCTGGAACTCTAGACGAAAATGTTGGCACCTTTACACCACCCGCCAACCAATCTTCATTCTGCTGCAAAACTCTTTCCTCCTTGTTGCGTGACTGTGACCATCTTTGTTTAAATTGGGTTTTAAAATATCGGAGAGACCATTTCAGGGCACTTCTTTGAGCTTCGGGACATTTTGTCATTTCTGCTACTCTGTTTTCCATGTATAGTAACTTTTCTTCAATAGCTCTGATTTCGCATTCCTTAACTAACTCGTAGAGTTCGTTTTAAACACTTTCTCCATCTTCAGAATCCCAAATATATAATAAAAAAATAAAAACTGAGTATATAACAATAATAATGTTTTATACTTACTAAATATATTGTATGTGAAAGTCAATTAAAATGACGGTTAAAGGGTTTCGTTTCTGTTTATTTCTGGCTCATATGTATATATTTTGTATATAAATACGTGTGTACATATTTACAAAATCAATGTTTTACAATTCTGTTATTTATATTCACCCCTTTTACGCACGTACATACAGTATAATAATTTGATTTTTGTTTCAACCTCATTATGGGCAGTAATTATCACTTCGACTTACTGAAAATCTATCTGCATCATGTTACAAAAGTATATATATAAGGAAAAAGCAACTGGTTGCGGGAAATTTTATTTTTGAATCAAGTAAGTAGTATACCACTGATTCAGAATATCAATGGGATAAAGCTTGACAGAGCTTGACACAGTATTAGAATCACTGTGGTAATAAATGTTCTGCAAAAATTTATAGTAAAACAAGTATTCTATGTTTAGACGAATAGAACAAATAAAAGGAATAATAGTAATGCAAATATACGTACATACATCAAAAGCTCTTACATTCCGTTACATCCAAGAAAAGTACGAAGTTGATCCTTTTATATACAGTCTCACAGAAAACTATAAACTGATCGAATACGAAAAGTATGAACTTGTGAAATACACACCCGCGCAGACTGATACCTAACCATCAACTAGGCTTGTGACCCACCAAGAGTGACTCAGGTACCGGAAGTGGTCATTGTGTGACTCACAGGTATGTCCCCTTGGCGCGAGAGTGCTTTTCACACCTATGTGACGGATTTTAAAATTTGCCTTTTTGGCCAGGTTTATGGCTGTAATACTCCACTGTGTGGCGGCAGGGTTTCGTCAAGACGAAAAAGTTATCTCGAGCACTAGCGTGCTCAGGACATTGGGAATGTGGGTGCCAGATCTAAAGTACCACCATATGGAATGTCGTCCTTTCCCCCTTTCCCCTAAGAAAAGATAGCGTCATTGCACCCGACGCTACGTCGGCGACGCACGGCACACATGCAGACGGGAAATAATTTACACATAATCTCTTCTCAGTTTGTAATAATTCTACATAAAAAAAGTTTGTCTAATGGGGGTGACAAGGCACCCATGGCACCCACGTTGCGCACGCCTGTGATCTCGAGTCGGAGTGTTGATGTTACCACCGCGTAGCAGCGAGGACTTCATTTTGGTCCGCGCTCCATCGATTCGTCACGGAGAACCGCGAAGGTACCAACACGAACTATCGCCAGTCATGTGCATGCGATTATTATTATATATTATTGTTTCCTGACGAATTGTTCCTAAATCGAGACCTGGGGGTCAAAAGTAACCCCTGCTTCTACAATGAAGTGAAAAATCTTGAGATGAGTGTGTATAATTCTATGAATTCTAATTCTATAATTCTATGAAATGGTAACTACCACCGATCATCATCTGGGAGAACTATGAAATAAAGTAAATAGACGTGCGTCATTTTGTTATAAAATAAGATGGTGAACGCATTTTATCTGACTCCAAACGGTTATCGTCGAATATACACGATTAAAAGAGCACTCTGATTGGCCAAAAAAACACCTCAACGATCTACAAGAGAGTTTTTTTTTCATCGCTACCGTGGCAAAGTCGGAAAAACACACGCCTAATAATCAAATGGTTGATGGTTCGCGCCCACCCCGTGATACAGTATTTTGGTGTTTTTTTTTAAGACTGACCTTGATGCAAACAAATCACGCATATAGGTGATTTAACATATTTTGAGGGAGTAGTTTTGTGGTTCATTGGCGTTTCGTCGCATCTCAGACGTTGTGGGCCGCTGGTGGTATAATTCTCAAAACGGAAGTGGGACCACCGCGAATCGTCGCTGCGTGGCCGCCAATGTTTGACGATATATTGCTAGTTGCCCATCGGTGGTCCACCGACGCTTACGGCATGAGGTAGGTCTCTAATTGTGGACATGTGATAAACACATCTCATTAAGAATATCACCCACTGATTATAATAGATTATAGCGAAAAATGTTTCATAGCATCCATGGAACGTTAGCCTTTAACCTTACGAAGAGTGCCCAATCTTAGACTTCATTCCTTCATTTTACCCCACCAAAAGAATTTTCTCTATTTAAGTCGATTTTATAAAACCACTGTTTTTAATTTTTTACGGTAATTATTATTTTTTTCTTACCTTTTATTATAACATATTCTCACATTCAGTTAGTTTTTCATTGAATTCTAGGAAGGAGATGTTGTAGTACATACTAACTAATTATATTAAAACAATAACCCTGTTTATTCGTTTCAGAAACTTAAAATTTGACATAGGAAGGTAATAGTCTCTTTCAGAGGTGGTGTGGGTCAATGAAAACTTGACCCATGACCCACCAGCCACAGCGACAAACTCTGACTCACCACCCACAGAAACCCATCGTTACAAACTCTAACCCATGATCCATGCTCTCCTCTCCACTGACTAAAGAGTTTACATTTATAATAAAACAAAACTGTGAAATTATAACTAATCGGAATTTGAATTTCTACGATCAATTGCTCAAGCACTGCTCTGTTATGGTACCAGTGGATCTGACCTTTACGATATAAAATGTCAGATTGTCATGGGCTATATGATGATGAATTTCAAATTAATTATCTTATCATATATAATTATTTCCTTGTTGAGTTACAGATACTTTTTCAGTGAAAAATAGGATGAAATTTGAAAGTCTCAATTCAGGGTAAAGTAGGCCAACACAAAGGGAAAAAAGTCGCGAAAGACTTGTAGTAAGTCCTACTGCTATCATTATAATTACAAATATAAATATCCAAAAGCGCCTGAAGTTCTTTTTTCACGTAGATATATTTATCTCAGGTAAGTACATAGAAACAAACTAAAAAGAAAGAAAAACGAAGACCTTGAAAGTAAATCTTAGACACATTCATCAGTTATAACAATGCTGTCTACAATGCACTGAGCACAGTGCAGGGCTCATAGCGGTCTTGTCTCTTGTAAATAGTTAAAAAGTGACCAAAAGCACACGAAAAGGTGACCAAAAGCATACGAAAAAGTGACAAAAAGTGACCAAAATCTCATCATACCCCTTTTTCCTTTGTCAATTTCTCCATCACCTCTCTCTCTGTTTGTTGTTTTGTTTCATCTTTTCTTCTTTTGAGCCTCCTTCTTTCTTAGGTTTTCTAAGAATGCTTTGTAGTTACGGTAAGCAGACTTAGCAGATGTAAGAAGCTTCTGAGTAAGTGGAACCAGTTCTGGCCTATTTCCGAATTTCATCATCCCAGACATTATAATCAAATTAGCATTGAGAGCATTCATTACCTACTCTTAAGAAGAACATACAAGAAGCAGAACAAGAGACGAACATGATAAACCACACACACACACACACACACACAACGTTGAGCGGAGCGTTAACTATTACGAGAGAAAACTAAAGACTATTATGATAGAAGAAAGAATAGACACAGAAAGGTCTTCAACCCCACCTTGAGAGCTTAAGCGTCCGCCAACCATCTACTGTGCTTTAACAAGAATAAAAGCTGAAGTGAGAATAAAACTGACTGTTTCACATGTGGCAGCAAGTACTAAAGCTTTGAGAAGAGTAATGTGTAACAAGTTTCTGCCTTTTTCCATTTATTTTTATAATATTTTTCTTAGAAAACTGCCAATGCAAAACATAAATCACACGAAAAGGTCACTTTACCTCCCTAAAAAGTAACTTTTAGTGACAAATTTGAAAAAAAAAAAAAGTAACTTTTAGTGGCCAACTTGAAAAAAAGTAACTTTTAGTTTTTAAAAAAAGTGACTCGCTATGAGCCCTAACAGTGGGTCACATTGGGTAATGGGTCGTAGTAATTCACGTTCTGTTGACCCACGATCCACTCCATCTCTGGTCTTTTCCCTCCTATTTACCAAAGGAAAATTAACGATATTTTGCAGGAGAGGATTCTGAACTTCAACATCTGATGTAAATTGAATCAAGAAAATGTTATTACCTTATCACCAATAGAAAATAAGCTTAATAATTATTATATGTTTTTGGTTGCAACCTTAAAATAAATATGATTTTTTTTAAAATACTGAGCTTACTTCTTTCCTGCAAAATTTCCATTTTGGAACTACACCACGTGGCATCCAAATGGCCTAATTATTTCTGAGAGAGAACGGTGATGTTATTAAAATATATTGAGAAAAACATTAATGAAATTGCCTCCACTTACCTAAGAAAAGCAGAATTTTCCAAAACGCTGGGGTATGTGTCTACTTACTTCTCATTATAATGTTTTAGGTTATATAATATCCCAGAGTTCGTTATATTAACATGATGGAAATATTTCAAAAATAATTCATAGCTATACTAACTGTTTAAATGATAACACACGTAATCAAATTTATTATTTGAGCTACTGTACTTTTCGTGGATTTTCTGCATTTAACTTATTATGTTTATAATTAATCTACTTTGTCAACGAACTTACATACATCCACTATGGCTTCCTCACATACTATATAAAGAACTACCCCGAAAGAACAAGTTTCTACATGTTTGACCACAAAAGAAGGAAATGATACCATACGATACAGACCATAGGAAATGATATCATAAGATACGGACCATTATCCTTAATAGCATATACATATTTCTACAAGTTATCCTTACATCATAAACAGTTTGGGCCTTATGCAGAGTCGTTTTGACGTATGATTACCGTCATAATAAAGTCCTGGCGGTGCAGTTTCACTATACGGATCCACAGATTTATAAAATTTACTGAAGAAATTTCTATTAATATGTTAAGAGTAGCGTGTAAGTATTGGAAATATGGTGTGCACTAGGGATGGCCAAACGGAGCCGGTCTCGGATCCTATAAGATCCGGATCCAAAATTTCGGATCTTGGATCCGGATCCGGATATTCAGTTTTTGGATCTGGATCCGGATATCCGGTTCCTGGATTCGGAATTTCCTATCTTGGATCCGGATCCGGATATGCGGTTTCTGGATCCAGATCCAAAATTTCGAAATTCGGATTCGGACTCCTGTTTTGAATATTTTTTAGGCGTTAGATTCAGACCCAGAACTAAAATATCCATATGTATAAAATAAACCGTTGCAGATCTATCCACTTGCTTAAAAACACTGTTTATTAGATCGCGTTGTATTGTGTTCGTCATTCATGTTAATTATCCGTTGCTTCTGTTGTATGTTTATCTTAACTGAAATAAACTTAATGAAATGTACACCCCTGAAGAGAAGTGCCTCAAAATTATCGAACAATAGTACATCCCTTTAAAAAAAAAACATTTAAGCCTCATGTAAGAAACAAACTAACGTGAATGACAATGTTTACGCGAACATTCCACAATCCATACAAGAAAGTACTGATTAAAATCATTAAAGAGAAACGTATTATTGAACGTGAATCGGCGAAAACATAATATCACATTTATTTTTTTTAATATTGACATCTGTGAGTAGGTTCTAAACTGAACTTTGAAAGTTGTATTAAATTCTATCATTTCGTGAATGCCTCGTCTCATTTCGAGGTGCAACACTATTCGTTGACAATTTTCGCATTTTTTTTTTATCTGTATTAAATTACATAAGAGTTTTCGGGAACCGTGAGTAATCATTAAATTTTTGTTTGTCGGCGTTGTGTACTCCTTGGGTTAGCCACTCTTGTTTGCTAACTGTGGGGACGCGGTGGCTCAGTGGTAGAGCGTTCACCTACGGTATTTGGAGTCCTGGTTCGATCCCAGCTCTCGTCGTGTGGACTTTGTGGTGGACAAACACCGTGCTCGTGTGTTTTCTCGGGGCTCTCCCGTTTCCTCCCAATTTCTTCATTCCACCATTTCATTCATTTCTCATCTTCACCGTCTCCTTTAGCTTAACAGGCATACCTGTAGGACGTAAAACTTAAAGATTTCATTTCATTTTTTGTTTGTTAACTTATTCCTTTGTGACATGCGACTTACGTTATGTCAAGAAAATGTTTACTAATCTTAGAAGAAACACACAGTAGGTACTCCTATGCTTTAAAAAATGCGTGTATACACAGCAAAAATGAGGTGTTGAAGTAACACAAAAAGACTACCACTTTAGTGTGTTACTTGTGTGTTAATTCAGCACCAAGACCGCTTTCCGAGCATGTCAGAAATAACTAGTTACTACCTGAGAGAATTTGGATTGGTATTGATCGTTTAATATGAGCAAAGCTTTGCAAAATATCTTTGGCACTACTGCCAAGTAACGAATAATGTTTTATGTTTTCTGTAATCGGTCACAATAATATTGTTGTAAACCTGGGAATCGTCTGACAACAGTTACATAGGCAACAGTTCTGCCATCTTATGTTCATATATGCTAAGACACAAGAATAACAAATAAAGAAAACAGATGGAAGCACAGCTATTTGTGTAACTGTTGTCAGATGATTCACAGGTTTACAACAATAATATTATGACCGATTATAGAAAACATAGAACATTATTCGTTACTTGGCCTAAGTGCCAAAGATATTTTGCAAAGCTTTGCTCATATTAAACGGTAAATACCAATGCAAATTCTCTCAGGTAGTAACTAGTTACTAATGATATGCTCGGAAGGCGATGTGTTGGTGCTGAACATCATACCCACTCAGAATTCCGAATCGATCATCGATTCACTGGCCTGAGTTCGATTGCTAACGCTCTACGAGCATTCACTAGTATTTTTGTTCATTTAGGGATGATTGTTCTGTTACAGACAATCGACATCCCCTTGCAGTCCGTATTGCTGACTCAAAATCTTTGAATTTTACATCCCACGCTTATGCCGGTTAGGCTAAAGGAGATGGTGAGTAATGAATGAAATGGTGGAATGAAGAAAGTGGGAGGAAACGGGAGAACCCCGAGGAAACCCACGCACACGGTGTTTGTCCACCACAAAATTCACTTGGGGATCGAACCCGGGACCCCAAGCACCAGAGGTGAACGCTCTACCACTGAGCCACCGCGGCCCCTTGCTGACTCAAGTGGGAGCTCGTGGCCATCATCATATTCGTCTTCTCATCTATTTTGTGGAGGGCCATTGCTTGCACTGACCGACATTTCCGCGAGGACGTATTGCTGCCTCAAGTGAGAACCACAGTGAGCTTCCTCTCAGTACCAGGATCCTGAAGGTTCCACCCGATTGAGGACGCTTTTGAACCTCATTTCATAGTCCCTTTCATCCTCTTCGCCGTAGTCTTTTTGCCCACCTGGATGGCGTCAGGTGGCCATCCGGGACTACCACAGCAGCCTCCTGGGCCGTTCCTGAACCCCACGTCGATGGGCAAGGGGCATGACCGACAGCATACCTCTGCTTCTCAAAACAAAAGTAGTGGTAGATCCCGATCACGCACACCGGACAAACATCACACTTCTTCAACTCAGCCACCGCCTAACCATCATCAACTGTTAGTGAATCAGAGCAGTCTGTTTTATCCATGAACCTCGACGACGATAATGAATTTTCGACGTTACTGGATTCTTCCAAACCTCGTCTTCATTCATTCTTATATACTTACCAACTTCGATCCCAAATTTGAGAATACCAAGCTGGCTTTTCAACAACTCATAAAATATCTACCACGCGCCTCATTCGCTCAAATTGTTTATACACGCAATGGAATAATCTTCAAGTCATACGATTCATCATTCTTAACCACTGTACGAAACAAATGCAGTTTCGAAATTTTTGGCAAAGCATGCTGAAATGAAGCGACTTGAATCAAAGGCGTTTAAACAGGCGCCAGCTCCACGAAGACCCCCGGCTCTTTCAGTTGTCGTTAGGGGGTGGATCCTTCCCTGACAAACGATGAGATTCAGGAAGAACTCACTCAAGAGGGTCACTTTATACTTAAGTGTATACGCATTAAAAACGACCATGGAGCCACATACATGGTACGAGTTCTAATTCCGAAACCACCTACGATGACTTGCTAACTTATGGCGCCTTCATTTATAAAAGGAAGCATCGCGTCGAGCCATCAAAATCACCTCCGCCTTTACCATTGCGATGCGAGCGGTGTCAAGCGTACAATTCTCACCGGACTTCAAAATGTACGCAACCTAGCAAATGTGGATACTGTAGTGATGCCCACGATACCAAGGCATGCACCAACTTAGCTAAGCCACCTAAATGCTCTACATGTCCAGAGCAGCATCCGACGTATAGTTATCGATGCAAAGCAAATCCTACAGCTGAGCCTCTAAGCCCGGAACTAACGGTTCCTTTGCGACCTGTTTTACAGCCAACTCAGCAAGCACTACCACCACCATCAACCGACGAACCTATTACTCTCCAACAATTACTATCAATTTTCACTATCACTATGCAAAACATTCATCCTTTTCTTCGCCAACACATTCTCGGGGTGGTCAACCACTCTGCTCTCCTGATCTTTAAATGTTTCTTTCAAGCCACCTACTCTGGTCCACACGTGTATTTTCATGTCACTCCACTCGAGGAACATGCCTCCGCAGAAACTTCCAACCCTTCTACTGCACCGTAATCATGGTTATTTCGCTCTTATTGTTAATATTCGATCCCTCGCTACTCAGTATACCCTTTTCGAACAGCTTCTCTTAGAAGAATCTATTCAAGCCTTCCTCATTAACGAAACTCACCTCACACCAGCTATGTCTTTTAAAATACTTAGTTATACATTACTACGTTGTGATTCTACGGTTGCAGCACGCCGCGTAAATGGGGGAGTGGCCGTTGGCTTTCATCCTTCCATTAGCCATCACCAGTATCACCCTGCCTTACATAACATACCAGAGCACCTCATTATCACCCTCTATTTTCACTCCTTTATGCCATTATAGCCACCATATATGCGCGCCCAGGACACCCAATCCCCTTCCCCTTTTTTCAGTATATCTCTAATAACTTTAAATATTATACCATCATGGCAGATATTAATATTCATAGTCGTTCAAATAACCAGAAACAACGTTTCCTTAACTTCATCACCAGTCATACCACAGGCCATATCTTTGACATACCAAAACCTACCCGACCTATCACTGAAACCACACCAGACGTAGTGATTTCATCTGTCAACCTTTCCCAACGATGTACTGTCGAGGTACTAGATTCCATTGGTAGCGATTATCTACCCATCAAACTTCACATTGATCAACCACAGCCTCATACTCCTCGAAACTTACCAGAATCTTGGCGTGTCCCACGTTTTGACCAAGCAAAATGGGAACATTATCGCTCAACAATCACTGTCGATTTAGCCAATCTTGAGCCGCCTACCACAGAAGATGATCTGTATAATTGCATTTCTGATATCACCTACTCTATCCGTCATGCGTCCGAACTTCATATACCAACCACTGAAATCTCCCGGTACCAACCACGCCTACCACCAAGTTATTTACCTCATATACACCGCTCCCGCGCATTTTTCCGAGACTTTCAGCGCACTGGGAACTTGGAAGCTCTGCAACATCATCGCAAATTCCAGCGCACAGTCCGAAACTATGTTAAGGCATATAAACTCAGGACCTGGGTAAAGACTTGCAACACCTTGGCAGAAACTTCGCACCCAACTAAGTACTGGAAACGCTTTAATCTGCTGACGGGCAAGCTTACCAGGACGTCTTATCCATTGCTTATTAATGACTGTCCGCTACAAACAGATGAAGATAAAGCCAACGCTTTTGCCGACCACCTGCAAACTACATTCACTCCCTTTTCACCAGACTTTCCCCGGAGGCATCCCATGGACATCTTGAACCTATCAGCACCTCACTTACAACCAAGTGAAACTCATAGTCTTCCCGACAATAATCTTCTCGCCGCTCCTATCTCTACTGACGATATCTCGTCTGTCGTGAATCGCAAGCGTAATACAGCTCCTGGTTTGGATCGGATAACTTATCGCCACCTCAAAGAAGCACCTTACTGTCTTCTTCTTCTTCTTTCTTATATCTATACATTTATACTTCGTACCGGCTACTTCCCCTCAGACTGGAAAACATCCTCTACTTTAATGTTTCTAAAACCTAACAAACCTCCAGATTATGTTGCATCTTACCGACCAATACAGCTAACCTCCGTATTTAGCAAATTTTTCGAGCGCATCATCGTCGCCAGACTTCATCTCTATCTCTCTACCCATCATTTGCTTCTTGTGCATCAGGCTGGATTTAGACCTAATTTTAGTATCAATGATCAACTGCTCAGACTCTTAAATCTCATTACAAATCATTATAATACTGCTCGATGGTCTTGTCTCATCATTTTCGATCTCGAAAAAGCTTTTGATAAAGTTTGGCATTTAGCTCTCCTGTTCAAACTACACCGCTTCCGACTTCCACTTTCTTATCTCCGATTCATATTTCACTTTCTTTCTAACCGCCTCTCTTACGTAACCATCAATAGCTCCTTCTCTCATCCGATTTTTATTCACTCTGGTGTACCCCAAGGATCTGCACTCTTACCCCTACTATATCTTCTGTTTGTAGCTGACATGCCGGCACTTCCTCTTAATGTGCACACTTTTCAATATGCTGATGACACTGCTTTTCTCTGTACAGCCCGAACCATTCAACAGATTAATTCTCTCAGCATAGCGATTGACTCCTTCTTTCGATGGTGTAATAAGTGGCGACTCCACATCAACTCCACTAAGACACAGGCAATTGTCTTTATTCCACCTCGCAAGCGCTCTCGAGTATAGAAAAATCCGAATCTCCTCAACATCAGCGTCGACGGTACACGAATTCAACCCACTAAACAGGTCACTTACCTCGGTCTCACTATCGACCATCGTCTAACTTGGCAGCCACATCTGAAAGAAATCACTCGCCAGGCCTATAATCGTTTAAACCTTCTTAAACGTCTTGTTGGTGCCACATGGGGATTACAGTCTTCTACAGTACTCAATACCTACAAGGTATTTTTGCGCCCCGTCATAACATATGGACATCCCGCCTGGGTTAGTGCATTACCTTACTTCTACAACAAATTAAAAGTGCTCGAACGACATGCTTTTCGTCTAGCATACCGAATCAAGCTTCCGAGTCCAACGCAGGAGTTGTATGACCGCATAACATTTCCTACCCTACTTCACATCGAAAAATTAAGGCTCAGATTCATTACTATCCGCTTTCAGCAACGGCATCTTCTACTTGTGGACACGATGGCTATCGATCGCAACTACGATCTGGGATATAATTTCGTCACCTGTCCCTTATCTCTGCTCTTCTCCCTTTATCTCAAAACTCTTCCACCTGACCACCCCGACCATTCTGTCGCTTCTGCCTATTCTTCCGACCATCTTCCCCATCATGTTTCACCCACATATACTGCACTGTAAATCCATTATACTAACAGGGCTTCACATGTCTTCATCACTGTCCAGAGTAGCCCCTGGACAAGAAGATAACCAACATTCCTCTTTTTAACAAATTGTTTGTGTTTGTTCTGTGAAGAGCACCTCACCATCATCTTTTTCCTGCCCTAATGATTATGATCACAAGATCATAATGTCCAAATGGATACCGCAATATTATGAAATAAAGATGTAATATAATAAAGTGCTATCCGTATAAAAGATATTCCAGATTTCCTCTTCATCCCATAGACCGGTTCCAATCTCCTTTCTGCATCAGTACTTTCACCTCTCACCCCGGATAGAGCTCGTAACCCTAGCAAGGGAGCTAGCCTTTCGCTAGCAAAAAAAAAAAAAAAAAATGGTCCTGAATTAACACACAAGTAACATGCTAAAGTGGTAGTCATTTTGTGTTGTTTCAACATCTCATTTTTTACAGTGCACTGTAACTCACGATTTTTCGCATTTATGCCATTTTCCTTACGTTTACGGGTAAAATTCCGTTATTAGTAAGTGGAGATAATAGAAAGCAATACATGTAAGGAGATATCTAAAAATATATAATAAAATAATAAAAATAAAAGCAAAAACCAAAATTATGCTCGGTTTTGTGTATAATGGCAGTCATGATTTCGAGGGACTTTTCCAGTAGCAGAGTACGATCAAGGAACTGGAAAGTGGAGTAAAACATTGCATTTATTGGTTTAAACCTAGTGTGTAGATTGCCAAATATAAATTAGCTTCTGTAACCAAGATGTCGTACGGAAATGGTTAAGGGAGAAGATAGAACCTATTCCTGAGAAGCTGAATCGATTCCAGCATCTCCATATATACAGGGTGGGCCATTTTAATCAATCCACGGAAACATCTGAAAAATGATAAAACAGAAGAAATGATTGAAGTACACGTTATATATTGCTAAGGGGGAAAACCAATTCCGCCAAAAGTACCCCTCTCCGCCCCCCGTAAATAGGGCTAACGAGGGTAATTCTGAAATGTCAAATGGGAACATGGGTCGAGTAATACCTCGTTCGAAAGGTCTTCGAAAACTAAAAAACGCTGTACCGAAATATGTTTCATATGGAGCATTAGTTTCAAAATGGCCGCCGCCGTTGTTCGGAAACTCCAGTGCCCATAGTATAAAAACCATGGAAGGTAAATGAATGGAACAAAATTGAAATACGTTAATATCACAGGGCATATCGAATGGTGTGATCCCTGTGATCCCAGCGGCCTCCCTGAAGGGGTCTTGTGGGCTAACTTCAAAATTTCAATGTCCGACCGGACATCGGTTCGGGCGTACGCTTGACCTGCCCAATCCTGTTTGGAAGGCAGACTTCATGGATAAAGAATTGGTGCACTGAGTTAATGCGGATGGCCACATTTACATTTGATTAACTATTAGCACTCATGTCATATTGTGAGCTTGAGGGACGAAACAGTGTGTACGTATATCCTCGAAATGCTTTCCGAATGACTAGCACGCATTGCATAAAAGTTTCTGTGGCGACGGAGATTAACAAATTCACACGTTTGTAAGTTCCAGCAACTGCATTAGTCGACAACATCTTTCGTATAACATTCCTTCTGTTTTCACATCAAATCATACTCAGCCATAGAGATATGCGTTACCATTTAAATAAAATTTCACCTTTTTAGTCACTACAGCGTCATCCTTACAAACAAATGTTTCAACCATACCATACCTATTTGTAGCGTAGCCTTAATTTGCGAATTAAAGTAGAGTTCTCATTTCAACTTTTCATTTATCTCTAACCGTATTCATACTATGGGCACTAGACGTTTTCTTAGACACAGTCACCATGTCTTGGCGATAATTTTGAAAACGGTGTCTCATGTCGAAAATATTCTTAAGAAGCTGTTTGATATTCATTTGTCTATGTAACGTGATGTTACTCGCTTCAAGTTGCTATTTGAAATTTTCAAGTTGGCCCCGGATACTTTTCAGTTGGTCATTGGAGTCACCCCGACAACACCTATCGATGTGCCTTACGTCAGTTACCTACTCCAGTTTTTCTTCTGTTGATTTATCTCCAATCGCTTTCATACTACGGGTACTAAACCTTTTCTCTGACACGGATACTATGTTTCGGCTGCCTTTTGAGAACATTGCCATTTCACCTCAATCGTTTTCTCCTGCAAGATGTTTGATTTTGCAAGATTTATCGAACGAGGTACCACTCGACTCATGTTACTATTTGAAATTTTGAAGTTAGCCCACAAGACCCCTTCAGGGAGGCATAGTTGGCGTGGGTCAATGAAAACTTGACCCACGACCCACCACCCACTGTGACCCACTGTGACCCACTCTGACCCACCGTGACCCACCACCCACCATGAACCACTCTCATCCACTGTGACCTACTCTGACTCACCAAAATCCATCGTCATCAACTCTGAACACGATCCACGCCCCTTCTGTACTCACTAAAGAGTTTACACTTGTAATAAAACATGGCTCTTAAAATGTCACTAATCGGAGTTTGAATTTCTAGTCAATCGCTCAAGCATCACTCTGTTACAATAACGGTGGATCTGACCTTTACGATATAAAATGGTAAAGTGTTTATCAGTGAGGAAATTAAAATAGCTCGACGTGGGGGAAAATTAGTGTGTGCCGAAAATATACTTGTACTAAAAGAGTGTTCTTGCAAGTGTTAATTCCTGAACGCATTCCAAAAGAAACTTCTCTTTGCAGGAAAATATCCCTGTACAATATGGAAAAGATTATGGTTTCTCAGTTCACAGTATTTTTCTCACAAAAGACTTGAAAAATCAGTTTTTCATAGTGTATAAAAGTGTTCGGGTAACCTATGTGAGAGCATCTCCATAAAGTATGCTCGTAATTGTAATTTGTGTAATCACTAAAGCACCATGTTAAATTTAAGTTACAAATATGCATAACTGCAATTATTATGAATATTTATTCAAAGTAGTTTACCTAAAGCAAAGAAGAGACTTACTAAAAATTAGGTACAAAGTTGAATAACACAAATAAGTCATTAGTAATACAAGTATACATTTTCCATAACTCGTAATTTTCCACCTTAAAACAAATCTGAAATTGGGTTTATTTCCTGTTGGTAACTTTTTCGTGGTAAATCATCCGCAGCGGAATGATGTCTATCGTTCAGCCAAGAAATAACTAGCTCGTCTACTTTGAGCTTGTCTAGCGGTGGGGCATTAACATTCATGTCAAGTTAGATAATCTTTGAGCACTTAGTCTATTTCTAATATCAGTCATCTGTAAATTCATAAGGGGAAATCCCCGTTTGCACTCTGTCGTGGAAATTGATAATACTTTTACCCGATTTCTGCAACTCCTCATCGACACTCTGCTTGTTAGACCTAAGTCTGATAACGATTTTTCTTGGTCAGTTTTGAAATATTCAGCAAGAAGTATCATCTTTCTATCACCATACATATTTTCCATATCGACCATGTCAGTTGGCAATGTCGACTCATGGAGAACAGAAACTTCATCTACCATGGGATGCCTTCGATAGGGAATCTCGTGAATAAATTATCAATTAAAGCCTGATAAACTGATGATTTCTTATTTGTTTATAAATTTAATTTTTGTAATTACACACAAAAATGTTTGATGCCATTACCAAGTTCCCTCCCCCGTCTAGAAAGCGAAAGGGAACGAGGTTCCTGGAAAGTGTTCAGAGGTAAATGGGAATTTCCCTTCTTCTTCCTCTTCAATTACCACATTGCTGTTTGCCATGTGCCAAATTACGATGAATTTCAATTAAATTATCATAGTATAATTATTTCCTTGTTGAATTATCGATACTTTTCAGTAGAAAAAAGGATGAAATTTGAAAATCCCAAATCAAGGTAAGTAGACCAATGTAAAAGGAAAAAAAACGTGTAAAATTTTCCACATAATTATGCGTACAATCCAAACTTAAAGTTTCCGTGCAATTAAGCTTACAGTACAAATTTTATGCCTATTTTTCTCACAACTTTATGTGTTAATTGCCCTGTGCTGTAAGCGCTCTAAATAATAAACATAAGCTTCAGCAATTATTAAGGCAGAAAGCAATGGATATATGAAACCAAGCACTGTATATTTTGTTTCTGATTTTTTCTTATATAACATCGATCGTTTTCGATCCTTTTTACAAACCAACTCACTACAAAGTCTCCATATATAGAAAGTGCCCCCCTCCCCATAAAGAAAAATTTAGAAAATGCTAGCATGTTTATTTCCAATAAAGGGCTAATACACTAAACTTCAGCTCCGTAAGTTTAACGGCTTGCGAGATACTAGTTTTTTTCGCAAAATTTCAGATTATCACTACCTCCTTAGGATATTATGCATTATAATGAAAGCAATATAACATCCCAGTTTGGATTAAGGCCTAACTATATGCCAAAAGTAATTTAATTTGACTTTGCAATTTGACCGTGATGATCAGGCATACATAGTTACATTCATTATTTTAAACAATTTATATATTACAGTGATTCAAAAATGTATTGTTTCCAGTAGTCAACTCCTTTAAAAACTCACAGGTCTCGAAAGCCAAGTAGTAATATAAGTCCTATTGCTATTATTACAATTAAAAATATCAATTTCCAAAAGTGCCTGAAGTTTTTTTCACTTGGTTAGATTTACTCACCTCAGGTAAGTAGGCAGAAACAAATGGAAAAGGAAGGGAAATGAAGGTCTTGAAAGTAAAACGAAGACCAATTTACCAGTCTTCAGAAGATACTGTCTACAATGCAGTGAGCAGAGATCATACTGAGTAGGTGGGTCGCAATGGGTCACGGTAGGTGGTGGGTCACAGTGGGTCATGGTGGGTGGTGGGTCTCAGTGGGTCACGGTGGGTGATGGGTCACAATGGGTCACATGCTGTTGACCCACGACCCACTGACCCTCAGAAAACTTGACCCACTTGACCCACTGGCCCACTCCATCTTTGCAGGGAGGCCACTAGAATCACAGGGATCACACCATTCGATATGCCCTATGATATTTACGTATTACAATTTTGTTCCATTCATTTACCTTCCATGGTTTTGATACTACGGGTACTGGAGTTTCCGAACTATATCATGGCGGCCATTTTGAAACTGGTGTTCCATATGAAATATCTTTTGGTACAGCGTTACTTAGTTTTCCAAGACCTTTCGAACGAGTTATTACTCGACCCATGTTTCCATTTGACATTTCAGAGTTACCCCCATTTACGGGGGGTGGAGAGGGGTACTTTTGGCGGAATTGGTTTTCCCTCTTGGCAGTATATAACGTGTACTTCAAACATTTCTTGGCCCACCCTGTATATATATATATAGGGTCGGATCCAGGATTTTCTGAGTGGGTGCTGCACCAGAACTACCAAATAACCAGTGCCACTAAAATTATTCAGTGACATGTGACAATATTCTTTACACCTGATACATAGAACGGGGGGGGGTGTATTTTAAAGAGGGTCGCAAGTGATATGCAGGGAAAATTATTCTTCTCTTCCTGGCTTGTGTTTTCTTCCCTAGTTGACAAATGTTATGTTGCTTTGCTTGCTGAATGCTTTTCCTTCAACCTTCAGAAAATCGACTTTAACTATTGCATTTGCAAAACCTCTCATTCTTTTAAGCCCCAAACAAAAGCATGACGGCAGAAAGTTTCAGAAAGTGTTGCTAATTTCAGTGCTAGCTTTTCCTTTTAGATAGTGTATATTCACAACGAAGGGGGGTGCACGTGCACCACCCCGA